>NC_137608.1:9256564-9696564 GCF_963280865.1 Gymnoscopelus braueri | reverse complement strand
TGCTATAACTTCATCCAGGCTGAAGTTGTCTGTTGAAGATCATACACTTTTGCCTTCTGTCATGAACCAAGCCCCTGTTTCACTAACACTAAGATCACTCGTTCACAAACCATTTACCAATAGAGAAATTGTATGTCTCCTCGAAACCGAAACCAGTGAAAGCAGCCGATCTACAAGCTCACAAAACGTTGCTATCTGAAAAGTTGTGAGATTGTAGATCGGATATTTTCACAATGAAGTACGTCATACATTGAAAAAACATACTCTCAAATAAGCATTTCATGTTATCTTTACCGTTTGCATATGTATTCATTGATACAGTCATGTTTTTTGCAATTCAACTTAAATGAGTCTGCATCAAGTGAGGCTTGAACCGGCAACCTTGCGGTCGTGAGGCACTCGCTTAAGGGAGAAGCCATTGGACCAACAGACAAGAACCTGTGAAAAAGGAGATCACACAGATGATACAGTTTCACGCAAATAGCTGAAAAATCCTGGGTTTAAGTGTTTTTCAAACTGCTCAAAATTGCAGACAATCTAAGGGCGGAGCTTACTGGTTAACGTGATACATGTGTTCCTCATGAGTCAAGGCACATGTGTAAGCAGGTTTAATGGCTGTCGGCCAAACGAGGCATGACTTTTGCCTGTTTAAAGTTTGCATTTAAAAAAAATCGCTATAGCGCCCCCCTTTGACCAATTGGAGTAAGATTGGTTTCAGTGATATTTGGAATGACCCTCAACATTACCGCAAAGTTTCAAAGAAATGTGAGTCTGCATGTATGTGTTAGGGGCAGATGAATAATTGTCATAAAACTGCAATATTCATTGGCTCATTAAAGCTTCATTTTTTCACTTATGGAAAATCTTTGCTGCTTGTTTGTCGGCATAGGTCCAAAGTTCATGTGTAAAACGTTTCGTGCAGATTACTAAAAAATCCCAGGAGGAGATAGGTTTTAACTGTTTTTCATATAATTCAAAATGGTGGGAGATCTAAAGGTCAGAGGTCAAAAGTCAGAGTGTGAAAGTTGTTCATCATGAGTAGACGCATGTGTGTATTGAAGTTTCATGGCTGTAGGTCAAACAGGGCATGAGTTGTACCTGTTCAAAGTTGGCATTTTGCTATAGCGCCACCTTTTGACGAAAGATTGTGAGAATTATTTCTTGATAGTTTTTCATGACCATCTACCATATGGCCAAGTTTCGTAAAAAGCGTATGCACGGTTCAGCCAGAACTGCGAAAAGTGGCAGAAGAAAAAAGAGGGCAACATTAAAACAGGTCCAGAGCTGAGCTCTGGCCCCGTAATGACCCACCTACCAGAGCCAGATAGACAGAGTGAGAGAAACAGACAGCTCAACCTATTGCCATTGACAGGAATCAAACTCTCAACCTTCAGACTCACAGGCTGAGACACTACCTGTAGTGCTATAGCTTCATCCAGGCTGAAGTTGTCTGTTGAAGATCATAAACTTTTGCCTTCTGTCATGAACCAAGCCCCTGTTTCACTAACACTAAGATCACTCGTTCACAAAACATTTACCAATAGAGAAATTGTATGTCTCCTCGAAACCGAAACCAGTGAAAGCAGCCGATCTACAAGCTCACAAAACGTTGCTATCTGAAAAGTTGTGAGATTGTAGATCGGCTATTTTCACAATGAAGTACGTCATACATTGAAAAAACATACTCTCAAATAAGCATTTCATGTTATCTTTACCGTTTGCACATGTATTCATTGATACAGTCATGTTTTTTGCAATTTAACTTAAATGAGTCTGCATCATGTGAGGCTTGAACTGGCAACCTTCAGGTTGTGAGGCACGCGTTTAAGGGAGAAGCCATTGGACCAACAGACAAAAACCTGTGAAAAAGGAGATCGCTCAGATTATACAGTTTCACGCAAATAGCTGGAAAATCCTGGGTTTAAGTGTTTTTCAAACTGCTCAAAATTGCGGACAATCTAAGGGCGGAGCTTACTGGTCAACGTGATACATGTGTTCCTCATGAGTCAAGGCACATGTGTAAGCAGGTTTAATGGCTGTCGGCCAAACGAGACATGACTTTTGCCTGGTTAAAGTTTGCATTTTAAAAAAATCGCTATAGCGCCCCCCTTTGACCAATTGGAGTAAGATTGGTTTCAGTGATATTTGAAATGACCCTCAACATTACCGCAAAGTTTCAAAGAAATGTGAGTCTGCATGTATGTGTTAGGGGCAGATGAATAATTGTCATAAAACTGCAATATTCATTGGCTCATTAAAGCTTCATTTTTTCACTTATGGAAAATCTTTTGCACATGTTTTTCGGCATAGGTTCAAAGTTCATGTGTAAAACGTTTCGTGCAGATTACTAAAAATCCCAGGAGGAGATAGGTTTTAACTGTTTTTCATATATTCAAAATGGTGGGAGATCTAAAGGTCAGAGGTCAAAAGTCAGAGTGTGAAAGTTGTTGATCATGAGTAGACGCATATGTATATTGAAGTTTCATGGCTGTAGGTCAAACAGGGCATGAGTTGTACCTGTTCAAAGTTGGCATTTTCATTGAGTGCTATAGCGCCACCTTTTGACGAAAGATTGTGAGAATTATTTCTTGATAGTTTTTCATGACCATCTACCATATGGCCAAGTTTCGTAAAAAGCGTATGCCAAAAGTGGGAGAAGAAAAAAGAGGGGAACATTAAAACAGGTCCAGAGCTGAGAGCTCTGGCCCCGTAACTAGTTGCATTGGTGTGGACAGGGCTTAAGGCCCACCGTCATTTCACTAACTGTGATATATGCTGGTGCTATAAATGTCTACTGTTGCTTGAATGTGGGTGAAAACCTGTGTGTGAACGAACATCTGGTCACCTTCTTCCCAGGACAACTGAAACGGTCTATAGACTGTGTTCAGTTATAGTCCATGTAGATCCAAGTGTGTTCAGGCTTTCATTTCACCCAAACACTACAGGAGAACTCACTAATTAACACAGTTTCAGCCAGAGATGGTGGATAATTCATCGGTTTATTTTTTTTAATAAAAAAAATATATATATATTTGAAAAACGGTCTTAAGTAAAGTAAAGTATACATGATTAGAACATGATTGAACATTTGACAATTAAGGTCTAATATTTCTACAATTGCTACAAAACCTGTATATCCAGTCATTTTGGGAATGAACAATAAGTTCAGGCCCTGTTTGCGCGCGCCCATTCGCGCGCCCCGTTCGCGCGCAAGTTTTTTTCTGGTCGTTTTTCTTTTTATTTCGGGTTTAATTCGGTTAATTCGGTCCCAAAAAAAATTACTCCTTGAAGTGGAGTAGTATTCATATCAATTTGATCAATTCGATTTTTTTTTTTCACCCAAAAATCAGAGGCCCCCCCAGTTGGGGGCCCGTGGGCTGCAGCCCACCCTAGCCCAACGGTAAGTCCGGCCCTGAATAAGTTGAAGGTTAAATTTAGGTCTGATAATGATGTACCGTGCATGATTAAATCATGTATACTTTACATTACTTAAAGTAATACTAGGTAACGTTTTCAACAAAACTAAAGTTAAATTGTATATCTTTTGTCAGTGGCAAAAGTTTCACAACACCCACTCCATGAATTTCACCCCCGGAAGCCTTTTATTTATATATTTTCTATTGAACGGTGAAGGGGGGGACTTTCCCGGGAAAATGACGTTCCTGGCCAACGTCATGACGTCGTGGCCGACGTCCCCAGGAACTACCGCAACGGTTTCCTGTTTGGCCAGGAACTACCGCGGTAATAGCAAAAAGGAACCTCACGCTGATGTTAAGAGAATGTAGGATTGGAAGATCGAAAAATAACAGAAAAAGAAAGCACAGCTCATGGTAACTAATGCTCCACTGGCTAAGAGAAACGATCCGTAGATAGTATAAAACAATTAAAAGATCGCTTTTTGAAACGCTTCCGGCTTCCGGTGAAAACGAATGGAATTCTGGGTAATCGAGGATTACGGAAATTGTATGCAGTGACGGTAGTGACCAGCAGAGGTTGCTAAAAATCGTTATTTGGGATTCTGCATTGTACAACTTTAATACCATTTTTCAAATATTTCTTTTTTTTACATTTTGAACAAAATAGCCAATTTTAAATCAAGGTGCCCACTCTTCTTGTAGCCATTCCAAACACTACAGTATAGTTTACTGTGTACAATAGAGCGTTACATCCTCTTTATGGGTTTTGATGAAGCACGAGCGACACATTGTCTATCTATTCTACAGTATGTGATTGCAGTGATATCAAAGCATCACACCGCTCTCTTTCAATGGATCTGGAGTTAGGGTGGACCCTGAGAACACAGATATGCTCCTACTCTCAGTAAGCCTAGTATGCACCATGCTGATCCACTGACCAAACTCTTCAATTCCTTTTTCCATTTCCATTTTTACATTAATTATACAAATTCAAATGCAACTCTAAATATGAACAATGATAACAATAATAGTGAAACAATGAACTTGTTTTTATTTACTTTAAGAATACAATTTCAAACAAAGTTTGATGACTAAATCCTATTAATACATAAGTGTATATTTAGTAATGAGTATGTAGGCTATTAAACATAATTGAATAGTATAGGCTATATACGTAAGACAAAGTTTTACATTTTACAGCCATTTTCTTTTGTGTATGACAATGGTTCAAATGTACAATAATAGCTCATGTCATTGACAAAAACTAAACCAAAATACATTGTTACATTATCTACTGTAGAAACACAACTTGGGCCAAACTAAAATGTATCTTAAGTTACAGAGGCAACACTAGAGGTGACCAGAAGGGGACGTTGTAGCTGCACTTGTCACTTGTCTTGAACTTTTGTCAGCTTTAGTAAATAGTAAATAGAAATAGTTTGACTGATGCATATCTCTTCAGTAATATCTCTTCATTATAGTACCATTACTGTCCTGTCAAATAGCTTGCAAGAGGTGCTGAGAAAATGTGATTTGTTCATTTGTAAAGAGGTTAAAGACAACATGACATTAAAAATATGTTTTTCACATTCCTAGAGCATATCCATGGTCAAATGGAGTTATAAATAGATGCGAAAAATACATTTTTGTGTATTTCTTTTTACAACAAAAGACCTCAAAAGTCCAATCGGAATCACAAAAACATAATGAGTGTATACCAGTTTTAGGGAGCATTAAACTACTCAAATGTAGTTGAACTACGTAGTTTTACATTTTGCTACAGCATATAGCTTGCTGGTAGTTCAGCTACATTCATATTTTTGTGGTGCGTACTCAAGCTACAAACTACAATTTCGGGCAATAACATGAAATGAATATTATATTCACTTTATTTGACCATTACTGTGTTCTTGTACAAGATAGGGCTGGGGGGTATGGATTGTTATTTTCCGCGGTAATTAAGCGCACGCGTGATGTGAAATCAGCAGCTTTATGTTATGGAACGGGGAAAAAAAGAAAAACAGCCAGACAAAAAGTGGGGGGTATGAAATCACGGCTCTCTGAGAGGCCAGATAGTACCAATCTGGCCTTGCGGCCGCCCCATCCCCCCCCACCTCCCCCCACCTGGTTGAGAGAGCGAGTGAGTGACTCGGTGAGTCCCAGTGTCCTAGCCCAGGCAGGCTGAGGCAGCAGACAGGCGCAGTAACAAACACAATATTTTTATAATCATTTTGTTATTTGACCCACATAGTAAGCAGCTGGGTGAGAGAATACCAATCGCCCAAGTGTCATTATTCTTTTTTTTTAAATATATATAAATAAATAAAAATATATATTTTTAAAAATCTCCCTCCATTTCGCCGCCCCCTCTAGATGGCGCTCTAGGCATTTTGTTAAAAACATTTGTTTCGCTAAATTAGACCTGCTGGTGGCGCTATAACAGGCCAATGTTAAAAGGGTGGCATTTGTTCCTCAACATAGTGTGAATGTGCGTGCAAAGTTTGACCGCAATCGGACGGTGCGTTCATGATTTGCGGAATTTTATTCAAAACAAGCCAATAATGCAAACTTTAGATGTCAATCTTAGCCAATCAGTATGGAATATGACAAATCAAACACATCCGTCGTGATTACATGACTATAGAGATCATGTGTACCGATTTGCGTGAAATTTGGATAAAATTGGAAGGAGTGGTATAAAATGATGTGTTTTACATAAGTGTCCTGGTGGCGCTATAAAAGGCAGATGTGAAAAATGCAGGGCAAAGGTTTTTCCTTGACCTTTAGGGAGTGTGCATAGGCCTACAAAGTTTTACACAGATCGGTACAGTTATAGGTAAAAACAAGAATCGGCCTGTTATAGCGCCACCATGAGGCTGATTTAAAAAAAAAAATTTGCATACTGTGTTCATGATTTGAAGCATTTTGTTCAAAACGGAGCACTCCTGCAAACTTTGGAAGAAATTTTTAGCCAATCAGGATGGAATATGAGAAATCTGAAAGACCGGTTTTGTTTAATGACTATAGAGATACTGTGTACCGATTTGCGGCCCATGAGAACATTTTGGGGCAGAGGTTCTGAATTGGCATCCAGGGAGTGTGTGTGCACAGTATCTAGCCAACGGTGCCGGAGATTAGCTGGTCACAGACGGACGGACAGACACACACGGACACACACACAGACACAAGGGCGGACGGACGGAAGGGGTGGAAAACATATTCTCTCCCCATGCCTTTCGGCCTGGCGGAGACAATTACCGCTGCCATTTATTGGCCAGATCTCCCTGGTTTCACAGACAGGAAAGTATTTATTTTAGCGGTACTAAATGTACCATTCAGTTTCAGTACCATTTAGTAGGCTACCTCTAACATGGTAGACATAACGTCCACACTTGCTCTATTGAGACACTTTTTAACTTACAACATGACAGTGATAAAAGAAGAAAAAAGGAGATAATTTTATCACGCTTAAGAGATCCAGTGGCATTAGTCAAGACTTCTGTTTTGGGCTGTGAGGTTGTTATGGGTGGAGATGTCCCATTTGTAGTTGGTGTAGAATTTGTAGCAGTAGTAGTTGATGTTGTAGTATTTGGTGTTGTAGCAGAAGTTGTAGGTATTGTCTGGTTGTAGCCGGTTGAATCTGCTGAAGGTAGAGATCATAAAGAAGACAGAATTAGCTTGAGCAAAAGCAAAAGTACCTAAACCTGTACTTAAGTACAATATTTAAGTCAATATACTATCCACCACTGTATAGGACCTGTGAACTAGTCCAGTGGTTCTCAAAGTGGGGTCAGTGGACCCCCAAGGATCCTTGAGGGGGTTCCAGGAGTCCCAGCAAAATGAGGAGGGTTTTGCCATACAATGAGTACATTGAGAGTGATAAAGATGATCGACAATGTGTGGACATAAGCACGGCACCTTCTGCTGCACAGAAGAACACCTGACAATTGGAACCATGTACAGTATACTCTCATAACACGTATTTGCATACCATCAAATGAGGTTTCGAGTATCAAGGTCTTCTTCAGGCACAGAAGATATGCTGTTGTGGCACACCTTCAAATATAACATACTCTGACCACAACTCATCAAAAACGGCTTCTTGGTCAAGTGTCTCAAGCATCCCTTACCAATGCCGTGAATGTACTCGATACAATGTTATAGAACACCCCCTGAAATAGACGCCTCAGGCAAGTGCTGTCACATGACGATGGCAAAACAAGGAAATGTCGCCATTAAAAAGTCCCGATCTCCCTGGTTTCACAGACAGCAGTGTATTTATTTCAGTGGTATTAAACGTACCATTAAGGTACAGTACCATTTAGTACCACTAAATGTAGTAATGTTTTTATGTGATTTTATGCGGTGAAATTGCGTGAAGTTGCAAAATATGCAGAAAGTTCCGGAATATGCGGAATATGCACCGCATATTTCGCATATTATGCGCTGTGCATATTATGCGATGTGCATATTATGCGATGCTTTGCGATGCGATGCACATATTATGCGATGCGCATAATATGCGATGCAGCCTTTTTGAAAAAAGATGACCCCCGCATAATTATGCTCCATTTTGCTGATTATGCTGTAAATTATGCGATTGCATAATCGCATTTTTCTGGGGGGCCTAATTTAGTACCTCTAACATGGTAAACATAACATCCACACTTGCTCTATTGAGACACTTTTTAACTTACAACATGACAGTGATAAAAGATGAAAAAAAGAATATAATTTTATCACGCTTACGAGATCCAGTGGCGTTAGTCAAGACTTCTGTTTTGGGCGGTGGGGTTGTAATGGGTGGAGATGTCCCATTTGTAGTTGGTGTAGAATTTGTAGCAGTAGTAGTTGGTGGTGTAGTAGTTGATGTTGTAGTATTTGGTGTTGTAGCAGAAGTTGTAGGTATTGTCTGGTTGTAGCCGGTTGAATCTGCTGAAGGTGGAGATCATAAAGAAGACAGAATTAGCTTGAGCAAAAGCAAAAGTACCTAAACCTGTAGTTAAGTACAATATTTAAGTCAATATACTATCCACCACTGTATAGGACCTGTGAACTAGTCCAGTGGTTCTCAAAGTGGGGTCAGTGGACCCCCAAGGATCCTTGAGGGGGTTCCAGGGGCCCCCTAACATGGTAGACATAACATCCACACTTGCTCTATTGAGACACTTTTTAACTTACAACATGACAGTGATAAGAGATGAAAAAAATAAGATCCTTTTATCACGCTTACGAGATCCAGTGGTGTTAGTCAAGACTTCTGTATTTGCATACCATCAAATGAGGTTTCGAGCATCAAGGTCTTCTTCAGGCACAGAAGATAATACTGTTGTGGCACACCTTCAAATATAACATACTCTAACCACAACTCATCAAAAACGGCTTCTTGGTCAAGTGTCTCAAGCATCCCTTTCCGATGCCGTGAATGTACTCGATACAATGTTATAGAACACCCCCTGAAATAGACGCCTCAGGCAAGTGCTGTCACATGACGATGGCTAAACAAGGAAATGTCGCCATTAAAAAGTCCCGATCTCCCTGGTTTCACAGACAGCAGTGTATTTATTTCAGTGGTATTAAAGTACCATTAAGTAACAGTACCATTTAGTACCACTAAATGTAGTAATGTTTTTATGTGATTTTATGCGGTGAAATTGCGTGAAGTTGCAAAATATGCAGAAAGTTCCGAAATATGCGGAATATGCATTGCATATTTCGCATATTATGCGCTGTGCATATTATGCGATGTGCATATTATGCGATGTGCATATTATGCGATGCTATGCGATGCGATGCACATATTATGCGATGCGATGCGCATATTATGCGATGCGATGCAGCCTTTTTGAAAAAAGATGACCCCCGCATAATTATGCTCCATTTTGCTGATTATGCTGTAAATTATGCGATTGCATAATCGCATTTTTCTGGGGGGCCTAATTTAGTACCTCTAACATGGTAAACATAACATCCACACTTGCTCTATTGAGACACTTTTTAACCTACAACATGACGGTGATAAAAGATGAAAAAAAGAATATAATTTTATCACGCTTACGAGATCCAGCGGCGTTAGTCAAGACTTCTGTTTTGGGCGGTGGGGTTGTTATGGGTGGAGATGTCCCATTTGTAGTTGGTGTAGAATTTGTAGCAGTAGTAGTTGGTGTAGTAGTTGATGTTGTAGTATTTGGTGTTGTAGCAGAAGTTGTAGGTATTGTCTGGTTGTAGCCGGTTGAATCTGCTGAAGGTAGAGATCATAAAGAAGACAGAATTAGCTTGAGCAAAAGCAAAAGTACCTAAACCTGTACTTAAGTACAATATTTAAGTCAATATACTATCCACCACTGTATAGGACCTGTGAACTAGTCCAGTGGTTCTCAAAGTGGACCCCCATGGAACCTTGAGGGGGTTCCAGGGGTCCCAGCAAAATGAGGAGGGTTTTGCCATACAATGAGTATATTGAGAGTGATAAAGATGATCGACAATGTGTGGACATAAGCAACGGCACCTTCTGCTGCACAGAAGAACACCTGACAATTGGAACCATGTACAGTATACTCTCATAACACGTATTTGCATACCATCAAATGAGGTTTCGAGTATCAAGGTCTTCTTCAGGCACAGAAGATATGCTGTAGTGGCACACCTTCAAATATAACATACTCTAACAACAACTCATCAAAAACGGCTTCTTGGTCAAGTGTCTCAAGCATCCCTTTCCGATGCCGTGAATGTACTCGATACAATGTTATAGAACACCCCCTGAAATAGACGCCTCAGGCAAGTGCTGTCACATGACGATGGCTAAACAAGGAAATGTCGCCATTAAAAAGTCCCGATCTCCCTGGTTTCACAGACAGGAAAGTATTTATTTTAGTGGTATTAAACGTAACATTAAGGTACAGTACCATTTAGTACCACTAAATGTAGTAATGTTTGTATGTGATTTTATGCAGTGAAATTGCTTGAAGTTACAAAATATGCACATTGTTCAGAAATATTTCGCATATTATGTCTGATAAAATGAATATCAATATCTATATTTGAATCAAGCAACTTAAAAACGGTCTGGGGGGCTCACAAAAGCCTGAGTAGATGATAAAATGATCCAAAGTTTTTTTGAAAGTGAAAAATCCCTTTAAGTACAATATACAGTATAAGTCAATATACTTTCTTCAGGGGACCCCCAGGGCTCCTTGAGAGGGTTCGGGGGGGTCCCAGCAAAATGAGGAACAGCTCAACCACTTCAACCCTATTTTATACGTTGGCTATTTGAAATCTGACAGACCTGTTATTTTTTCAAATTTCTGTACCACCTATTTGCTGTTAGACAAAGTGTCTCTGGTATTAGTAGATGGGAATCAAATCATTAACAATTGATCTGTAAAAGGTAAGTTAAGTATTTGTTAAACATGAGTAGTTGCAACTTTAGAATAACTACCCAATTACATATATTAACCATTAACAAATACTTAACTCATGTTAGTAAATGAGGAGTAGTTGCAACTTTAGAATAACTACCATACATATATTAACCAGCTTGTTCATAATCCTTTGAACATATATAAAGCATAGTTATAAATCATTAGCATACAGGTAGTAAATATTGAACAAGTTATTAACAAGTCATTAACTAATGGTTTATAAATGATCTACTAACTAGTATAAGGCATTTATAAGACATATTTATAAATAATCAGCATACAGTTAATAAGTCAGTTAACTAAAACTCTGTGAGTGATCTATTAACTATCTATAAGGCATATTTATAAATCCTTGACATACTATTAAAACATGATTGTGTAACAAGTCATTGATAACTCATTAACTAATAGTTTGTGAGTAATCTATTAACTATCTATAAGGCATAGCTACAACTCCTTAACTAGCTGTTAACAAACATTTAACAAGACATTAATAACTCATTAACTAATGGTTTATTGAGTAGTTATAAGGCATTGTTATTACTCCTTAACTAACTATTAACAAATGCTTAACAAGTCATCACTAACTCATTAACTAATAATTTATGAATGATCTATTAACTACTTATAACGAATAGTTATTCTAAAGTGTTACCCCAAGGGCAGTATCAATTTGGAGGTCCTTGACATGAAAATGTATGAAAACAACTGAACAAGTCTGTACATGACTGTAGTTGGCAAAGTGTTGTACCTCTGTAGCAGATTGTTTTCTTTGGATTGGTACACGGAGCATCATTCCATTTACCACTCTTGGCTGGTTGAGTAAACTTGATTAAAATCTCCACACAATCCTCAATACCTAGGTCGTCATTAGGCTCCCCAGGAGCCCAGTTTGCAGCCTCCGTGGTCACATTCTCTCCGGTTTCTACCCAGATAAAGACACCATTCACTCTGCGGATGCCGATCCAGTAGCGTGCAGGGCCGGGCACAATCTGATTGAGGTAATCATTCTCCTCTCTGGTCTGGACGGCCACCATGTCTGTGAAGTTATCCTGGCACCACTGTCGTGCCGTGTTCCAGTCACCGACCGGGTTGGTGCTCCAGTGGTACGTCTGTGCCAAAGCCCCTCTATCTCCTAAGTCTGAAGTCAAGCAGAATGTTTGGTAGTATCAAACAATCATGGAAACTACTGTAAGTAAGATTATGCGTGAGTGGCCCTAAGTTTTAAGTGGTTATGTTGGTAACCACTTAAACGATAGTTGAAAGGAATAACACACCTTGGATGAATACAATCACTGCTATAATCAACAGCCTGTGATACATGCTGGGTCTAATGTGGATCAGTCCTTGGAACATCTGGGGGAAAACATAAAAATGAATTAATAATAATAATAATAATAATAATAATAATAATAATAAGGGTAATAATAATAATAAGGGTAATAATAATAATAATAATAATAATAATATTACCATAATAATAATATTACAGCAGTTTCAGCGAATGACTGTGATCCAGTTAAAGGGATACTTCACTTTCGGGCCGGGGACACATTTAAAAAAAATATTAAAAATAAATGAAAAAAGTTATGGAAAATTCATGGCCCCCTCACGACACGCAGTGTCCTACTAATGTGTGAGGGGGCCATGAATTTTCCATAACTTTTTTCATTTATTTTTAATATTTTTTTTAAATGTGTCCCCGGCCCGAAAGTGAAGTATCCCTTTAAGAATGCTCTCCATAAGCCAGCTGCTGGTTGAACTGAACTGATGAGAGAAACATGCCTCTGTCTGTCATGCTTCAGTCCTGCCCCCACCTGGTGTGTGTGTGTGTGTGTGTGTGTGTGTGTGTGTGTGTGTGTGTGTGTGTGTGTGTGTGTGTGTGTGTGTGTGTGTGTGTGTGTGTGTGTGTGTGTGTGTGTGTGTGTGTGTGTGTGTGTGTATGTGTGTGTGTCCTCGTCGTTATCAACACCACCTATATTATTTAAACTAATTTACAATACACAATAGAACACAATTAAACCCAATACAGATTAGAGTAAACAATGAATGTTAATCAGAAGTAAAACTAGAAAACGTGCTCCTCAGAGCACAGGTCTCCGCCAGGTCAGGTAGGTTATTGGGGCCTCCTGGTGGCGCTATAATAGGAAAATATGTGTCAATTGGACACTGCATTCATGATTTGAGACATTTTGTTCCATTAATGTGTTTTGCTAAATTAGACCTGCTGGTGGCGCTATAACAGCCCAATGTGAAAAGGGTGGCATTTCTTCCTCGGCCTAGTGGGAATGTGCGTGTAAAATTTCACGGAAATCCCACGCTGCGTTCATGATTTGAGGCATGTTGTTCAAAACGGACCAATCCTGCAAACTTTGGAAGCCAACCTTAGCCAATGAGGATGGAATATGGAAAATGTGTTGATCACATGACTATAGAGATACTGTGTACTGATTTGACGTTTGGATCAAATTTGTAGGAATAAATGGGTTTTGCACAAATCGGCCTCCTGGTGGCGCTATAACAGGCCCATGTGAAAAATTTGGGGCAGACAGAGGTTCTAAATTGGCAACCATGGGGCGGCCATAGCTGAGTGGTTAGTGAGCCCGCCTGGGGAGCCAGAGGCCCTGATGTCCCAGGTACGATTCCAGGCCAGGCCAGCAATGTGTCGATGTGTGTCCCTGAGCAAGACGACTCTTAACCCCTAATTGCTCCACATTATGGCTGCTCACCGCTCCTAGTTGTTATAGGATGGGTAAAATGCAAAGGACAAATTTCACGTATGTGCAAATATACTGTGACAAATAAATCCCCAGGGCGTGGGGCCTATATTATTATTATTATTGGTATCCAGGGAGTGTGTTTGCACGGTTTCGCAGCGACCGGGCCGATGGTGCCGGAGATTAGCTGCTAACAGACGGACAGGACACACGGACGGACGGACGGACGGACAGGGGGTAAAACATACTCTCGCCATGCCTTTCTGCCTGGCGGAGACAATTACAACAGATTAATAATTACTTAGAACAGTACCTAAAACAGCTAAACCAAAAAACAAGATAAATTAATTAAAACTGATAATGATGGTAAGGAACAGATTTTTTAGCGGTGCCAGCCGCTCTACATTTGACCGTGTGTGTTTGCGTGTCTGTCCGTCCGTCCGAGCACGGCAAGCAACTGCAGCACAAACAGGACACAGTGCAACACATGCGCCACTTAAAGGACAACTTTGTTTTTTTACAACCAAGGTTTATGTTTTAGCTTGTAATTAAAGTAAATAAAAGATGAGTGTTAAACTTTCTTTCTTTTTTTTACTGCTTTCTATAGTTTTAGCAATTTTCGCGATCTTTTTTTACAGTGGGCGGGGGCATTCTGTCCGGTGGCTAAATATGTATTTTTTTTACACAATAACCCGGTGTTTTCTTTATTATTATTTACAGTAGCTCTCATAGCCCCCAGTAACTCACATCTGGCCATCAAAGACCACAGGACCTTTTTTATTGTGTAAAAAAGGCATATTTAGCCACCGGACAGAATGCCCCCGCCCACTGTAAAAAATATCACGAAAATTGCTAAAACTATAGAAAGCAGTAAATGAAAAGAAAATAACATTCATCTTTTATTTACTTTAATTACAAGCTAAAATATAAACCGTGGTTGTAAAACAAGTAAGACGCGCGAACGCGGTAAGCGAACGCAGCTCGAAAACTAAGGCGTTTAAAAAAAAAAAAATACCAAAAAATTCTGCGTTAAAAGGAGCATCTTAGAAAAATAAAAATTCACCCAAAAAAAACTTTGAATGTTTTTGAACAATTCAACAAAGTGTTTGAAGTGCCTGTTGCACCCACTTCCGGGGGGCGGAGCCAAAATCCAAGGCCGAAGTATTTGTTCGTAGACCCCGACTTAGGGGGGGTAGATAGTTTTTGCCGACGCAAAAACAAAGTTGTCCTGACATGCACACACACACACACACACACACACACACACACACACACACACACACACACACACACACACACACACACACACACACACACTAAAACGACCAATCTGCAATGTGAGTAAAAATTATTAAAAGTAAATAGAGTACAAATATTTAAATGTAAATACCTTGAGTAAAAATACTTAAGAGTACTTATATTGAGTAAAAATACTTAAAAGTTGAACAAAATAGTAAAAATACTTAAAAGTTGATAAAAAGAGTGAAAATACTTAAGTTGTAAAAACGAGTAAAAAATACTTTAAGGTGAATAAAGTGACTAAAAATACTTTAAAGTAAATACATTGAGTAACATTTTTTAAGCGTACTTAAACTGAGTAAAAATACTCAGTAGTACTCAAATGAGTCAAAATACTTAAAAGTTGTTAAAATGAGTAAAAATACTTAAACGTAGTTAAAATGAGTAAAAATACTTAAACATAGTTAAAATGAGTAAAGATACTTAAAAGTTGATAAAAACTGTACAAATACTCTTTTAGTACGCCTCAATACCAGCACACACACAACAAATAGATTTGTACCGCCTGAATGACAGCACACACTCATCAAACAGAGTAGGCACCGCTTACTCACACTGGGTGTGATTTTCAATTACTTTTGAAGCTCATTCCATGAGTTGGACCACTGTCAGAGAATGCTGCCTTGCCCAACTCTGCCTGAGCATGAGGAATCTTGAGCGTTATAAAGGCACTGGAGCAGGTCTGGTGAGTGTTATTGTTTTGTGTCAGCAAAGAACAAATGTAAGCAGGGAGCATAAGTATACAGATTAGACAATGAATTAGATTAGACAATAAATAAAAACAAGTACCAGTGTTTATCCTGTCTCTCTGTCAGAGACCCTAACCCAAACCTGAGTTATCATAAAGTGCACAATGGTGGGTGCTAAAATTATCACCAGTAATCCATTTTAAGTGATAAACCGTGTCAAGTTGCTTTAAGATTGATGGAGCAGCAATCCTATAAATAATGTCACCATAATCCAAGACTGGACTAGAAGGTCTTCATCAGGGTCTCTGATGAAGAGACCCTGACGAAGACCTATCTAACAGAGCCACTGAATGATCCCTGCAGCGCTTCTTTTTTTCTCTTTTTGAATAGTACCATAGATATGTTTGTAGTATAGTGCATGCCTGCATGTCACTTTCTGCTTATTGTACTCTCTGTTCGAGGGGGGGGGGGGGGGGGAGAGTGCTACGGAGCCTGCTGTAGAGAAGCATTGTCTCTTCCCAGCTGTGGAATGTTCTGGCTGATTGGCTCGTTAACAGTCTATTTTACTACTAGTCGAGTAGTAATAGACCATATTCACACGGCGGCCATGTTGCTATTAAGTCAATGAAGTGCCACCCCGGTTTCCACGGCAACGGGGTGGCACTTTCAATGTTAAATTCCAATATGGCCGCCGTGTGAATATGGTCTATAGCTATACTCTCTGATCCTCACACAGGGGACACACAGGGGACACACAGGGGACACACAGGGGACACACAGGGGACACACAGGGGACAATTCACGTTTAATTTGTCTGTCTGTCTGTCTGTCTGTCTGTCTGTCTGTCTGTCACTGTCTGTCTGTCACACACACACACACACACACACACACACACACACACACACACACACACACACACACACACACACACACACACACACACACACACACACACACACACACACACGTGAACGTAGTGCAGTGTTATGAAAATAACTGGTCCCTGACATTGACAAGTTGGTTAAAGCAAAGAGATGTCAGGTGTCTGGAAGCAGCAAGTGATTTAGATGAAATTTCATGCTGGCTACACCATGTAAATTTGCCATTTTGAATATTTTTGAAAATATAATAATGGTAATTGGCAGTTAGAAGCATTAATCATATATGTGTTAAAAACTTACAAATGTATCAAAGCTGCTTCTTTGATACATTTGTGCGGCATAGTGCGGCACTGAGTGCCGCACTATGAGATGGTAGATCTGCTATTTTTGAAAAATAATGGAAATTTGTGCGACATTTGTAAGTCTTTACAAATGTCTTTTAAAACAGTTTTCTGAAACACTTATGTTGCTATAATATGTGGTTCTCTAACTTTTTTATGTCAAAATTATATTATATTATATATATAATCTAAAATGACACAGTATGCGTTCCCGGATTGAATGCTCCTTACAAATTGCATTTTGTTTTTAATGTCAATAATTAAAGTAGCTATTCTTCTTCATAATAACATGTTTTTAAAGGTGATATACTGTAGTTAGTAGCAGTGACTGAGACAACAGACTGAAAAACAATGCTGTATAACTGAATGCGCGTGAGCGCACATGCGCGTCCGCAACTGGTTTCGGCCCACATCAAGTCACCATTTGACCAATGTGGCCCGGACCCCAAAATGAGTTTGAAACCCCTGAGTTAGAGAGTGCCAAATTTGGTCACATGCTAAATGCAACGAAAACCAAGCCAAGGTCATAACCTTTAACATTCCCCCAGTATTAAATGAATCAATCAATGCCTGCATTAGATCAAATAAATGATTATAGTGGGGGAAAATTGCAATTTCACCCAATTCCAGTGGTGGGATTGACTTCTGGTCTAGTTACGGGTCTTTACGACCGCATTTCCGTTCACGAAAATATATTTAAAAATATGTTATTTTTTCATTTCCATTTCTGCTAAGCAGCAAGCTATATGCTTGGATGATCTACTGTATCTACCCACCCAACCAAAAAGCAAGGAGAATGTCATTAACAAGCCGTTATATTTCAAAACAAGACAACCCCCTCCACCATTATGACTATCATAAATATCACATCACATCTTTAATATAATCAGAATATATCCTTACAATATCCTTACAATAATTCCCCAAGCCTGTCTGTCCCCAAAATCTCCTCAGTGGCTGGAGCAATTGATCTGTATTTGCACACGGCCATTGACCATTAGCATGTGCACGGAACAGCAATGCCCGTTTTTCACTTTCCCAAAATGTAAGCTGTTAATTAGCGTTTTTATGTAAAAGAATTCGGGCTATGGCAGTTATCGCCGGCATGCTTACAGCCGTCGCCATGGTTACAGCCCCCCAAGCTATGGGAAGAAGGGGTCCTCCTTGGGGCCAAAAAGGTTTGGGACTATTGCTGTACAGCACAGCACATAACCCAAAGTCTGTTAATACTGCACACATCCCCGGGTATGGACTAGTAACTATAACTATAGAAACTTGTCCATACCTGCCTTTTCCACAAACCGTCCATCCGGGCTATGGGACTGCAACCACGACTACAGATCCCATTGTCTGTGAGGACTGTTCAAAACAACTTTATTAAACAGCTTAAATTTGGGGAAAGTAAAAAAAAACACTGAGGGCCCGCTCCCACCGCACTTTTATGTTAACTCTGGGGCAGAATCTGCCAATGCTTTGTCAATGTAAATGCGTGGATTCACGCAAGAGCGGATCTTTTCGCCTGTTGCGCAGACCTTGCGTTTATCTGCTCTACACGACTTGTCCATTTGAAGCAGAAAACTGCTGGAGGCAGGAGCTGATTTCCCCCCTCTGTCCAATCGGGTGAGTGGAAGGCGGACCGTCTCAAGACTCAGGAAGCACCATGGTGCTCAAGGCAGCAGGCGGTGCGGGCTACGGGGAGGGTCCTGAAAGTGAGTGACAGGCGCGTCACTCCCGTTTTTTAGAATCCGCTGGCTGCAAAAAACTGTGGCCATGCACAACCTGCGTTTAACGCTAGCCGACCATGTTTTGGTGGGAGCGTGCCCTGAGGAGATATTTGTCACTGCACGTAATCCTTACGGTCTGGGGGCAGAGCCTGCCAGCAGGGAGTGTTGGGCGGGAGAAGTAAGACTACGTCCTCCCGGTGGGGGATCCTCACTGGCAAGTCAGTAGGATATACAACAGCAGTGTAATTGGGGAGAAAAAACAACAACTGTCCATGTGGCGGCACTGTAATGACATCATGACAATCCTTCATTATAATATTTCCCCTTTTTTTGTATGCGCACACACGCACGCACGCACGCACGCACGCACGCACGCACGCACGCACGCACGCACGCACGCAC
Source organism: Gymnoscopelus braueri (assembly GCF_963280865.1). Classification (NCBI taxonomy): domain Eukaryota; kingdom Metazoa; phylum Chordata; class Actinopteri; order Myctophiformes; family Myctophidae; genus Gymnoscopelus; species Gymnoscopelus braueri. The sequence goes on along the minus strand of NC_137608.1, from coordinate 9,677,671 downwards.
GCACTCACACACACACACACACACACACACACACACACACACACACACACACACACACACACACGCACACAAACACACTAAAACGACCGATCTAGAATGTGAGTGAAAGTATTTAAAAGTAAAATGAGTGAGTACAAATAATTTAAAAGTAAATAAATTGAGTAGAAATACTTAAGAATACTTAAATTGAGAGTAAAAATACTTAAACCTTTATTAAAAGAGTAAAAATACTTAAAAGTTGTTGAAATGAGTAATTAATACTTTAAAGTAAATAAAGTGAGTACAAATACTTAAGAGTATCTAAATTGAGTAACAATAGTTAATAGTACTAAAAATGAGTACAAATACTTAAAATGTGTTAAAATCAGTAAAAATACTTCAAAGTAAATACATTGAGTAAAAATACTTAAAAGTAAATAAATTGAGCAAAAATACTTACAGCACACACTCATCAAACAGAGTATGCACCGCTTACTCACACTGGGTGTGATTTTTTATTTAAAAAAAAACGTTTTAAAAATATAGCTATACATTTTCTTCATTATAATGTAAACCATATTAAAATGTGTTTGAATAACTTTGGTGACTCGTAAAGTAGCATGCTCATTGATATATTGCAGGAGATTTGTAGTATGGCACATGGTACCTGTACACGGTTGCATCAGGTGAAGACAACAAGACAGCTAGAATAAATGATTGCTAATAGCTTCCTCAATTCCGTGAAAATATCTAAATGTTTCTTTTTTTCTTTTTAAGACAACGGAGTGTATGTGGTGTGGTCAGACAATTCAATAATTCAAGTCTGGAAAAGAGCAAAAACAGAAGGCATGTCATTACATTTTGTTTAGAAGGAGCTGTTTGCTACCAATAATGACAATAACAACTATAACTAGAAAAAGTGCTCCTCGGAGCACAGGTCTCCGCCAGGTCAGGTAGGCTATTGTGGCCTCCTGGTGGCGCTATAATAGGCCAATGTGAAAAGGGTGCCATTTCTTCTTAGGCCTTGCACGACAATCGGACACTGACTACATTCATGATTTGAGGCATTTTGTTAAAAACATTTGTTTTTCTAAATTAGACCTGCTGGTGGCGCTATAACAGGCCAATGTTAAAAGGGTGCCATTTGTTCCTCACCATAGTGAGAATGTGCGTGCAAAGTTTGACCGCAATCGGACGGTGCATTCATGATTTGCGGAATTTTATTCAAAGCAAGCCAATAATGCAAACTTTAGCTGTCAATCTTAGCCAATCAGGATAGAATATGAAAAATCTAACACATCTGTCTTGATCACATGACTATAGAGATCATGTGTACCGATTTGCGTGAAATTTGGATAAAATTGGAAGTTGTAGTATAAAATAATGTGTTTTACATAAGTCGGCCTCCTGGTGGCGCTATAAAAGGCAGATGTGAAAAATGGAGTGTGCATACAAAGTTTTACACAGATCGGTGCAGTTATAGGTAGAAACACGAATCGGCCTGATATAGCGCCACCATGAGGCTGATTTGAAAAATGTCAAATGGTATTTCTTCCTCGGCCTAATGGGAATGTGCGTGCAAAACTTGACGGAAATTGCATGCTATGTTCATGATTTGAGGCATTTTGTTCAAAATGGAGCACACACACACACACAACTTTGGAAGACATTTTTAGCCAATCATAATGGAATATGAAAAATCTGAAAGACCCGTTTCGTTTAATGACTATAGAGATACTGTGTACCGATTGACAAAATATGTAGGAGTACTGTCAACAAATATGTTTTGCACAAATCGGCCTCCTGGTGGCGCTATAAAAGGCCCATGAGAAAAATGTGGGGCAGAGGTTCTGAATTGGCATTCAGGGAGTGTGTGTGCACAGTTTTGCTGCGATCAAGCCAACGGTGCCAGAGATTAGCTGGTCACAGACGGACGGACGGACGGACGGACACACAGACACACGGACGGACAGGGGGGGAAAACATACTCTCTCGCCATGCCTTTCGGCCTGGCGGAGACAATAACACACAACAATCATAATTCATGGAAACCCTCCTTCCACTGCCTGGGAACTCCTCCAATCTAAAAGTTAGCTCACCTTTGATCAAAGTTAGGTGCCTTTGCAATAAACTATTGTGACACTGCATTCAATTAAAATCCTGGCATGCCCTTCATTAAAGGGACACTTCACCCAAAAAAAACTTTGTTTCAATGGATTAGTCACTCCATGGAGACTTGAATTCATGGATATTTTTTTTGTTTTTTGTCTCATTCCTAAAACAATAATTTGATGACCGGCAGCGGTTCCGGTAGGAGACACAACGACTCGTTGTGTCTCCTACCGGAACCGCTGACTACCGGACCGCTGGTCATCAAATTATTGTCTTAGGAATGAGACAAAAACAAAAAAATATCCATGAATTCAAGTCTCCATGGGGTGACTAATCCATTGAAACAAAGATTTTTTTGGGTGAAGTGTCCCTTTAATCACATTAATCAAAGGCCTACATATCTTTTTTTCCTTGTTCCTTGTTCCTTGTTCCTTGTGCCTTGTGCCTTGTTCCTTGTTCCTTGTTCCTTGTTCCTTGTTCCAGTGTTCCATTGGCATTTTATCCTTGACGTTTCCGTGAGAACCATTTAGCCTGTAATTATTACGTCTAATAAATCAAGTGTGTCTTTTTTCTATTGTCACATTTGCATGCCTTGGACTTTCTCATCAACAGAGAATACCTGATCACCTTAAAGGGATTGTAGGCAAGTTCAGAGATAAAAAAAAAGAAAAAAACTGTTGTCAAACAATCAATCACAATCTAATCTTTGAATTCAAATTTGTTTGAATAATTTTGGTGACTCGTAAAGTGTCGGGATGACATGCTCATTAATATGTTGCAGGAGATTTGTGGTATTGTACGTGGTACCGTACATGATTGCATCAGGTGAGGACAACAAGACAGCTAGAAGTAATGTTTGATAATAGCTACCTTAATTCCCTGAAAATAGTGTCCAAAAATAACAATATAACTATAATAACACTCCACAATTATAATAAGGATAAGGATAATTCCTTTTAACAGGATGTACATGAAAGTCCTTGCGGGCTTGTTTCCAATGAGGGCCTGTGAGCAATTAGGGGTTAAGAGTTCAGGGACAAATTTCATTTCATCGACACATATGCTGACCTGGCCTGGAATCGTACCTGGGGCAACCAGAGCCTCTGGCTCCCTAGGCGGGCTAACTAACCACTCAGCTATGGCCGCCCGTAATCCGTGGAAACCCTTGATCAACCAGCCTGGGGTCCACAATCACCATCAGACCTCCAGCTTAGAAGTTCGCTCACCTCTGATCAAAGTTAGGAGCCCTTGCATGAAACTAGTTGTGACACTGCATTCCTTTAAATCCTGTCATGCCCTTTATCATTATCTAATCACTCATCATGTACATACAGGGGTTTTTTACCTTTCTTTTTCCATTGTTCCACATACCTAACATCATAACCATGCAAGGTCTAAGACTTTATCATTATGATAGAAGATTTCTCTTTAAGATGTCACCAACTATCGAAGCTACCTCACCAAACAAACAAAAAAGTTTTGGTTTGGTGAAAGTAAATTGTCTTAAAAAAAAATGTAAAAATGTAACTATTTATTTGTGGCTCAGTGGTTAATGCAGAAATACTATCCTCCTACTCTAATTGGCGGCCAAACTCATGGAGGCTAGACAAGTCTATGGAGGCCGGTTTCCAAGCACACATGGCCCAACTAACTCCACATTTCCCCCCCAAATTCCTCAATATTCTGCCTGTAACACCAGCTGCTTCCCATACCGTTACTCTACTTGCACAATGTACAATTAATATGAAACGCATTATGCCCCAATACTTATGCAAATCACTTCGCCAGCTCGCAATTTACTTCCGGATGGTTCGTTTCACCAAACTGAGCACCTTTGCCACATCAGTCAAACGGGAAAGAAACAAGCGCTGCCGTGGTCTATGCAAACGAGCCCAAATGCGCGCCCAAATAAGACCAAAATCGATTATACAAAAGGCAGACCTGGCAACGCAGGCTACGCCAATCATGTGACAGAGATCCACAAGCTATGGGGCAGAGACGCCATGTGGCATACACCGTATCTTAGCAACAACGAAAGCGCACACTCTCATTGGTCGTGTCATCCTGAGGCCAGTTTCCAGACAATGGCATCGCAGTCGCAGAGAGCTTGCTGTCGCCATTACAATCACACGCAGCAACAACAGGGAGCTGAGCTGGACAGACAGCAAAATCACCCTCATTTCTCGAATAAATCGCCCTGTCATTCATATTTTCAAGACTTTTAGGTCACTGCAGCCTGCTACTAATGTAACCAATGTTTATGTCCACCACTGTGATAGCATTCGTTGTATTTGAGTGATTAGTGGCTAATGGAGTTGTTTTCTCCCTATGACCCACACAAAGTACAGATACTTGTATAACGAGGCAATAAGGAAGAAACCAGACTCAGACCAGGCAGCCATGGGTGCAAAGAAACATCTTTGTATTCAGATCAGAGAGAAAATAGAAGGTTACAGTATCACAGGTATGGTCCGCATCATCGGTCGTCCATCTCTCTGTAGTGTAATGAGAACGTACAAGGCTTTAACAGTGTCCAGTAACATAAACATATGACATCATAGGATGTGACATAGATGAGGTTCCGGGCGAAGGTGGACTTCTCGGATTGGATGAGAGTGATGATTACGTCGTCGTCAGATGAGGATGATGATGGTAGATGATGAAGATGGTAATGATGGTGTGACAGTTTATCTCTGGACAACAGCGTCCCCATGTCTGGGTCAACACTTTTGACATCTGCTCTGACCTGTCACTGGTCAGTGGAGATTTGGTGACACTAAGGAAGACAGCTGTAGAAAAGAGAACATCCAGATACCGTGTTCCCAAAACATATAGATAGCCACAGAGAAAGCCTGCATGGGTTTGACCTTGGCTGGCAGACAGAGAGACTGCTAGTAGAGAGTACATTTAACATGACTGTATTACAGGCCCATATGAGACCATAATTAATAGGACATTTTAACCAGGTTAATGGACCCTAGACACATTATGATAATTAAGATAAGAGATCAAATAACTCTATCAGTGGCTAACGCACTTTTACCGTAGCATGTAGCTAACGCTAACGTGGTTGTCGTGGCTCAAACGGCTATGTTAAACATCTTATCAACAACCTGTATGAACGTTAGTGTGGTCAATGTCATCAATGCTAACTAATTAGCCCGTTGAACGTATTTTGTGGGTTTTTGTGACACAACGTCACGTCCAAATGATCACCAGCCTTGGAGAGACACAGTGCGGCTGCAGAGTTCATGTGCAACCTCTAATAAGTCAACATGTTGAAACATCTGATCTACGAGAACAGCTGATCTACAAGCTCACAACAACTCGCAAAGCCACGCGTTGTGAGCGTGTACACCGGCTATTTTAAAATAGCCAAAGTATATAGGGATACAGTGGTTAATGCAGGTTTTGTAATAATTATATACATCTACAGTTTACAAAAGGAAATCTATATCTAGCCTGTCTGTCTCTCTGTGAACACATTACTTAATAAGATGTATGATAATTAATTATATTATTATTTGATTATTAGATAATGATTATACATGCCCCATGATTATTATAAGATCATATATCTTAATCAAATATAATAATGATATGATATAATTAATCATCATATAAGTTATTAATAATCATAATAAAATAACAATATATTGCCCATTTTCGCCCAGCCGTTTCACCATTTATATATGTATGTGTATATATATATATATATATATATATATATATATATATAGAGAGAGAGAGAGAGAGAGAGAGAGAGAGAGAGAGAGAGAGAGAGAGAGAGAGAGAGAGAGAGAGAGAGAGATAGATAGATAGATAGATAGATAGATAGATAGATAGATAGATAGATATCCAGTAAAGTACAAATGCCTCAAAAAGTGCAGTACTTGAGTACATGTACTTATTTACTCACCTCTGTAATTTAATTCATGAATCCCAGGATCCATTCTCTTTTGGACTCCTCTTAGGACATGATTATGTCTCCTACAGACTACGATAGGCTACTTTACAGGTCACACTTGGACCATTGATAGGCAGGAGTAGGCAGCTTTAGCTTTGTAAAAGGTGCGAATGGGCCAGCCAATGTATCACTGCAGTAACGTGACTGGCGGCCGGCGGCTGTGTCTATTGTTGTCGGAGCAGAATTAATTTTTCTGGCAAATCTTCACTGACCGGGTCATGGCCCTCATGACGCTACGCCAGTGATCGGCGCTGCCAAGTGGGGGCGCTAGAGCTGAGGCCGCGCCTCAGCTTCTAGTCATTGTAAAAGTCATTGTTCTAGTCATTGTAAAAGCACATTGGCATAGACACTATGGCACATTAGGAGTTCAATATGTATTTCTGGTAAAAAAAATATTGTTCACTTATTGTCTCCGCCAAGCCTAAAGTCCTGGCCAACACTATATTTTGCACACTGTCCGTCCGTCCGTGTGTCCGTCGCCCCGTCTGTCTGTGGACAGCTAATCTCCAGCACTGTTTGCTGGACCGCAGCCAAACTGTGCACGCACACTCCCTCGATGCCAGGGCAGAACCCCTGCCCCAAATTTTTCACATGGGACTGTTATAGCGCCACCCAACCAGGAGGCCGATTTTTGCAAAACTAATGTTTTGACAGTATACTACAGATTTTGTCCAAACAACACGCAAATCGGTACACAGTATCTCTAGTCATCTCTAGTCATTAAACAAAACGGGTCTTTCAGATTTTTCATATTCCATCCATAAAATTGGCTTCCAAAGCTTGCAAGAGTGCTCCGTTTTGAACAAAATGCCTCAAATCATGAACACAGCGTGCGATTTCCGTGAAACGGAATATACATTTATATATTTAAAATAACGCTGATCTACTCTCGTCTATTACGATTGTTCTCTGTCTTGACTTTGGTTTTGGAGCTGTTGAGTTGTAGGAAGTTGAGTTTCATCCATGCCTTTATCTCCTGGCTGTTGGCCAGGAAGCCTGTTCATTCTGATGCTCTGTGCCTGAATCTTCCTGATAAATGGTTAACACTTCACCCTGACTGGATGGGGGGGGGACGATTGGCAGCCGAATTTTGTAGGGAGAAATCTTACAGACTGGAAAGTAGGCCCTACAGTATGACGATGTGATTGTTGTCATTCAACAACATACGCGAAGGCTACGTCTTTCTGGAGATGTGCAACCTCGTTTAAGGATAAACCCGCCGCTTGAATGCCAGCTGTGTCTACTGCCCAGCGCAGGTGATCTTCATTGTAGGTTTTGGCTACGTACGGGACTGCAGCGGGAGATCGGACGTAACCAGCCCACCACACACCAGCCTTCATCCAAATGTTTATGCATTCATTCATACTTTTTTTTTTTTTAATCAAAAAAGAGGGGTGTTCAAATGACAGATTTTGGCATGTAGAACACACATATGAAGAAAAATTTCAATTCTGATAAACCTAACCTACATCAATTTGCAGTTGATTATTGTACATTTTTTGATTAATTAGCAATTTTCTTCTAGAAGAAACAAATAATGTTGGGAGGCTTTTATAAAGAATTCCTGTTCAAATAACAGATGTTTGTGTGTAAAACACAAATCTGAAGATTTTTTTCAATTCTGATAAACCTAACCTACATACATTTGCAGTTGATTATTGTAAATGTTTTATTAATTTGTGATTAATTCGCTCAGGCCAACTGCAGCAATAGCAACTGCAGCTCTGATTAAATCATCACAGAAGACACCCTATGCAAAGTGATTGATAAAAACAAGGTCAAGATAGCACAGGAGAAGTTGATAAGAGAGCTGGGGGAAGAATTTGAGGAGAAGTGCAGGAAGGAGGGGGGGGGGGGGGGCGTGTGAGTCCTGCATCCTCTTTGGTGGACGGATTGACCTGACCAATGTAATGATGGAAGCTGAGGGCAGTGACCAATCTTTTCCTGCAAAGATGAGGGAAGAATATAGTGTTGTCAGTGAGCCTGGCAGCAACTATATGTTCCATTTTACCCCAGAAACAGCAACTAAAGAGGAGTCACATGCAGTGCAGATTGCTAAGGTCCTTTTTGCTTGGCTGAGAGAGAAAGGTTTTCATAAGACCTTGTGGGCCATTGGAGGAGACTCAACAAATGTCAACAGTGGTGTGAAAGCTGGAGTAATGAGGAAGGTGGAGCTGCACATTGGCAGAAACCTGGCCGGCTCATTGTTGAACTTGAAGGTCCTACTCTGTGACAACAAATGATCTGGACCAATACTAAAGCTCCTTGATTCAGCTACAGAGTTGGATATCAATCCAAAATTCACCAGGATCTCTGATGGGCCTTCACTGATCAAGCTGCCTGACAAGATCATTCAAGATCTCTCGACTGATCAACACTATGGCTATCAAATTGTTTGTGCAGTGAGAGACAGAGTGGTTCTTGCAAGGCTGGCTCTGTTGGAGATTGGGCCAGTAAACCACAGCCGCTGGCTCACCACAGCAAACAGACTTCTCAGGCTCTGGGTGTCAAAGCATGAACTGAAAGGAAAGAAGCAGAAAAATCTGTAGTTCATTGTGGAATACATCATTGGAGTGTATTATCCATGTTGGTTCAATGTGAAGGTCAATGACTCCTGGATTGAAGGGCTTAGGCACATCCTGTTTCAGTTGGACTGCCTGAAGTCCCAGAGGAAGGAGGTACTGGACATTGTGATGCCAACTGTTAGAAAATCTGCTAGGTATGCCAACAATGAAGCCACCTTCCAAACACTGCTGTGAGCTAAGGATCAGAACTTCATCGTCACCCCCATGGAGGTGCCCAACTGGCCCTGCCACACTCAGAGCATTGAGAGGGTTGTCAACATGGTGACTGAGGCTTCTTCTACATACTTCTCTCAGGAAAAGAGGAATGGAGGGATCAGGACTCAGGAGACCAGCAGGAGACTGATGTCTAAGGCTGAGTCAAAGCAGGACTTGTACAACCTAGCAAAGTTCAGGAAGTGATAATTGATCTTCATAATTGTATCCAGTGATATACATGCACTTCCATTGTGAATAAATATGTAAATTTGCTTTGGCTTTGTCAATATAAATTATTTCCCTTATGTCTTTTAATATCCTAAAAAGAGGTTAAAAAGGGCAAAATAGCCATTTTGAAGTAAAAAATGATGTAGGTTAGAGTTATTTTACCCAAAAAAGAATTTAGACACCCCACATGTTGGGATTTCCTTTGGATTTTAATATCTTATAAATGAGTTAGAACGGGTACAATTAGAGATTTAAAAATGCAACTTGATGTAGGTAAGAGTTGTCCTATCCAAAAAATAATGTCATATTTGAACTCTATCTTTCATAAACGTGGTGTACAGAACAGCAGAGTGTGCAAGTCTCCACTCTGCTGTGTGCTGCTCGTGCTCAGGGGTTAAATTAAAACCCAAACTTATTCCAATCATGACGATGTGATTGGTGTCATTAAACAACATACAGGAAACAGACAACGTGTAGGCTATTTATTATTAGTACAGACCACGCCTTCAAACCAAACATTGTTTAACGTTCTTTATTTAGAAAAGAAGGAGATGGACCTGTCAGGAAAGAAATTGGTTATGCATGGATTAGATGATGGAGGGAAGGAAGGGAAGGGAAGGAGGGTAGGGAGGAAGGGAGGCTTTAGGGGTGGGGATGTGGGAGTGGAGATGGAGGAGGCGATGATGTGTAGACAGGGAGGTGATGATGAAGGGGGTGACGATGAGGGAGTGAAGGCGTGGTCTGTACTCGTGAAATGGAGTTGGTACAATGTAGGTTCATCCTAAGTGAAGGATGTAAGGCGTGAGGATGGTGAGAGGATGACTAGTGTGAGGTGAGCTGAAGGGAGTGAGAACAGAGGAAGGGGAGGTGGGGATGAAGGGGCATGCGAAGCCTGGATAAGGGGCGCAAATGAGAGCGTGGGACGGAGGGCGTCGTAGCCGTGGGGAGGGATGAAGGACGGGGCCCAGTCAGGGCGCGGCCCTGGGGGAGGGAAGGGCGAAGCCCTGGTGGGGGAGGAAGGGCGTAGCCCTGGTGGGGTGTGGAAGGGCGCGCGAAGCCCTGAGGGGGTAGGCATAACCAAGTGGCTCCAGGGGAATGGAGACCTGAGTATTTGGCTTAGGGTCTGAGGAGATAGGCGTCCGCATAGATAAATATAAAGGCTAGATGGCTCAAGGGGGCGTCGCAAGCGTAGCTCAACCGCGGCCATCTTGCGACGGCCATTCATAACATTATGTCTATGGTGCATATACTTTGAAATAACCATAGCGTGCTCAATTTTCATCCGATTTTCAAACGGTTTGGTGTGTTGTAAACACCAAAGATGTAGTTATGATACTGCATACTTATAATTATAATCATGTTTTTTTTTTTTTATAACATTAAGTATGCAGTATCATAACTACATCTTTGGTGTTTACAACACACCGTTTAAAAATCGGATGAAAATTGAGCACGCTATGGTTATTTCAAAGTACATGCACCATAGACATAATGTTATGAATGACCGTCGCAAGATGGCCGCCATGTGGCAACGTCGTACTCCATTGGCCAGCAGCGCGGGTGAGTCATCTAGCCTTTATATATATCTATGGGCGTCCGTCTTGGCAGTATTCTGTGGACGCACCATCACTCGAGACCCCAAAAGAGAAAGCATAATTAGTCATTAATTAGAACATTTACTGGACCATGGATATGTGGGCGTTCCTAAGGTCTTGGACATTGGTTCTAATGTAAGTGTGGTATGCTTGGGAAGTCCAACGCCCTAGGAGTTAGACGATGTGGTCGGTGATGCCTCTTCTAGATGCAGAAGAAGCAGCACCGATTCGAAACGAATGGCCGGAGAAATTACCTTGGTCAGAACTTGCCGGAGGTGGTAGAGGAACCAGTGACGGGTTGCGACTGAACCGGTATCAGTGGTAAATAACGGGTCGGAAGGAGAGGCGTGAGAGCAGTGTGGAGGTGATGGACCAAGGGTTCGTAAGGGCTGAGGTAGGAGTTGAGTTTAAACAGGTAAATTGGCGTTGTTGCCGTTGTTCGTTGTAACATAGCCAGAGCGGAGTATGTTGATGCATCCTACGAGAACATCAGAGGTAATAAGTTGGTGGCGTGGAGGATTACGTGGCTCGTTCCTTCTCAGGCTCTTAAGGAGCAGGGTGACGTGGGAGTGCTGGGCAAAGGGGTGATGTGCTCCTGTTAGGAGCTTAGTAATAAAATGTATACCTGATAGATAGACGCGGATGGTTGATGGATGCATAGTCCGAGATGAATGGCTGTAGCTGATGTAGGAGTGTAATGAGGTCCAGAGACGGAAATGGAAGGCTGTAGGTAGAGTGAAAGGACTGGAAATTGTTCCATGCTGTCCAGTAGGAGGAGAGTGTGGATGGAGCTATACCTTGCCGGATGTGGTTTCGGGAGATGGATACCAGGTTATGGAGAGAATGGTTTATGGGAAGGTCATCTCGGAATATGGAGGAACTGGAGTCGGGTGGAGGTCTGCGGATGGTGCCAAGGATCTGAATCTCTGGAAGGAGAAACGTGAGAGTGAATCAGCTACCGTGTTGTGGTAACCTGGGACATGGGCTGCTCGGATTATGAAGTTAATGGTGACTGAGAGCCATGTTAGATGCCTGAGTAGAACCATGATGGGTAGTGATGCTGACCGACCTTTATTGATAATGTGGACTGTGTCTCCTAGGGTAGTTAATACCCTCACAAAAACATGTAGTAATCCTGGTCACTATACTGCCTCCCCCTGGTCAGCCGGGGCGCCTGATGGAGGGGAAGGGAACTGGTTGGAATAACGTGTTCCTTCCACGCGCTACGTCCTACCAGGGAAACTCTCCCCTGTCAGGTGACAAGAAGGTCAGTTGGCTCTCATGCATTGAAGGAGGCATGAGCTCGGCCCTGGCCTCCCTAGGTTGGTGGGGGGAGTGTAGTGCCCAGGATCACTTAGCAAATTGGCACCGGGTGAAAAAAGGGTTACAAAAATCGAGGGATAAAAATTATAGATAATGTGCATTGTGGACTGGTTATCGGAGTGGATGAGAACTGAGCGGCTGGTCCATTCGTGGCCCCAAAGAGAGGCTGCGACAATGATTGGTATAATTCAAACAAAGCTGAAGAGTGGGTGGTGTCGGACAGGGGGGAAACAAAATCTAAGGGCCAACTATCTGCAAACCATCTCCCTCTGTAGTAACCCCCGAAACCTACAGAGGGCGCTGCATCAGTGTATAATTGCAAGTCCTCTGGTGAGGAGTGGAAATCGTTATAGAAGAAAGAAATGCCATTCCAGTTAGACAACAGGAGGTGCCAGAGCCTAAGCTCTGTTCGGCATTCTAAGTCTAGCATGATATGATGGTGGAGGGATGGCACGGATGCAGCAAGGTGGAGGAGGTGGGAAATAAATGAACGGCCTTGTGGGATGATTCTAGTGGCGAAATTGAGGTGACCTAGTAACTGAAGTAGTTGCTGCTTGGTGCAAGATGTGATTTGTAGAAAGTTGGAAATGAGTAGTGTAATACGGTCTAGTTTCTCTGTGGGGCTTGAAATGAGATGGAGTCCAAATTGATTCCTAAGAATTCAATTTTGTTAAATGGACCTACTGTTTCTTCCTCGGCCAGGGGAACTCCGAGTGCCGCAAAAGCGGTCTTGAGGCACGTGATACTGCGTGCGGGGGGGGGGGGCTGATGGGGGGTCGACGGTGAGGAAGTCATCCAGGAGATGGTTTTCAAAACGTTTTGGGCTACTTTTGCAGCCAAATGTTAATCTTACTGCGAAATAATATTTGGACTGCCAGCAGACACCGAAAAGGTGCCCTGAGTCTGGGTGGAGTGGGAGGACTTTGAAGGCAGACGTGATGTCGGCTTTTGATAGCCAGGCACCACGTCCAGCGAGCCGGATCAGGGCAATGGCATGATCTACGGTTGAATAGTGAAGTGTGAAATCTGGACTGGGGATGAAGCTATTTATACTGGGGATGGATGAACCGTGTGGGGAAGATAGATCGATGATTAATCTTTTATTCCCTGAGTACTTCCTAGTGGCCACTCCTATTGGGCTGATGCGGTAAATGGGGAATGGGGGGGAATCGAACGGACCGATCATGAAACCCTGCTTGACTTCTTTCTCAAGCAGGGTGGTGACGATTTCGGGTTCTGTTAGTGCGGACTGGAGGTTATTGCAAGAGTGGGAATGATCGGGAAGTGTGATGAGGCCGGGTGAAAAACCATGATTGAGACCGTCTATGAAAAAATGGACGAATGTGGGGTCTGGGTGGAATGCGAATGTTGTGGGGTGAGGAATTGGATGAAAGGTCTCGGAGGGTGATCGAGATGCCTCCGCAGTCAACTGTCCTGGGTTGAAAGGTGTGGGTGGATGGTTTTAGTATTGCTGAGAGGTCGATGTCCATACCCTGGATGATTTGTTGACGGAGGTGGTTGGATATGGGTTGTGGGTTGAGGGCCAACGCGTTCGGTGGCACCTGGGCTGCGACTGCAGAGGAGAGAGAAAAGGGGGGGGTTGGAAACACAAGGGCGGGGGTGGTAGGGAAAGAAGAGAGAGGTATGTTGCTCAGGATGCCCATGGCTGTTTGGGGGGGCACCTGAGTGGGGGGTGAAGGTGCTAGCCGGCCCTGTGCGATGGCCATCTGGGTGTTGGGCTGGCTAGCGGCCTTGGGGACGGAAACAGAAAAAGAGACAGAGGTGTGGGGGAAGTTGGATGATTGTGCAGGGGGATGGGATGACAGGGAAGCCTGCATTGACGGGGATGAAAACCTTTGCCGGGGGTTTTGGTAAGAGGGGGAAGGGATGGGGGAAAAAAGGATTAAAGGCAGGGAAGGAGGGGGGGAAGGGGAGCAGGCACAGGGGGTGGAGGGAAATGCATGGGGGTAGTGGGAACGCGAACAGCCTTTTTGCATGTAGTTGAAGGCAAGAGGGCGGGGAGGCGGGTGGGGAGAGAGCCTGGCGACCAGGAAGATCATGACCCGACCCGTGCTGGGCGACCGGGTTCTCCCCCTGACGTCGGGGGGTGGAATGGTGGCGTTGGTGTGGAGGAGGAGGAGGAGGAAGATGGTGGGGTGGAACGGGAGGAGCGCGGCCCGACCGGGACCGCTGGCTGGTCCGGGAGCTCCGGCTGTGGGCAGGAGAGGCGGAGGGTTGCCTAGGTGTGCACCTTGGACCACGGTGAAATTTCGCTGACATCTCTTGCCCGATGCCTCTCGACGCGGCGGAGGAAGCGTTGGAAGAAAAGTCCTCCTCATCGGAGGCTTGGAGGGTAATAGTATCATCCATTGAGGTAAGTTAACGATAAGTTTACTTTGGCTGCGTCCGAAATCCCCTACTCATCCCCTACTCCCTACTCCCTATATGGTGATCCAGAAGTAGTTGACTATAGTAGTGAACTCATCAGCACATTTCGGACACTACTCCCTATATGGGGATCCAGAAGTAGTTGACTATAGTAGTGAGCACATTTCGGACACTACTCCCTATATGGGGATCCAGAAGTAGTTGACTATAGTAGTGAACTCATCGGACACTACTCGGGTCGCCGTCTATTGCGTCATCGCTGTCGCACAATTAAAGGGATATTTCACTTTCAAATAAAATACATATTAAAAATAAATATTTTTAAAAAATGAAAAAAGTTATGGCAAAATCACGGCCCCCTCACACATTGGTAGGACACTCTAATGCGTGAGGGGGCCGTGATTTTTCCATTACTTTTTTCATTTATTTTTAATATATTTTTTAAATGTTTATATTATTTGAAAGTGAAATATCCCTTTAAAACGCCGATCGGATGGCTGTTGGAGCAATGAATAATTAACTCCCCAATGATTCTGGATTGTGAATAACATACCAACATGATGCAATGTTATTATGAGAAATACATAATTATGAGGGTTTCATTTATCACAATCACAATAAAATAATGTTATATAAATAGAATGTTTTTTTGTATTCGTGGATGAATGAAGGAAAGAATGAATGAATGAATAAATAGGTTAATACAAATATGTTCATGCCACAATTCACATTCAATAGGTTATTCTTGCAAATTTCAATAGCATATAGTATAATTATTGTAAATAAATAAACAAATGAATATAATAAAATGTTATAATTTGTTTTATATATATAAATATATATGCATTTATTTGCTTTATTTGTTTTATATATATATATATATATATATATATATATATATATATATATAAAGCAAATAAATGCACATATATTTTCGCGCGACTATCATTTGTTTTGAGATCCGTATCGCCTCGACCGCTCGAGGCTGTGGAAGGTTGGGAAGAAAAGAGAGGGAAAAACAAAAGTCACAAAAGCATCTTTTGTCTTCAAAGCCTTTTAAGCCATTTAATAATTTGTTCTACTTCTCCGGTGACAAGGCATTGGAAAATGGCACCAAATAGGCCTGTAAATTTTTGTGTGTTTGTTTTTGCTATTATACAATTACTTGTGATGAAACGGAGAAACAGAATTCGAAGACAGAGGACACTGAGAAGTGCAGCACTTGCTGCACTGGGAAGACGTGACATTGTGAGTAAAAAGTAATTCTCAATATGAACAAAATACTGTCATAGTAGCCAGTTACACCCTCTCCTGGGCAAATTAAACATGGCACACGCAGTGGTGTAAAGCAGTGGTTCTCAACCCGTGGGTTGGGACCCCAGGGAGGGTCAAAAGTAATCAACAAACTACTGTATAGGCCTACTATAAAAACTGACCAAAACCTTGACCAAATTGTGAAATCATATAAGAAAGTGGCAAAACAATGAAAATAACCGATCTACAAGCTCACAACACATGCTGTGAGCTTGTAGATCTGCTATTTTCACAATATCTATCTGTTGAGGCATCTAAATCGAATGCCTCAACTCCTACATTCCAAGTGCTTATCAGGGTTCAAATATGATTATTTTTGGGGGGGCCCGGGTTGAAAAGGTTGAGAACCACTGTTATAAAGTAACTAAGTACATTTTGCAGGATTATGCAAAGGCTAAAATGTAATTTAGATATCATGTTATGTAGACAGATGCCAGATCATTGTTGTATAGTGTGTATAGTTTCAAGGTAGGCTGATGATAGGTTCTTGGTTTACGTATGTATTAGTTATTATTAGATTATTGGTTTACTATGTATTTACTATGTATTACTTTATTATTAGATGAATATTTTTATGCATTTGATGTATTATGTGAATGATGATGTATTATGATGTATTATACTGCAAGTCGCTCTGCATTAAGAGCGTTTGCTAAAATGCCTAAACTGTAAACTCAAGTACTGTACTTAAGTACATTTTGATGCCAATACTTATGTACTTTTACTCAAGTAACTGTTTATTTCTAGACTTTTACTTGTAACAGAGTATTTCTATATTGCAGTATTGTTACTTTTACTTTAGTAAAGAATTTGAGCACTTTTTCCACCACTGGGCTCTAGTTAGTTTTGAGTGACATAACCTAGTAAACTATTACAGGTGAAACAAGCCCAAATAAGCAACTACACTTTAGAAAGAAGCCCATATAAGCAACTACACTTTATAAGCAACTACTTTGGATTGTAGTATAACTTTGTTTAGACACATACTTAATTTCAGGACCCCATGTTAACAGACTATCTTTATTTATCATTATTATTTATTTACTATTATATCTCTATTTATTTTCAGAGTGAACGCCCAGATCAGTACTGCGTTGTGAACCGCCATGTTCCAGTGTTGAAACTGTACTTTAGCCAGAGGGACCTACGTCCAGACTTCCGTCTTTCCCGACGCTCAATAGGCATTCTTGTGCGAACCCTCCAATCTCCAGTTGACCCCGGCTGGGGTCATGACCTAGAGGTTCTGGTGTTCCTGTTTTGGCTGGCAAGTGCAACCTCCTACCGTGTGGTCTCTAGAGCGTTTGACATCCCACGCTCCACGGTGCATGACATCGTCCATAGAGTTGCAAACCAGGTCATCAGGATCAAAAACAGGGTCATCTTTTTTCCACCCCCTGATGAAATCCCAGTAACTGGATTGGGGTTTGGGAATCGTGCTGGAAACACAGCATTCAACAGAGTTGTGGGCAGCATTGATGGCTGTCATGTCAGAATAAAGCCCCCTCTCAAAGATGGCCAGTGTTATTTTAACAGAAAGCTATACCATTCGATCCAGATGCAGGCAGTGTGTAACAGTGAGTGCATCTTTCAGGACATATTCGTTGGATACCCAGGCTCAGTCCATGATTCTCGGGTGTTGAAAAACTCCCCAATGTATGTCCAAAGACTGTACCCACCTGAGGGCTACTGCATCCTAGGGGATGGTGGCTATCCCTGCCTGTCTGACCCAATTGCACTGATCACACCCTACAGAGAGCCACTGAGGAACCCAATGGAACGCAGGTTCAACAGGCACCATGCAAGGGCCCGTTCTGTCATTGAACGGGCCTTTGGCATCCTGAAAACCAGGTGGCGTTCCCTCTTTTTCAAGGCCCTGGAAGTGCACCCTTTTTTTGCGGTGAAGGTCATTGCCTGCTGTGCCATTTTGCACAACTTTTGTCTCAAAGCTGGAGATACCCTTGAGCCTGAGGAAGAGGAAGAGGAGCCAAATGAGGGTGGTCAGCACCCACAGGACCAGCAGGATGGGGAACAGCTGCGTGGCCGCATTGCTGCAGCCCTCTCAGTCCCAGCCAACCCTCCTGAAGCCCTGAATGAACATGATTATGTTTAAACACTTGAACCACTGGGAAGACTAGGCAAAATCAGCAAATCTACAAGCTCACAACGCTTCACTATAGTGTTGAGCTTTGAGCTTTTGTTTTGATGTAGACGAAAAGAAAAAAGCTCAATATAGCAAGTGCAGCACTAATCAGTTCCCCATCTTCTAATTCTGTTTCTGTCATTTAATGTAATGTCATTGTAAAAAAAAAGAAAAAAAAGGAACATGACTGACAGGCCTATTGGGTGGCATTTTGAATGAGGTAGTTACAGACCTAATGTAAATAGCCATATTTATATCGTCATTAATTTATTCATCATTTATTTATAATATGGCATATATATAAATAATATAGTAACAATGATTATTGAAATATATAGTATTCCTAATATGTAACATGTAAATAGTTGTAGAAATAGTCATAGCATAGTGTGAGTAATGAGTTCATATGAGAAATGTTCATCCAGTTTAGAAAACATTTATTTTGAGAATAAAAATTAAATGATTTCAAATGTTCTTTGGTTTTCAATGTACCAACATGAAATTTGCATGTAACAACATGAATAGAACTTTTACCCCTTACCAGGTAAATTGTGTAAAAAAAAAACAATATAAAAATTGGGCTCTCTAACAAGAGAGTAACAACCCAAAAAAACTAACATTGTGCTACATTTTGGCCACAAGTAGTGCAAGATAGAAACAAAAAACAAAACAAAAACTTTAACTGCCATAGAAAGTGCAATGTTCCGAGTCACATTTTGGACCTGAGTCACTAAACCAGGGTTCAACCCATTAAAACGGGGAACGCACCTGTGCAACCTCTTTTATACTTTAAAACAAAATAGCTGAAATAGCCAGATCTTGGAGATCTGCTATTTTTTTTTTATCGTGAACATTTTTTGCAAAACTTTGAATATATATATATTTTTTCAGAAGCAAACATTTGAGTTACAAATGTTCGCTTTAAAAAAAAAATATTCAAAGATTTGCACAAAATATTCATGATTTTTTCAAAAATAGCAGATCTACTAGCTCATAGCGCAGCACCGAGTGCCGCGCTATGAGCTTGTATATCTGCTATTTTTGAATAACCAAAGTATAAGATTTGTACATTTTTTCCACTATTTGCATATAACGCATCTGTGTAACCACTTTAACCATTCTTTTATACTTAAGAATAAAATAGCTGATATACAAGCTCATAGTGCAGCACTCTGTGCCGCGCTATGAGCTTGTAGATCTGCTATATTTTTTTAAATCGTGAACATTTTGTGCAAATCTTTGAATATATATATTTTTTCAAGCAAACATTTCTCAAATCTTTGCTTCTGGGGGTCCCTGGAATAAAATATTTTGAGGTGGGGGTCCGGCCAAATATATATATAATAAAATAAAAAAAACGTCAACACCCGAGAATCATGGACTGAGCCTGGGTATCCAACGAATATGTCCAGAAACGTGCACTCACTGTCACACACTGCCTGCATCTGATCGAATGGTATAGCTTTCTGTTAAAATAACACTGGCCATCTTAGCTAACATTTGAGTTACAAATGTTCGCTTTAAAAAATATATGTATTCAAAGATTTGCACAATATTCATGTTTTTTTCAAAAATAGCAGATCTACAAGCTCATAGCGCAGCACCGAGTGCCACACTATGAGCTTGTAGATCTGCTATTTTTGAATAACCAAAGTATAAGATTTTACATTTTTTTCCACTATTCACATTTAACACATTTGTGTAACACTTTAAATCATTCTTTTAAACTTTGGCTACTCAAAAAATAGCAGATATACAAGGGTGCCGCGCTATGAGCTTGTAGATCTGCTATCTTTTTTAAATCGTGAACATTTTGTGCAAATGTTTGAATATATATATTTTTTAAGCAAACATTTTTAACTAAAATCTTTGCTTCTGGGGGTCCCTGGAATAAAATAGGTGGGGGTCCGGCCAAATACATACATATTTTAAAAAAATATATTTTTACATTTGTAGACTCCCAGAAGCAAACATTTGAGTTACAAATATGTGTTCAAAGATTTGCACAAAATAGCAGATCTACAAGCTCATAGCGCAGCACCAAGTGTCGTGCTATGAGCTTGTACATCTGCTACTTTTGAATAGACAAAGTATAAGATAATGGTTAAAATAAAAAATGACAGATTGACAGACACTTATTTTACATTTTTTCCACAATTTTCTCGAGGAGATTGAGCATTCTCTCCTCCCTTGCCTCTTCTCTTTTAGCCCTCTCCTCTTCTCTCTCCTCTGCCCTCTCCAGTAGCTCCAACACCCCATCACGGCGCTTCTTAGCTGGCACTGGACTCTCTGTGGACCCTGATGGCACTGAATCAGGGGAGGCTTTAGATGATGATGATGCAGAGTCTGAGCTGGGAGGGTTCTCTGCCCATGAAGTGGCGATAAGCAAGGGTGGTGTGATGGAGGGCTTGCCACCTATCGCCTCCTCCATGGGCTCGTACCATTTCCAGTTCGCTGCGGTCTTCTCCCCTGATTCAGTGCCACTCCCTGATGGTGGCTTCTTGACTTCCTGCACACATTGCAATGTATTTGTAGAGCAAAATTAATGTAATGTTCATTTCAAATGCTGAATACAGCAAAAAAAAAACTCAAACTGACATTTCATCCATGCTTACATTAGGGTTATTAAATACAATGAATCCAAACCTTGTAGGTCTTCTTGAGGTTCTCCCATTTCCTGGCAGCTCGGGCAGGGGACACCACACCTGTTAGCCCCAGCTCTCTCAACACAAGTCTACAAAATGTAATAAGTTATTAGACATAAGACAAAAACAAAATTGAAAGACAACATCCTAGCCAAAACATAAGTGTAATTTTACTTTTATTGCTGTTATGAATACACACATCAAAAGCAGTGTGTGAAGTAACTAAGTACATTTACTCAAGTACTGTACTTCAGTACACTTGAGGATTTTTTACTTTACTGGAGTATTTCCCATTTCCAATACTTTTACTTCTACTCCACTACATCTCAGAGGCAAATATTGTACTTTTACATACATACAAAACATACATTAACCACTTCAGCCCTATATACATTTCGGCCATTTGAAATATAGTCGAGTGAGCTTCTAGATCTGCTATTTATACATATTTATGCAATAGTTATACATATTGCTTGCAGATCTACAAGCTCACAATGTGAGCTTGTAGATCTGCTATTTTCATGAGATATTTATACAATATACATATACACATATTTATTGTAGATCTATAAGCTCACAATGTGAGCTTGTAGATCTGCTATTTTCAATAGATATTTATACATTTGAAAACTTGAAATGGTACAGTCTATATAATGAGTACTTTTACTACTTTATGTACATGTTGATGCCAATACTTTTGTACTTTTACTCAAGTACATTTTGAACTCTGAACTACTACTTGTAACAGAGTATTTCTACATTGCAGTATTGATACTTTTACTTAAGTAAAGCAATTTAGTACTTTTTCCACCACTGATCAAAATAAGATATTCCTTCACAAGAATTTGATGTACTCACTCCCATCCAGCTGTGGAGGTGTTCCGAAGTCCTGTGAACAGGTTGTCATTCTCCCCCCTCAGTTGAATGAACCTCCTCACATCTTCATCAAGCCCTGAAGAGACAATTGATATTTATAATTTAGCCCATGTAGTTTTAAGTTAACGGAGCGCGTTACTGTACCGAAGATGGCTATTGTTAGCAAGCATGTTAACCAAAGCTGTGTCGCTTACATTGAGCTAAGTGGTCGCTAGCTGTGTTTTGTACCGTATAATGGTCTAATGCATACATTACACAATGCAATATTTATTACACGTCAACAACAAACCGAAAGTTACACAGAAAAATACTTACATTTGTACGTGTTATTTTCCTTTGCGGGCGGCTCCGGTCGGTCCATCTTGGCTGCGTCCGAATTCAAAAGTTTGCCCCACCGTCCAGCGTGTTGTTTACACCGTCGTGGTAGCTAGTGCGTTTGCTGACTTCTGCCTCAGCTGTTTTTAAGTGCAGTGCGCGTGCGCGTGCGTGTGCGCGTGCAAGCAGGAGGCAGCGCAATGCATTGTGGGTTGGAAGCGCTTCTGTAGTGACCATCGCATGTTCCCTACTTTCCCCGATGCATTGTGGGATACTTGAGTCCACTACCTTAGGGTACAATAATGCTCACTATACATTCGGACACTAATACAAAATGGCGGAACCCCCACATAGTGGACTATATAGGGCATAGGGGCTGAATTCGGACGCAGCCTTTGCGTTTGCGATGTGCTGCGTTACGAAGAACAATGCACGAATGGCAGGCGGACCTTGCAGGTTTAAATACCCTCACTTATTGGTAGAAGGGGTGGAGTTCAGGGTGGAGAGCGATTAGTTACCATGGTATCGGTGCCACTGTGAGTGGCACGATCGGTTACCATGGCGGATAAGTCGAGGGAGGAGTTGACTCTGTTACCATGGTGATCGATCAAGCTTGTAACCTAGAGAGTGAGCTAGGAATGGAAATAGATCATGGGAGTAGAGTGAGGGGCAAGGTTAGTAACAATCTCATTATTTGAAGGCGTAGTCTTCCTCCTGAACATACATTGTACCAACTCCATTTAATGATTCAGGTTTTCGTTTGAAATATATCTGTACTTATGGCTAGAATTAAAATGGCCGCGTTTCCCAAAGAGATGCTGCGCAGGTCCTACGACGGGTCTTACGTGTGTCCACACAGGCTGCGCAGTACCTTAGCAGGCACGTAAGATTTCAGGTCATGCGTAGCCTACGCAGCTTGCGTAAGAGCCTCCTACAGAGCTGGGACTGGGCGAAACCTACGCTCTACCCTCATTAGAAGCAGCTGGTTGTGCCCTACGTGCTATCTAAACTGGCTTCAGGAAACACCATCGTCGTAGGTTTCCAGGTCCACGGCGTTACGTGTCTGCTAAAACTACATTCGGGCAACAGCATGCACGTATCCTACTCCTCCTACTCCTGGGAGTTGTTGTAGCCCTGAGTGCTGTCCTACGCAGCAGTTTGTTACGAGCGCCCTGGGGCGCTCGTAACACCCATCGTAGCGAAATAGATCTATGAAAAGACCAACCGACCACACACACACACACATATAATTATATTATATATATATATATATATATATATATATATATATATATATATATAAATTACGGCCGGGCCGGTGCGTAACGTGCGATGCCTACCCAAAAAAACAGACATACAAGCTGTCAACGCACTGCGACATGCCGTGTGGATAGCTTGCAGATCTGTTCTTTTGGGTAGGGCGAGCGGCTGCACTGCCTCGTCCTCTATGCATGAACCCGAAGTTTACAAATTATACTCTCACGGATGATCTGATCATCTGATAAAAAAAAAAAATATTAAGCACATGCCAAGTTAACTAAAGGTATATAAATGATGCTGAGCTAAACATGTGTGGGGTGGGGCATACACATGATCATAATAATATTGGTTCCCACTCATTGGGGTGTTTTTTTGTCACTGTAGATTTGCGCATAAGTGAAATTTCTCCTCTGCATTTATAAAACTAAAACAAAAAAAACTCAAGAACTCAAACATCAAACGCAGAAGAGATGTTTGAGATGTTTGAGAGATGACAATTAACCAAGAATTTTCTTGAACGAAACAGTAGTAAACACAAGAGGGCCTATACAACAAAGCAACACATGCACAACACTACAATACAATACTCTAACACTGAAACTGTGACTAACAAACAGGAAACTACAGACTCATGATCCAGCAAAAGTACACACACAAGAACACAGTCTTTATTCTGTTGTTAAGCTGTGACGTTGCGCCCCGTCAGAACAACTTCCGGGTCCAAGTGTGTGTTTTGCTTATCGCTTTCCTGGCAACGACAACGAGAAGAGGAAACCGTTATTATATAGGCTATAAATAAAAGAATATAAAAAATAATATTATAATGTTAATAATAATAATACATACGTATATAGATATATATTAGCCTACTTTTTACTGTCTATGATATTAGCATTAAGACCCTTATTAACCCTCAATGGTTCTATTCTGAAAAAGGAGGTTATTGTAAAAAGATTTACGGGTTCCGACATTTGTTTGTTTGTTTGTTTACAATGAAGAGTGGACGGCGCTTGGTGCCTCTTGGACCCGGAAGTGACATTGGACGACAAGAAGACGTCAGACTTAAAAACCCAATAGTCTCAGGAGCTCATCACCCAAACAGGCTCAGCTGGTCCTCACAGGTGACGGCACCAAGGGCAATCAGACTGCCTCAGGGAGAGGGGAGAGGACATTGGCTGAGGCCTCAGAGGAAATATAGGAGCAGGGCATGGATGGGAAGGGCAGGGGCAAAACAGGGACAAGATTCTTTAAAAAATACATGATGAATTGACCATATAAGCCCTAATAGTGAAAATCTACAAGCTCACAGCCTTGTCGATCTGCTATTTTCACAATTTCTGAGGAGGTTGGAAATATAATGTCATATAATGTCTTCATTCAGTCTGTTAATCAGACATTCATGGAAACGGATCTCACCTACTGCTCAGACAAATGAAGAGTGATCATTTGTTTATCATTTATTTATCATTTATTTATTTGCTATAGTATGATATTTTTTGCTGTTTTATGATGACATGCTATTATGATCTTTGTTGATGATGAGTTCTCAACTGATTGAAAAACGGTCTTAAAGGAATAGTTCACCCAAGAAATGACTTTTGTTGTATCATTCACCTACCCTTTGATGTTTTTGACCCACAGAGAATTTTTGTTTGTAAAACATTCCTTAATGGTAAATCCACAATCGAAAAAAAAAAATGAATGGAATCAATCAGAGACAGAAATTTGCGAGAGAAAAACGATGTAAAAAATCCGTCCATTAAAAAAAATAAACAACTCCGGTTGTACTTCAAAGCCTATTCTACCACAATCCGTTGAGACCAGTTAAAAAAGATCACCATAGACTAAGAAAACGACATTTAAAACACTTCCGGTCAAAACAAACACATGCACGCAAAGGGAGCGAGCTTCTCCAAGCGCGTGGGTTTCAGTCAGGCTCGTCCGTCGGATTTATGTCCCGCCTCCCAGCTCGTTCATTGGCCAGAAGTTTTGCTGTCACTCAAAAAACACTACCGGATACACCAGTGGCACGTTGATGACGCAGCAGGCAACAGCTGACTGTGTGTAAACCAAGCCCCCAGAGTTGCTGAGAAACATTGAAGCTGCCACCCCAGTGGCCAAAGCTGGAACTGCAGGCGGGGAGAAATACATGCACGCGCAAAACATGCTGAGAGATATTTATATATATAGATATAAATATGTAAACATATTATACATAAACACATATGCATTTAGTTATACATAGGCATCTCGAGTGTATTTAATAAATATATCACGTTCAATCCTTGACACACGGGCTGCCGTAGAACGCAAAAAGGACACTAGTGCGCATGCTCATAACTCTATGGATGTACAAAATCAAACCAATAATTCTACTTCCGGCAGGTTTCCGGGTGCTTCAAAACGCCACTGAGCACATTCATTGAAATGATAGCTGGGGGCGGGGCAATCCGCCCTCTAGTTATATTATACCTCTATGGTGTAAACACGTAGCACGTTGATGACGCAGCAGGCAGCAGCTGGGTAAACAAACACAGTGGAGCTGGAGCGAGCAGGAGCCAGAAGAAGGTCTCATCTTTGAATGACTTTTGAATAAACTTTGAAAAGAATTGACAGATAAGCAATTTAAAGAAAACAAAACATGACTGACTACGAGAGAGAAGAAATGCGGCGTTTTTTCGCGGAACCGTATTTGTACGAGCCGGAGTACACCGATGAGGAATTGCAACAGATGGATGCTGATAGAGAAGAGGCAGCTCGTCGAGCAGAAACAGAAGTGGAGGAGAGAGATAGGACCTTGGATACAGACTGGTGTAAATGTGATGGATGTCAGGTCATGGCAACACGGCAAGAGTGCCGTTGTTGTACAGAGACTGACCATTTCATGATACTGTTGGAAAATGGCTTGACTCCATACCACTGTGTGGTAGAGCATCCTGAATTTCCTCCACTAATCACCCGAGGTGTTCTCAATATGGTTTTCCACATGCCAAAAATCAACTGGAAGCTGCGACCATTACCAGCTGGAGAAAACGGAACGTTGTCAATAGAGTAAGTGTGTTTACGTTCTTGTAGCTGTCTTTGTGTTTTGATAAAGACCAGTTGTGTAAAGTAACCAAGTACATTTACTCAAGACAAGTACTGTACTTAGTAAAGATTTGAGGTATTTTTTACTTTACAAGAGTATTTCCAGTACTTTTACTTCTACTCCACTACATCTCAGAGGCAAATATTGTACTTTTACTCCACTACAATTATTTAAAAACTTTAGTTACTAGTTACTTTGCACATATGCATTATTATATTTTAAAACATACAACAACCACTTTACCCATTTTATACATAGGCTATTTGAAAATAGCTGATCTACAAGCTCACAATGCGTCGCTGTGAGCTTGTAGATCTGCTATTTTCAAACATTTTAGTACCTTCACTTTTGGTACTTTGAGTATATTTTCATGCCAATACTTTTGTACTTTTACTTAAACATTTTTAACACAGGCCTTTAATATTGTGGCATTGCTACTTTTACTGAAGTAAAATATCTGAGTACTTCTTCCACCACTGGTAAAGATCTAGCCCGCTTTGGGACTAACACTTACTTCTTTTTTGTTTTAAGCAGTGGATCTCAAACTTTTTCATTTCAAAGACCCAACTTTCAGATGGGGTTCTGTGGACAAAATGTATATAACTTTGGGGGCCCTTGACATGAAAAGGTGAGAACCACTGCCCTATGGAACTGATGAACACAGTTGTGTATGTTCTTCTTTTACAGCCAGTGTCGTTTGGTTTCCTACCGGGTGGTGCTGGAGTGGGCCCTGAGAGGAGAACGACTCGGGCGAGGACACAGGAAGGTGTTGCCGGCCTGTGTCGTGAATGCCATCAGAGAGAAATACCCATCTGAAAGCGGCCTTTATGTTGGATACAAGGAGGAAGACGATCCTTTTGGATTTGATGAATACTAGGCCAGATGTTCTAAGTCTTGTTTTCTGACCCAACAGCAGTGATGGTGGGTTAGCACCTTGAAAAAAACCAATACATTTATCCTTCCTGTAAAATCAGTTTTGTTTTTGGAAGAAAAGGCCTGTGAATTGAATTTGTGTTTCTTATATGCATTTATTTACTATACATAATATTCTTATTCAATGCTGCCAATGTATGCTTTATCCTTAGTATGTGTGGGGTCAACATAAGACAAAAAATCCCATCTGAAAACGGCCTTTACTGTATGGTGGATACAAGGAGGAAGATGATCCTTTTGGATTTGAATACTAGGCCAGATGTTCTAAGTCTTTTTTTCTGACCCAAAAGCAGTGATGGTGGGTTAGCATCTTGAAAAAAAACCAATACATTTATCCTTCCTGTAAAATCAGTTTTGTTTTTGGAAGAAAAGGCCTGTGAATTGAATTTGTGTTTCTTATATGCATTTATTTACTATACATAATATTCTTATTCAATGCTGCCAATGTATGCTTTATCCTTAGTATGTGTGGGGTCAACATAAGACAAAAATTCCCATCTGAAAACGGCCTTTACAGTATGGTGGATACAAGGAGGAAGATGATCCTTTTGGATTTGAATACTAGGCCAGATGTTCTAAGTCTTTTTTTCTGACCCAAAAGCAGTGATGGTGGGTTAGCATCTTGAAAAAAACCCAATACATTTATCCTTCCTGTAAAATCAGTTTTGTTTTTGGAAGAAAAGGCCTGTGAATTAAATTTGTGTTTCTTATATGCATTCATTTACTATACATTTACTATATCATTTACTATACATAATATTCTTATTCAATGCTGCCAATGTATGCTTTATCCTTAGTATGTGTGGGGTCAACATAAGACAAAAATTCCCATCTGAAAACGGCCTTTACAGTATGGTGGATACAAGGAGGAAGATGATCCTTTTGGATTTGAATACTAGGCCAGATGTTCTAAGTCTTTTTTTCTGACCCAAAAGCAGTGATGGTGGGTTAGCATCTTGAAAAAAAACCAATACATTTATCCTTCCTGTAAAATCAGTTTTGTTTTTGGAAGAAAAGGCCTGTGAATTAAATTTGTGTTTCTTATATGCATTCATTTACTATACATAATATTCTTATACTATGCCAATGTATGCTTTACCCTTAGAAATTACACCATAGTACGTGTGGGGTCAACAAATTGTCGCCTATAAAATGTGGTCCTTGTATAAACATTTGAGAACCCCTAAAATAGCTAGTTCACACCAGTCATTATTTACAATGATACAATATTTTACACATCTGAATGACTATCACACTGGGTAACTATGTTTACATTGAAGTCTATTAAAGTAACATCAAAATACTCCAAGCTTGTTTCACATGGGGTTGTTTATTGATGTTTAAATGCCCAAATCAATCATCTTTTAGACTTCACTATGTCCATAACAAGAACAGGTTACTGGAATCAAACACAGGTATGGTGTGTTTAGTGAGCCTTTCTATCTGTAATGAAGGACATACATCATCTTACAAATCGTGAAACATGTTCAAAAGAGTCTGGGTCAGGTTTGGGTATTGGGGCAATGTTTGATGGTAGGGGAGGAGCCTCTACATGTGAATTGTGGTCTTTAAACTTGACACCGGTGTCCTGACGTCTCTCCATGAGCAGTTCAATCAAGTGTGTCCTGAATCTCTGGGTTGTCCGTAGATATATTGGCTTGCGAACCCAGTGTTTTGTGATTTTGGAAAACACTATATTCGTCCGTGGTTTACCTGAAAATGTTAGATGTTAAGAATTAGTAAATAATCTCCTGTACAAAATCATAAACTAATTCTGATAACAATGAATTACAAGGGCTGCTGGAATTTGTTGCTTTGATACGTCAGGGGTAAAGTCCTTATTTATCTTCTGAAGGGCTGACTGGATAGGTAAAATATTCTTAACCCATTGAGACCGGGAACGCATCTGTGTAACCACTTAAACCACTATTTTATACTTTGGCTATTAAAAGATAGCAGATATACAAGCTCATAGTGCGGCACTCGGTGCCGCGCTATGAGCTTGTAGATCTGCTATTTTTGGAATAGCCAAAGAAATCTATAAAAATGACACTGATGCGTTCCCGGTCTTAATGGGTTAATCATAAATGTAAAATGTAAGGTATGCACCGTATTAGTAAAATAGTCACACTGACCCTGACAAAGTGCATCACAACAGTGTAAATACATTGCCATGTAAAATATTATTTTAATTCTGCACAAACCCTACAGCGTGACAGATGAGATGGAATATATTATACATTATTTTGAAATCATTCAAAATAATGAATCATTAATTCGAATTAACTTTAATAAAAAGATCCAGTAAATGCAATACCGCTCGACAAATTGCTGTTTAGAAGCTCAGAACAAACGTAGTGTAGTTCCAGGTTTCCAGAAGGTAATATACACATTTCTAGTTCTGCGTCCTTTTCCCAGAGTTTGAGATAGACATCTGATTTTAAATGGAAACGTAATAGTGTCTGTTACAAAACGAAACAATGTTAAAACTGAACAGCAAAGGGGTATGCCATCTTCTGGAAACCTTAGAACTATTGCAGAGCCTATTGATTGTCAATTACCTTTTGCAGTTGTAGCTTGTTTCCTAGTACGTGTGTTCTCATTGTGATCCAGAACTGCCAACTGGATGCGGGCTTTCATGCCTCCATAACTGAAATGCAGTCTCTTCCGACTGTATTTCAGCATTGACGCATGAAATACCTCAAGGGCACCTGCAGACCACACACACACACACACACACACACACACACACACACACACACACAATGTTATACAGAAAGAATAACACATGTATATGATGTACACCACTGCAGAGAGACACACCCATCTCATCTCAATTTATTGTATCCTTATTTCCTGAAGCCATTATTGAGAGTTGAGAGAGATGATATCAGGTCTGGTGCCCACATGGGGGGGTGGGTAATACACAAGAGGGGGGGGGGGTGTATGGTCAGCATTGACTACACTGACATGTGAGGAATTCCTCACATGTAAGCACTACGTTGGGATCAAGTAAAGCGTGAAAACATATTCGCCTACGATAATATAAAAAAAACAAACCTGTATGTTTAAAGAGGGACATCTGTTTCAGATCTTTCATTAAACGTTTGTCAAGGACAACAGCAGAAAGGGTCTTGAAGGCTGGAGAATCTTTGTGGAGCCATCTCTTTCTTCTTTGCTGCTCTGGGCCGAGGTCATCGTGTTGGCATGTTCTCTCCTGCCCATCTTCCTCCCACCGATGTACACCACAGATGTGGTGAAGTAGAGCGGTCCAGTTTCGAGTTAATTTCTGTAAAAGTATGTGAAGGCATACAAAAAGGTGAAGTCAAAAGACAAAACAATATGATGGATTTAGAACCTAGTCAATAATGTTTAAAAAAAACTAAATCCATGTACTGTATATATACACTTGAACACACCTCAGGATCACCTCCACATGTAGCACAGCAGTACCAGAGATGATTTGAGATGGACTTTATCCACGGTTGGAGAGGGCTTTGCGGTTGGACAGCATGGTCAATTTCTTCGTCAAACCTGGCAAGAGCACAACAATGAATTAGTGCACATATACAATATGTATTAAAAATATATATATTCTTAAATAGTTTAACATGGGTAAGAAGAATTACATATTGGCTGTTGTGACATTTTTGAATTGCAAGATAAAAAAATATTAAACGTTGTTATGTAGGTATAGATAGAAAGAAATAGATTACAAGGTGGTTGAAGACTATATGCAATACAAACACAGGACATTTGATAGACTCAAAATAGTGCACTGAACTGATTTTCTGTTTACTAAAAACCTGTGGTGACTGGGAGACACCTTTGACTGATCATACCATTTCTAACAATGATTACTATCATATTGCTATTCTTATGAACACATTTATGAATGACAGTGACTCAAAGAACCTCACAGTTGGACTATTGATCCTAACATTTTACCTTTGGAAACATGCCAAATGTCGAATTCATGCTGAATCTTTGGATAGGAAACATGCATGATCTTTCTGATCGAAGGAGATCGATCAGTTGCCACTACCTCAACGTTCACTTTCTCTCTGATGAGGTAATTGAGCCCTTGTTGAAACCCCTGTGGCTCCATGGCTGCAGAACTCGATGCTTGAGAAACCTGTGTAAACACATAATTTAGGCAAAAACATGAATATGTGATACAAAAGGATTACCAAAAGGTTAGTCTTGAGTGAGATCTATTTTTTACATTTAAATACAAGGTAGGGCCAAAAACCTGGTGGAAGCATTTCAGGTAAAAAAAAGTCAAATAAAACAAGTAGTTGATTGAGGTGGTCCTTGACTAGATGGCATCAGGAATACTTTTAGAAGCAGCCTAGGTTCCCCCCCCCCCACACTGTTATGAACCCTACATTCAAACTAAGGAAAGGTTCAGTCTTACATACAGTAGCATATTATACCTGGTCATCACATCACTCCCAGTAGGTCAGAGGTATATACACTAAAGCAAAAAACATCAAATCTGTCATCAATTATAATTTATAGTTCTGAGCCCTGACAGGGTGAATTCATAAATACATGTCAAAACCATGAAAGCTCAAGAACACATTTTCAAAGGTAAAATAAATATAGCAGGAGCGACCAGTGTTGCATGTCATTTTTATGGATTAACTAGTCCTCCTGGACAATTATATTCGAACTTCTACTTACATGGACTAAATCAAAGGTAATGATCTCTTTGGTCACATCATCCATAATGCTGTAGGTGCCGTATTTTGCAGAGTACCCTGGGCTGTCACATCTGCCGTCTCCACATACTTGGATTCCCTTTTCCTTCTTGACTCTGTCCAATATAAGCTGATGTTGCTCTTTGTAAGCTTTATCGATGACGGGTATAAGGTAGGACGATTGTATGGAGTAAAAGGTTGTCTTTTTGGGCATTTGAAGGTTGAGCACACCAGCCCACTCTGATATGTCTGTATAGGATGCTCCTGTAAACAATGTGGATGCAGAGAGGAGCAGGTTGTTATCAGGCATTCCCCTTGTTTCAGGGCATGAACTCCAGTGGCGGCTGTGACCATTATGGCATTTCCATTGTACTGAAATGCGACTTCCGCAAGGGATGACCTTTGTCGTGTCCATCTCTACACCACAAATATGGCAGGTTTTGAAGAGTTCAAGCAAACGCGACTCATTCACCACCCATTTCTTCTCATCCCATCTTAGTTCCGGTTCACTATCAAACTCTGATGGTAGTCCTCCTGAGGAGGAAGCGCCACTCAGAGGAATGAAGCTGGAATCAGCAGGGCTTGCTGGCACTTCGATAGACTCCATGCTGGTGTCATGGAAGCTGCTGTTTGTGGAAATATTCATTCCAGAATCTGGCAGTATCTGTGTAAATGAAATAGAAAAGTGGGGTACGTGTTTTTCGACAGCTTCAAAACAGTGGTGTAATCTGGATTCTTTAAGGGATAGTTCACCCATTTCTATCGATTAGTCACCCCTTTGAGACTTGAATATTTTTTGTTTTTGTCGCATTCCTAAGCCAATAATATGATGACCAGCGATCTGGTAGGCAGTGGTTCCGGTAGGAGACACAAAGGAGATTATTTGTGTCTCCTACTGAAACCGCTGCCGGTCATCAAATTATTGGCTTTGGAATGCAACAAAAACTAAAAAATATCCATGAATTCAACTCTCCATGGGGTGACTAATCGATAGGAAAAAAAGTCATTTTGGGGGTGAACTATCCCTTTTTTAACCCATTAGGACCAGGAACGCATCTTTGTCATTTTTAGATTTCTTTGGCTATTCAAAAATAGCAGATCTACAAGGTCATAGCGCTATGAGTTTGTAGATCTGCCATTTTTGAAAAGTCGTGACAATTTGTGCAAATCTTTGCTTCTAGGGATTCTACAAATGTCTTCTAAATCCTACAGTTTAAAAAAAATAAATAGTTTCTATATCAGTGGTTCTCAAGGACCCCCAAAAATGTATTTGGCTGCGGACCCCCAGCTCAAAATGTTTTGTTCCAGGGACCTCCAGAAGCAAAGATTTGAGTTAAAAGTGTTTCTTTAAAGAAATAGCAGATCTACAAGGTCATAGCGCGGCACTCGGTGCCGTGCTACGAGCTTGTAGATCTGCTATTTTTGAATAGCCAAAGCAATCTTAAAATGACACAGATGCTTTCCCGGATTGAATGAATTAAAGACACATAATACAAGTTCCGTCTCACCTTTGGTAGACCCCACGTCGGAGGCAAGGCATATGGTACTGGACGTGGATGGCTGTGTCCAGTCCGCCTTCTGAGGGCTAGGGCTTTTAGGGAAAAGCTTCTTTCTTGCGGGCTCAAAAGGACGTGCTTGAGTGATCCTCTGTTTCATTGGAGTTCAAGAAAACAAAGAAGTACACACTCAGAAAAGACAAAACAAAGACATAATGCCCCTATTTGTGTGAAAAGTGGTTTTAGAATACCCATAATTAACGTGACAATATTGTGGATGCCTATACGGTAGCCACTAGGTGGTGGAAATGGGCATTCTATCCACAAGTTTCCTAGGGCATTGTGGGCATTACTTCCTGTCAATTTGGTATCAGGGATGCAAACGTGTGTTTCCCCTCGCGTTTCAGTAGCGGGGGCGGGGGTCTTTTTGTATAGTCTGAACCAGACCCATAGAGAGAGATACAAGGCTCTGGTCTGAGCTTCTCGTCAAAGTGTCAAACAAATGCTGTTTGTGTTCTTTTTGGAAATACCTAATGAAATCCGCTCTTATAGGAAAATAACAAAATGTCCCAAAAATATAAAAAGTTACTCCTATGGAAAGGCTATAATATAATGATTTACTTATATTTACCCTTTAAACAATTTAGTATAGGTAAGGTTTTGCCCACTGAAATGTATTGATGCCCAAGGACTAGGTTATAGCTGTTTCACTCATGATACAATTTCTCTTTCAGATAATCCCCACAGCACATACAACAAAACATCAACAAACGTTTCAGTCATTCAGTCCGACTTCACTGTAGTAGCCTTTTCATAAATTATATTTGTCACCAGGCTCTCTCCTTGCCCCCGCCCCCCACCCGTGCTACTGAAACGCGAGGGGACACACACAGTCGCATCAGGGATCAAATCGACAGGAAGTGATGCCCACAATGCCCTAGGAAACTTGTGGATAAGGAGACACCTTTGTGTTTGGCGGAGAACTGCCCCCTGGTGGTGTTACATAGTAGGACATGTAAATGGTTAGCCTGCCTGATAGAATATGAATGAAAACTGGAATTTGGCTGGAAGTAGGCTACTGTTTGAAATGGTCTGAGAGATGGATACTCTGATATTTTTGTCCGGTAGGTGAAAATGCATGTTTGGAGAATATTTATATTGAAGATCTTATTTATATTGAAGTTAGTATATTGAGGGTTGAAAACAGAAATGAAGACTAGTAGAGGCCCTAGGAGGGGTTCACGCGCGACTGCTTTTTTTTTTCTTCTAGTTTTGATTTTTGGCATCTATAGGACCTCTAATATTGGGATTTTGATGATCCCAAGAAAAAAAGTGGTCCCAAGTGTGTTTTTTTCAATGTTTTATTACCTCTATGAGACCTGGGAGATGGCTGGCTGGAACGCCGGCGAGAGTGTCTCAAATTTAGATGTAGCCCAAAGATAGAGATACCATTTGATTCCAGACAACCTCAGGTTTCCAATGAGACCAACCTTTTCATGCTACCTTGTCGGGAAGGGGGCTAAATACCTAATGATTCAAAGTTAAGACAACATTTTGGCGAGGGAAAAACGACCATCACCATTTTCCAAATGGTCCCTTGAGCTGTCACCTCAATATATGTGAATGGAAATGGGTTAAATGGATACCTACAAGCCTCCCCTGTACAGAAATGTCAAATGTATGCCAATCTCATGCAGTTTTGGGCAAGAACCATGCAGTGTTTTGCATGCAGTACAAATATGTAATTTCCGCCTATTGTAAAAAGGAGACCACTTTACTGTATCTATAGCTGCATGAGACCACTGTACTGTATCTATAGCTGCATGAGACCACTGAACTGTATCTATAGCTGTATGAGACCACTATACTGTATCTATAGCTGCATGAGACCACTGTACTGTATCTATAGCTGCATGAGACCACTGTACTGCATCTATAGGTGCATGAGACCACTGTACTGCATCTATAGCTGCATGAGACCACTGTACTGCATCTATAGCTGCATGAGACCACTGTACTGTATCTATAGCTACATGAGACCACTGTACTGTATCTATAGCTACATGAGACCACTGTACTGCATCTATAGCTGCATGAGACCACTGTACTGCATCTATAGCTACATGAGACCACTGTAATGTATCTATAGCTGTATGAGACCACTGTACTGTATCTATAGCTGCATGAGACCACTGTACTGTATCTATAGCTGCATGAGACCACTGTACTGTATCTAGACCACTGTGCTGAATGTATAAACCACTGTACTGCATATATAGACCATTGTAGGCCTACTGCATTTATAGACCACATACATTGACCACTGTACTGTATCTAATATAGACCACTATACTGCAACTCAACAGAACTTAAATCATTTATTTATAAAGCACATTTAACATCACCAGGTCACCCAAAGTGCTGCACAGGTCGCCACGAAGGCTCGGTAGATGCAGTACAGTGGTCCACAGATGCACTAGAGTGGTCTACAGATGCACGACAGTGGTCTACAGACACACTAGAGTGATCTACAGATGCACTAGAGTGGTCTACAGACACACTAGAGTGGTCTACAGACTACAGACGCACTAGAGTGATCTACAGATGCACTAGAGTGGTCTACAGATGCACAACAGTGGTCTACAGATGCACTAGAGTGGTCTATAGATGCAAGACAGTGGTCTACAGATGCACTAGAGTGGTCTACAGACACACTAGAGTGGTCTACAGACTACAGACGCACTAGAGTGGTCTATAGATGCAAGACAGTGGTCTACAGATGCACTAGAGTGGTCTACAGATGCACGACAGTGGTCTACAGACACACTAGAGTGATTTACAGATGCACTAGAGTGGTCTACAGATGCACAACAGTGGTCTACAGATGCACTAGAGTGGTCTATAGATGCAAGACAGTGGTCTACAGATGCACTAGAGTGATCTACAGATGCACTAGAGTGGTCTACAGACGCACTAGAGTGATCTACAGATGCACTAGAGTGGTCTACAGATGCACTAGAGTGGTCTACAGATGCACTAGAGTGATCTACAGATGCACTAGAGTGGTCTACAGACACATTGTAGTGCATATGTAGACCATGTACTGCATCTGTAGACCACTCTAGTGCATCTGTAGACCACTCTAGTGTGTCTGTAGACCACTGTCGTGCATCTGTAGACCACTCTAGTGCATCTGTAGACCACTCTAGTGCATCTGTAGACCACTCTAGTGTGTCTGTAGACCACTGTCGTGCATCTGTAGACCCCTCTAGTGCATCTGTAGACCACTGTCGTGCATCTATAGACCACTCTAGTGCATCTATAGACCACTCTAGTGCATCTGTAGACCACTCTAGTGCATCTTTAGACCCCTATACTGCATCTGTAGACCACTGTTGTGATATGTAGACCCCTCTAGTGCATCTGTAGACCACTGTCGTGATCTGTAGACCACTGTTGTGATATGTAGACCCCTCTAGTGCATCTGTAGACCACTGTCGTGATCTGTAGACCACTGTGGACACCTATAATGCATCTGTAGACCACTCGAGTGCATCTGTAGACTACTCTAGTGCATCTGTGGACCACTGTACTGCATCTACCGAGCCTTCGTGGCGACCTGTGCAGCACTTTGGGTGACCTGGTCATGTTAAATGTGCTTTATAAATAAATGTTTTAAGTTGTGTTGAGTTGCAGTATAGTGGTCTATATTAGATACAGTACAGTGGTCAATGTATGTGGTCTATAAATGCAGTACAATGGTCTATATGCAGTACAGTGGTTTATAGATTCAGCACAGTGGTCTAGATACAGTACAGTGGTCTCATGCAGCTATAGATACAGTACAGTGGTCTCATACAGCTATAGATACATTACAGTAGTCTCATGTAGCTATAGATGCAGTACAGTGGTCTCATGCAGCTATAGATACAGTACAGTGGTCTCATACAGCTATAGATGCAGTAAAGTGGTCTCCTTTTTACAATAGGCGGAAATTACATATTTGTACTGCATGCAAAACACTGCATGGTTCTTGCCCAAAACTGCATGAGATTGGCATACATTTGACATGTCTGTACAGGGGAGGCTTGTAGGTATCCATTTAACCCATTTCCATTCACATCCAGGTTGACTGGAATCAAATGGTATCTCTATCTTTGGGCTACGTCTAAATTTGAGCGTTCCACAGTCTCCGAAAGACACTCTCGCCGGCGTTCCAGCCAGCCATCTCCCAGGTCTCATAGGGGTAATAAAACATTGAAAAAAACACACTTGGGACCACTTTTTTTCTTGGGATCATCAAAATCCCAATATTAGAGGTCCTATGGATGCCAAAAATCAAAACTAGAAAAAAAAATAAGCAGTCGCGCGTGGACCCCTCCTAGGGCCTCTACTAGACGGATCCCAAGGATTTCGTTTGAAGGTGCAAGACATAGGAATGTATAAGTTCTGTCTTACCGTTGCAGGAGTCCAAAGGGACTCAAAAGGACGTGCTGCAGTGATCCTCTGTTTCACTGGAGTTGAGTGACGTGGACTAGCACACACCATCTCTGTCAGAGTGATGTCTTCATCGAGGATGGGGACATCAGTGTATGAAGCTTCATCTGGGATGGGGACAGCAGGGTTTTTGTCTCCATCAGGGATGTGGACAACAGTCCTAGGATCCAATACTCCCTGAAATAAATCAAAGTATGTAATTGTTATTCTGACCTCAAAATGCATTTACTGTTTACTAAAAAGCTAGAGAAACAGGAAGACACCCTGTTGCGGCTGATAGCAATCCCCAATAAATTGATCAGCCGGCAGGCTAAGCCTGGGAGATAAAAACTGTATGACGCGCATATAAAAGGACTCACGCTCAAACGTAGCTCAAGTTTAAAATGTTTTACTTTCAGTGTCACCAAATACTACAATTTTCAAGTTCAATAAATATGCAATAAATATGTGCCAAGAAATAATTTAAAACAGTGAGAAAAATGCAAATTGCAGTCACATCAAGTATACCTCTCTCTGCTCACCTTACCCCCACGTTCAAACCAGCCATAAGGTTAGCGGTGGCTTTGTCAATCACATCAATCAGTAATCCAATCCAGTGCACAATACAAATATAAACCCTCATTTGGCTCCTACACACCCGTTACTGAACAAACACTCCATACCAATGAGTACTTTCAGACTAAAGCTGAATCTTATTTAAAGGGATATTTCACTTTCAAACATGTTTAGGGTCGTTTTAACGTCTACTCAGGCTTTTGTGAGCACCCCAGACAGTTTTTAACCCATTAAAACTGGGAACGCATCTATGTAAAACCACTTTAACCATTGTTTTATACTTTGGCTATTCAAGAATAGCAGATATACAAGCTCATAGCGTGGCACTGAGTGCCGCGCTATGAGCTTGTAGATCTGCTATTTTTGAAAAAAAAACATGAAAATGTGTGCAAATCTTTGCATATATATATTTTTTAAACCGAACATTTTCAACTAAAATCTTTGCTTCTGGGGAGGTCCCTGGAACAACATATTTTGAAATGAGGGTCTGCGGCCAAATACATATAATTTTGGAGGCCCTTGACATGAAAAGGTTTGAGAACCACTGATTGTAGCAACATAAGTTTTTTCAAAAAAGTGTTAGGATTTAGAAGACATTTGTAGTCGCGCTATGAGCTTGTATATCTCCTATTTTTGAATAGCCAAAGTATTAAAATCTAAAATGACAGATGCTTTCCCGGTCTTAATGGGTTAAAGTGGCTTGATTCAGTATTTAAATATTTGATATGAATTTGATCGGACACACCCCCTTCCCATACAACCCATTGTAACTCCTTTTAACTATGTTAGATTCATCGAAAACATCCGTCCTTGGTTCTGGTAACTCCAGACACACAGTGCCCTCCTAATACATGAGGGGACCATGTTTTTTCGATTCCTTTTTTCACTCAAACTCTACCGGTATAGTCAGGGGATATTAGCAGAAAGATTTCCAATCTTGGAATAAATTCCTTACCAAAAAAAATCTTCACCAATGTGTTTGTAAAGGTGTCTAGTAACACATCTCACAAAGACTGAAATTCAGTTTCCCTAGGAGAATTTTTGACAGCTGCTGAAAGTTGGGGTACCCACCATTTCCCTGCAGGGCAAAAAAAACTAATTTTAATTCTGTTTTAAGTAGCATGTGAGGGGTCAAACTAGGGTCTTTTTTATGATTCTGAATCCATTGCAAGCATTTGTTTTGCACCAAAACCACTCCTTGGGCTAAAAACAGCCCAATCTCAATGGGCTTTTCACACAAAAAGTATACCTGGATGGCTATGGCCGTTGTTAGCCCAAGGAGTGGTTTTGGTGCAAAACAAATGCTTGCAATGGATTCAGAATCATAAAAACACCCTAGTTTGACCCCTCACATGCTACTTAAAACAGAATTAAAATTAGATTTTTTTTTGCCCTGCATGGAAATGCAGGGAAATGGTGGGTACCCCAACTTTCAGCAGCTGTCAAAAATTCTCCTAGGGAAACAGAATTTCAGTCTTTGTGAGATGTGTTACTAGACACCTTTACAAACACATTGGTGAAGATTTTTTTTGGTAAGGAATTTATTCCAAGATTGGAAATCTTTCTGCTAATATCCCCTGACTAGTAGTAGTTTTGACGCAGAGTGTAAACAAACAGTGACCAAAGCAGGGTCTCATCTCACGTCTGATAAAAGGAATATCAAATATCTAAAAAACGAATAAAAAATGACCCCAAACATGAAAGTGAAATATCCCTTTAATCACTTACCGTACCTATCTAGCCTAGTGCCTCGGAAGTTTAGTGCATTAGTAGCTAATTGTTATTTGTACAGTATGTAGTATGAAGATGCATGACATAGACATGAACAAGTTCTGTCTTACCGCTGAAGGAGTCCATGCTGGTGAAAAGGCATAGTAGCTCCCAGACGTGGATGGTTTCGTCCGCACTGTCTGCTTTGGGCTAGTAAGCACCAACTTCATTATCGCTGATGGAGGATCCATTCCTCCCTGAAATAAATGGAACAGCACTATAATATATATATATATATATATACACACACACACATAGATATAGCCCCCCCACACACACACACACACACACACACACACACACACACACACACACACACACACACCCCC
Organism: Gymnoscopelus braueri; assembly: GCF_963280865.1. Lineage (NCBI taxonomy): Eukaryota > Metazoa > Chordata > Actinopteri > Myctophiformes > Myctophidae > Gymnoscopelus > Gymnoscopelus braueri. The sequence continues at coordinate 9,637,378 of NC_137608.1, read as the reverse complement.
CCCCTCTAGCTAGTGGTGCAATGTGCGACAAACAAGTGGATGATAATTCAAAATTGATCATTATACTTTGTCAAACTATATTCGCCGTATCTTCTAAAAAATATTTAATGACAACTTAGTCAGACTAAATTATAATTATAAATTAATTGTAGAGGGCTGTGGCATATGGACATGAAATATCAGCCATGACTACTGCAATTAGGCAGAGCAAGATAACCGATTCCACAAAGGATTATTATTTTGATCCACATGAGTTCAAATATTACAACTATATCTTTACAGTGCTTTGTGTGAATGGCCCTTGGCCTTATTAAAAGGGACTGTAACCAAACAAATTAACATTTTGGATAGCATAAGACGTCAGTGATACTCATCCTAACCATCAGAACATTAAAGTAAACGCAATACATCGGTTATCACTATATAAAAAAACGAATCCTATATGTAACTTTAAAATGCCACTATAAAATGTATTGCCATTACAGAATAACTCCTTTTAGACCCACTCAGTAACTAAGTACAATGGAGACACATATTGGTAGCTGAACAAAAAGACCAGTGATTCACGTGCTTACGTGCAGTTTGAGTTCACCTGTTGGTGTCTAATATTGTCAAATGACTGTGTTCACGTTTCTAGTCCCTGAGCTCAATAACAACGTCATACTGCCATTAATTTGAATAAAGTCGATCCAAAATGATTTAAAAAAATATAATACAAATCCACCAACTTACCACCGCACAGTTTAGCTCACGTTCACTGGAAGCTTTCTCTGTTCCATTTACCTTCGTTACAACAAAAGGAAATGGAACAGCAAAATATTTCAGCAGTCTAGATGTGTGTTGTCCTCTAGTCGTGTCACGGTAGTCTTCAGGAGAAAAATGTTCTGCACACACACGAACATCCCGTGAAAATAAACGTGTCCGTGATTCCAGAATGTCGACATCATTCATTGACATGGCGGTCAGCCACAACTGCAGAACTTCAGGGTCGCGAGGCAGCGAGTGAAATGGAACGGTTGAAGTGGTCTTCTGCTGGTTGAAGCACCTTGGGTAGGAACATACCTTGGGCATGCTTCTTAAATTATTTTCTAGTTGTTATACAGAGTTAATTCAAAGTAGTTCTACGCGGAGATGAGACCTTCGGAAGTTCTGGCTACAGCTGCTCCACTGTGTTTGTTTACCCAGCTGCGGCCTGCTACGTCATCAACGTGCTACCGGTGTTTACAAACAGCTGCTGCCTGTTTGAGTGACAGCAAAACTTCTGGCCAATGAACGAGCTGGGAGGCGGGACATAAATCCGACGGACGAGCCTGACTGAAACCCACGCGCTTGGAGAAGCTCGCTCCCTTTGCGTGCATGTGTTTGTTTTGACCGGAAGTGTTTTAAATGTCGTTTTCTTAGTCTATGGTGATCTTTTTTAACTGGTCTCAACGGATTGTGGTAGAATAGGCTTTGAAGTACAACCGGAGTTGTTTATTTTTTTTAATGGACGGATTTTTTACATCGTTTTTCTCTCGCAAATTTCTGTCTCTGATTGATTCCATTCATTTTTTTTTTCCGATTGTGGATTTACCATTAAGGAATGTTTTACAAACAAAAATTCTCCGTGGGTCAAAAACATCAAAGGGTAGGTGAATGATACAACAAAAGTCATTTCTTGGGTGAACTCTTCCTTTAAGTAATATAAAGTATACATGATTAAAATATGATTGAACATTTCACAATTATAATACATCGACCACAACTCCAACCCAGAACCCTACACATATCCTCTAAATCAACAGTTACCCTTTCTAATGCCATTCTGAGCCCTTTCTAGTACACTGCAAGTTGGCCAACAAATGAACGAGTGAATGGAGGATTAAAGGGCTATAGCTATTTTTCATAATTTCTCTGACTTGGAACCATTGTCATTGTGCTGTGAGAATGATTATAACTCATGTCAAGACTAGTCAAGTCAAGTACATTTTATTCATAATAAAGCACATTTAGAAACAACGAAAGCCGACCAAAGTGCTGCACAGTATGGAAATTACAACACACAAGATATCAAAGTTAAAACACTAAAAGCATCAAATACAGAGCATACAAATCTAAACAGGAAGACACATAGCTGAGGTTAAAATGTGGGAGCACATGAAGAAGTGTCCAACCATTTCTCCATGAAGGCAGGAGGTCTTTAAAAGGCCATGGAAAACGGGGGCGTTTTGAGTCCACAATTTTGGAGCAGCGACCGAAAAGCCACGGTCACCTTTTAACTTCTGCGGGTGCTGGTGGGACTTTGAGGAGCTTCTGATCTGCTGATCTAGTGACCTAGTGGTATCGGGGGGATGAAGCAACTCAGATATGGTGGTGCCAGCCCATGATGGGCTTTAAAAACAAATAGTAAAAATGTTTAAATCAATTCTGTATTTGACAGGAAGCCAGTGAAGGGAAGCCAAGATGGGAGTGATGTGATCCCACTTGAGTGCCAGTCAGGAGTCTAGCAGCAGGAGAAGAGGGCATACCTTTTTTTGTGGTTTAAGCTATGCATACATGTGATGTGTGTGATGTTTCTTCTTCAACAGAAATGTCTTGTTTGTACCATGTCGCTCTTAGGACTTCATTACAAAGTGTCAAATCTGCCATTGTATTGTACAGTGTAGTATTCCTTATCAAGCTCAAAACACAGAAAAAAGGTAGGTAAAAGTAACCAAACAGAAATGTATGAATGGCATCTCACTCTCAGCTCCTTCACACCTTACTGATGCTGAGAGGGCTGCTGTCCCTGACATAGCCATGCTCCTCCCCTGTCTCCCGGGGTGAGATGTGAATCATCTCTTCAAGGTCCACGCCATCGCGTGTCGACCCACCGCTGTTGACCTGGGATCCACACTGCTGGGCGGAGCTGCCTGACACCGTGGGCTCGGTCTCAGTATTGGTCACCCTTTCAAAAAAGGCTAAATTGGCCACATACTCTTCCAATGAAGGTAAGTTGGAGATGACGGGCTGGAACTTGTAGCCCCGCATGATCTCCTCAGGCAAGTAGGAGGTGCACACCTGGCACGTGGCGGAAGTAGACTCCACCGTGGCGCTCAGAATCACCAGCAACTCAAAGTCGTTGTCTGTCCATCTGTGTTTGGGAGAAGGGGGTGGGGGATCTGGAAGGAAGGGCAAGTGTCGGGAGAAAACATGGAGAAAAATATTCATTAATTCTATCAGTGCAAGAAAGTGTCTCACACATAAATAAATCATGATACAAGACCCACTTGTATCGGCAGCAGCCGCTAGAGCAGCCGCTAGATGCCGTGCTGCTCCTTGTACCCATAAGTACCCAATGTTCCGTGCTCTCGGGTCTAAAATTGAGAAACAGTTTCATGGGAATCTGCCCATTAGATATTGTGATGGGTTGTATGCAAGGGGACTCATTATGGTTAATCTAGACCAGTGATTCTCAACCTGTGGTCCGGGGCACTATGGTTTTAATGACAATATTATATAACATTAATATAAGATAATAATAAGAAGAAGAAGGTTAACATTTTTATGGTATTTTTCTTTTCAACTTTGAAAAAAAAAAATTCATTGTGATACCGATGAATAGGAACGTAAAGTTAGTTCCATTAATCTAATCGATTGATTGATCTTTCAAATAAATCTGAAATGCTTGCAGCTCATCCATCTGACCATTTAACTTTGGCTGCCGTGTTAAATGGTCAGATGGTTGGGCTGCGAATGTTTTCATGATTTTCAAGTGGGGCGTGATCCAGAAAAGGTTGAGAACCACTAATCTAGACAGGGCAAAACCTACAATTTGATAATCGGGTGTACCAAACTTTTCCCAGTTGTTCCTAAGGTGATATTTGAAGTAAAATCCTGCTTGATACATTTTTGTATTGTGCATATTTAATTAGATCATTTTAATATAGAATACATTTGCAGAAATTACGAGTAGAGGTCACCCAACTTGTGTTTTGGTGGTTTTGTGGTAAGTGAAATATTTGATTTCATTCAGGTGTAAGGACATTTGATATGTAACCAGCATGTCTGTAATGGCGAATTAGCATACACCATTCATGTAACTGTCCATGAAATAAGCTAATATGACCATACAAAAAAGTTCTGTATCAAATTTATTAAAGAATAGGGGGGGGGTCTAAGTTGATCCTAAGGTAATTCTTCATGTAGAATTTCTTCTTGGGACATTTTTGTATTGTGGGAATTTAATTAAATAATTTACACATCTGAACAAATTAGTGAAAAATAATTACATAACTAGAAAAAGTGCTCCTCGGAGCACAGGTCTCCGCCAGGTCAGGTAAGTTATTGTGGCCTCCTGGTGGCGCTATAATAGGCCAATGTGAAAGGGGTGGCATTTCTTCCTCTGCCTACTGGGAATGTGCGTGCAAATTTTCACGGAAATCGCACGCCACGTTCATGATTTCAGACATTTTGTTCAAAACGGACCAATCCTGCAAACTTTGGAAGTCAACCTTAGCCAATCAGGATGGAATATGAAATATCTTACAGATGCGTCTTGATCACATGACTATAGAGATACAGTGTACCGATGTGCGTGATGTTTGGATAAAATCTGAAGGATTAATATCCAAAAATGTATTTGACATAAGTCGGCCTCCTGGTGGCGCTGTAAAAAGCAGATGTGAAAAATGCAGTGCAGATGTTTTTCCTTGGCCTCTAGGGAGTAGGCGTGCAAAGTTTCACGCAGATCGGTGCAGTTATAGTTAAAAATGCAAATCGGCCTGTTATAGCGCCACCATGAGGCTGATGTGAAAAGTTTTAAGTGCCATTTCTTCCTCGGCCTAGTGGGAATGTGCGTGTGCAATTTTATGGAAATGGCAAGCTGCGTTCATGATTTGAGGCAGTTTGTTCAAAACGGACCAATCCTGCAAACTTTGGATGGTAACCTTAGCCAATGAGGATGGAATATGGGAAATCGGACAGATCAGGGTTGATCACATGACTATAGAGATACTGTGCACCGATTTGCATGAGGTTTGGTTAAAAACTGTAGGAGTAATGGGGAAAAATGGGTTTTGCACAAATCGGCCTCCTGGTGGCGCTATGACAGGCCTATGTGAAAAACAGTTTTGCAGCACCGGGCCAACGGTGCCTGAGATTTGGTGGTAACACACAGACAGGACACACGGACGGACGGACACACGGACACACGGACGGACGGACAGGGGCGAAACTCGCCATGCCTTTCGGCCTGGCGGAGACAATAACTAACTAACTAACTAACCCTAATCACCCTGTCTGGGTTTATTTCTCAATAATGAGTCACTCCCCATTGATTATCCTTGTTTAAATAATGACTGCTTTTTGCACTTATATAAAACTTGATTTTAGGCCGCTGTACGGCCTTCAAATCCAGCCGCTGATCAGAGCAATAATGGTAACCGAGTTATGGCCATTTGATGTGTTAAACACTGTAGTGGGCCATATGTGTGCAATATAGTTTTTTGGGCGTGACTATTATCATGGCACACCCATGAACAGCGTTTGCACCAAGTTTGGTGCGGATCGGAACAGTGCGCCTCGCAAGTCCGAATGTTACATTTGTGACGTCCACCGTCCGCCCGCCCACTAGGTATTTTTAATATAGGAGATTAATCGTTCATTGTTCTTTATTAAATAGTGAGTGTTGTTATGCACTCATAAAATGTGTAGAGTGATATTAAACAGGGGCAACATATGGTTTGTGTCATTCTTGTGTGTGTGTGTGTGTGTGTGTGTGTGTGTGTGTGTGCGCCCGCGCGCGCGCGCGTGTGTTTGTGTGTGTGTGAGACAATGCGTGCTTATTTTGACAGGTTGTTTTGACAGATTATCTACAACATTGATTGTTGGTCCAGGAACGATTAAAAATAATTAACTAAAATCATTCCTGTTGAGGTGGGTGTGTTTGAAAATTCTTAAGATGCCAGCAACAGCGAGCGGAAGAATCTTGGCACATAAAGTACAATGATGATGGATAGTGACAGAAGTGACAGCATAATAACTGTGGGACACAATGGGACATCATATTCTGGCCCTGGTTCATAGAGTTCTCCTTAAAGGGGTAGTTCACGGTAAAAGTTTTTTATGAAGTACATGCCCATGGCATGAAGTCTTGAATTCATGGACATGTATTTCATTTGTGTTGCTTTCCTGAACTTAAATGCCAATATGTAATTGTATATAGCTTGTAGATCTGCTACTTTTGCCGTTTTTGAATTTGAATCGTGAAAAGTAACAGTTTTGGATATATGAGGTTTCCACCCAACAGAGACTATATGAAGTAAAGTTTTCACCCACTCACCTTTGCAGCTAAGTGGCAATTTTTTGGGATAAAAACGCTGTCTTGTACTGATATAAGACTTCATTATTGAAATCCCAAACACAGTAGACTTTAGAATGCCTTCTAGTCTCCAAGGTTTTCTTCAGAATTGCTAAAAACTTAAACCATTACATCCCAATTGTTGTGATGTGTTGTGAGCTTGTAGATCTTAGGCCTATGTATTTCTGGTAAAATAAATAAATAATTATGTCCGAGGTAAAAAATTCAATATTTATGAAAATGTCCATCACAAGCTTGATACTGAATAGAAGGTACGTGAACGACTTGAATCCTTACAATGCCGTTGTAAAGTAGGCTACTGACGTCTGTTTTCAGCGACCCAAAGCAGTGCTGAACCATAGCAGCAGGAGATCAGGGGCTGTGTTGTGAGCTTGTAGATCGGCTATTTTCGTAGCGTGACACCCAAGCGCAGCCAAGCATAAAATGACTTGTCTTAGTTCTACTGGATCTATTCTCCTCTATTCCCTCCCTAACATTTTAGTCTATAGTTTTTATTTGTTGACAAAATTGTCAATATATTTGGTAGAAACATAGTCTCGTTTTTATGTATTTTTAGTTTAGTTTTCGTCAGTGAAAAAAGGTAGCCGACGAAAATGAATTCTTCATACTTTTAGTCGACGAAGTGAACACTGATATGTACAGTAGCCTACTTGGTTTATTTCCATCACTGCTAAAGTCACACCCTGTGGAGTTTGACTGGAATGAATGGTGAAAGCATAGCATAGACGACACTAATACTCATGGATTAAAGTCCTCAGTCGCCACGACTGATTTCAGACATTTAGAATCTTGGCTTTCTTTAAAGCAAGGGTAGGCAACCGTAGGCCAAGCCAACATTGGCACAGAGGAGGGTACTCACTCATAAGTGTGTTTTAAATTTAAATTTAGTACATTTAGTACATTTAAATGTAGTCAATTAAATTAGCGCTAGGTATACTCTAGTTCAGGGGTAACCAACCAGTCGATTACGATCTATTGGTAGATCATCAAAGCCTTCTAAGTCGATCGCGGGGTGGGCCCGGTGGCAGACGGGCAGCCATCACAATTTGTGTAGTGTAGACTAGAGCAGTGCGTCCAAGGCAGTGTTGCCAAGTCTGCTTATTATAAGCTACTTTGGGCTTGTTTTTCTGTAAAGTCGCTTGAATATATTGGGGGTCCTTGACATGAAAATGTTTGTGAACCACTGCTCTAAAACAACATTCGACAATAAAGTTTGACTGAACTGCCCTAGTCGCTTATTTTGGACTTCTTTTCATAGACCTGGTTACTTGTTTCTCTCACAAAATCTGGCAACGCTGGTCGAAGGGTAGCCATGCGTCGTTGTTTTCCTGCACTTTCCGCGCACACACAATTCAACTCGCGAGTCGCGCTCAAGAAATAACAAGCGCAGTCTCGTGACATGCAAGCCTTTTCAGTGGTGGAGAACGCTGGATTTAAATCTTCAAACAGTGTTCTACAACTACAAAGTGCCATCGCAGCAGAGCTCAAGCAGTGGGGGAAGAAGTACTCAGATATTTTACTTAAGTAAAAGTAGCAATACCACAATGTAGAAATACTTTTTAGACCTGTGTTCAAAATGTTACTTGACTTGAGTAAAAGTACCAAAAGTAAAAGTACAAATATGTTTGAAAATAGCAGATCTGAAAGCTCACAACGCGTTGCGATGCATGTTGTGAGCTTGTAGATCAGCTATTTTCAGATAGTTATAAAATAGGGCTAAAGTGGTTAATGTATGATTTATAATATAATACATTTAAATTTATATCTGCAAAGTAACTAGTAACTAAAGTTTTGAAATAATCGTAGTGGAGTAAAAATATTGAATATTGGATATACTCCAGTAAAGTAAAATACCTCAAAAGTCTACAATACTTGAGTAAATGTACTTAGTTACTTTACACCACTGAGCACAAGTGTGTTGCCTGTGATGTATGAGAAATTAAGGCAAGAGTTACTAAAGGGCTGAGCCATGTAGAATTGATGGACTGCCTTAACTAGAATGGTCCTCCTCAGAGCGCAGATCTCCGCCAATCTCCGCCAGGCCGGGTTGTCTACCCAAGGCCCGCAAACTTTGTAAGTCACTCATAGCCACTTGGAATGGGAAAAAATCATAACTTTTCAAAGAATGTTAACTAATCTTCTTAAAGAAGGATCTGAAAATGTCAATGAGCACTGGCACTGACTCTGCAGTGCATGGAACAATTCTGTGCCCAATTGAACAAACTGAAATCAGAATTTGGCCATAGATTTGTTGAGGTACAAGGCATGAGTTAAGTAGCTGCTTTTGTATTAAACCCTTTCCTCAGTATTGACATTGAACAGCTGTCAGTTAAAATGCAGGATGTGTTTGCATTAACTACAGGTGTTGAAATGGAGATTTTTGAACTACTGACTACCAACTGGAGGGCAGAGCTAGAAACCTGGTCACTTGTGAAGTATCCCCTGATTGTGTCTTCTGCACTTAAGCTGCATGCCTACTTGAAAATAATAAAATCCAAGTTTAGAACTCGTATGACTGACTCACATCTTAATGACTGCCTCAGACTGGCATTCACTAAGTATCAACCAGATTTCAAAAGGCTTCAGATAATGTGCAGTCACAGAAGTCTCATTAAAGGTCGGCTGATCCTGAGAGTATTGTATCTGTCACCATATCTCTGCAAATATATGGTCATGGATGCATTTATGTCATTTGAACAGAATATCTGTAAATGTGAAAATTCTGAGAAATTGAGAACTGAGAAACTAAATATTGTGCATTGAAGAGAAGAAATCTGTAAAAGCAATTTACTTCATGTCCTTTGTGTTTTGTTTTATTTAAAAATAACTCAACAAAGAAGTTTATTTGTATTTCTAATACGTTTTTCTTAATATTTAGGCATTTATTATATAACTATCATCTTTATTCTTATTTAAACTACTAGTCTTTGTGTGGATGTATGCACATGCATTGAGCCTGTCAGAAATTGCAATCGTGACAAGTGTTTTTTTAAAAACATATTTTAGTGGAAGATCACGGCTTACAATTGGAAATAAAATGTGCTCTTGGGCTTGAAAAGGTTGGTTACCACTGCTCTAGTTGCTTGTTTTAGAAGAGAATGCACTTAAGACTTCTGGTGATTAGTAGTTTCCTTGCCTACCTATGTTGAATGCACTTATTAGACCCTCCAGAAAAATGCGATAATGCGATCGCATAATTTACTGCATAATCAGCAAAATGGCGCATAATTATGCGGGGGTAATTTTTTTTCAAAAAGGCTGCATCACATCGCATTGCATAATATGCACATCGCATCGCATAATATGCGCATCGCATAGCATCGCATAATATGCGCATCGCATCGCATAGCATAGCATCGTATAATATGTGCATCGCATAGCATCGCATAATATGTAAAATATGCGGCGCATCTCTCGCAACTTTCCGCATATTTTGCAACTTCACGCAATTTCGCCGCATAAATTCACATAAAAACCCTGCATATTTCATCGCAAAATCTATCATAATCAAGGATTTTAGCCCGCATAATCAAGGATTTTTGCCCGCGTTTTTAACTTATTGTAAGTCGCTTTGGATAAAAGCGTCTGCTAAATGACTGTAATGTAATGTAATGTAATGTAAGTACCCTCACATCTGTATGCAAAATAATTCCACATTCATTCAAACTCTGACCGGGGAAGGAGTCTCGGAGATAGTTGGGTTATTGCTCTGAGCCTAATGATCATTACAATGTCCTGATGTAACAGACAATATTATTTATGAACAATCAAAATCCATTGGCAATATTTTTTTTTATGTGGTGTCAAAACGAAACGTAATGTTGATATAGGGTAACACACACCCTCTCATGTAGGCTAATGTTGCTTAATCAGTATTGTATGCTGTGAACAGTGGCGGCAGGTGCAATGTTTCAAAGGCGTTCCAAAGACATTTTAAAAACGAGAAGAAAACTGACAGCGATATAAGACAACACCCTGTGAACTTTCATCGGAGCCTGAGGCGGATTATGAGACAAAGAGCCCCTGGCGTAGTATTGTATGTTGATGGTTTAATGTTGTTGTGGAAATCCTGCTCGTCCTGCGCTCACGCTCTCTCTCTCACACACACACACACACGCACACGCACACGCACACACACACACACACAACCATTTATTTATGTCCACACAAAGGAGAGCATACAAGGACACAAATATTATTATTATTATATAGGTGCAGTAAGATTACATTCACAAAATCATGGCATGTGTCTTCATGATACAATAAGCATGTCACTCAGTACTCTATGGGTATAAATAACAGCGTCTCCGCCATATGTGGCGGCTGCCAATTATAGTAGAGACAGTGCAATACTTTACAATCCATATACAATCCAAATACAATCCAGTGTTGTTGACACACCCACACACGCATACGCGCGCACGCGCACACACACACACACACACACACACACACACACACACACACACACACACACACACACACACACACACGGCTCAATGCTTGCAACAAAGGAGAGAGCCCACACTGCTTTAAAGTAGAACATTTATGTTTATTAAACTTATGTCAAATGATTACTGAAAATGTACAAAGGTCAGTGTCAGTAATCAGTTGTGTATGTATGCACTGTGAAGTGGTGGATGCAAAGACAAAGCAAAACAAAACAAACTAGAAAAAGTGCTCCTCGGAGCACAGGTCTCCGCCAGGTCAGGTAGGTTATTGTGGGGCAGCAATGTTCGGAATTAGCCAATCAGGATGGAATATGAAAAATTGGACGGAACCATCTTGATCACTTGACTATATGTGTACCGATTTGCATGATGTTTGAATTTGTAGGAGTAATATAAAAAAGAAAAGTGTTGCAAAATTGGCCTCCTGGTGGCGCTATAATAGGGCAATGTTAAAAGGGTGACATTTGTTCTTCAATGTAGTGCGAATGTGCATGCAAAGTGTCACCACAATCGGACGCTGCATTCATGATTTGTGGCATTTTGTTCAAAACGGGCCACTCCTGCAAACTTTAGATGTCAATGTTAGCCAATCAGGATGGAATATGAAAATGTTAAAAGATCCATCGTGATCACATGACTATAGAGATCAAGTGTACCGATGTGCGTGAAATTTGGATAAATTCTGAAGGCTTAATATCAAAAAATGTGTTTTACATAAGTCGGCCTCCTGGTGGCGCTATGAAAGGCAAATGTGAAAAATGCTGGTCAGTTGTTTTTCCTTGGCCTCTAGGGAGTGTGCGTGCAAAGTTTCATGCAGATCGGTGCAGTTATAGTTAAAAACACAAATCGTCCATTTATAGCGCCACCATGAGGTTGATTTGAACATTTTCAAGTGGCATTTCTTCCTTGGCCTAGTGGGAATGTGCGTGTGAAATCTCACGGAAATCGCAAGCTGCGTTCATGATTTGAGGCATTTTGTTGAAAACGGAGCAATCCTGCAAACTTTGGAAGCCAACCTTAGCCAATCAGGATGAAATAAGGAAAATTGGACAGATCCGTGTTGATCACATGACTATAGAGATACTGTGTACCGATTTGCGTGATGTTTGGACAAAATCTGTAGGAGTACTGTCAAAAAATGTGTTTTGCAAAAGGCGGCCTCCTGGTGGCGCTATAACAGGCCCATGTGAAAAAAATGGGGCAGAGGTTCTGCTATGGTATCCTATCCAGGGAGTGTGTGTACACAGTTTCGCTGAGATTAGCTGATCACATATGGACGGGGCGACGGACGGACGGACGGACGGACGGACGGACGGACGGACGGACAAGGTGTAAAACATAGTGTCGGCCAAGCCTTTCGGCCTGACAATGAAGGGAGAAATGAGTACCCATTCCATGCCTCCCTATCCCAACCACCATCCAATCTTACCATTAGCATCCAAAGCTTGTATGGGACTGCTGTCATCGATGATGTGGTAGAAGGTGAAATAAGGAATGAGGGGACGGTCACTTGATGTGTCCACCTGGAAGGGCACATTCTTCTGAGCCAGACACTCGGATTTCTGGAGCAGTTTCCCGGTCACCTGGGCGAAAGAGAAATAGAGGTCCATGTAGTCCATATTTATGAAATGTATTTATTACATAATATGGGCTCGATCTACTGTATCTTTTTATAGCATCTTCTAGCACTTTAATTGACCCTGGTCATGTTAAATGTACTTATTTATCCTTTATTTGTTTTTATTTTTCTCCTAAAAATCTGGCACGCTCTACAGCTCCGCCATACTTTCACCTAGCTTTGTTCAGACTTCAACATTTCCTTTGTCTCCATCTGGAATAGGGACTGGGGACTTGTCATTATACATTTTAAATATACAGCTTTAAAAAAATTGGGCTGTGATGTCGGTCATGTATGGCTCTCGCAAGTTGGTGCATCAGATATTTATGACGCACCAACAGATACACCAACTTGGGAGTGGTAGTGTACACAATAGAACTCAATTATTTTATAGGGCGACGCACAAAACCCCTGTATCTGTATGTCTGTCTGCAGGTCTGTTCCATTTATGCCCAACAGAATGCCCATTGCCCATGTACGTCATCCACATGACGTTAGCCGTTTTTAACCCAGGTAGGGGTGACACGAAATATTTGTCTGTTTGTTTTTCAAATCAACTACGATCTTTAAGGCACTCTAATAACTATCTCCCCCAGGCTGTCTGTCTCACCAGCTGTGCTCAATGCCATTAACACGCAAGACCACAACAACAAACTTTTTTGCTGTAACATACTTTCAATAGGCATTTTGGAGATAAAGGAAACCGCAGAGCAGTCCCGAAGATATTTTTTGTCCCACATGAAGTGAACAGATCATTGTTGATGAATTACCAGATAAGCTTTCTTCATTCACCTGAATGGTGTTAATAGCTACGTGCATTTTTTTGGGATGTTGAACAATACAAATTAAATGCATTCCATGCACGTGACACTGGCAAAGCCTCATATCCCAAAGTTTAACTATATTGTGTACACAGCACATAATCCAAATCCAAATCCATAGTCTGCAATTACTTTGAGTGCGCACATCCCCAGGTATATTAGTTATTAATGTGATTATTATTATGATTATTATTGACACACACACACACACACACACACACACACACACACACACACACACACAAGCCGTTACCTGGCATCCTAGCAGCAGGCTCTTAGCCACCCTGATCATGAGGCAGCGGTGGCCTTCATGTGACGACACCACAGCGACCTTACTGAACCTTACCGTCTCACCTCGCTTCTTTGGACGAGCCATCTGAGTAAATATATCCCAGTCAGTATTAGTATTAGTAATATAATAATAATAATGATAACAACAATAATCTCTCTCTCTCTCTCTCTCTCTCTCTCTCTCTCTCTCTCTCTCTCGACTCTCACACACACACACACACACACACACACACACACACACACACACACACAGTATAAGTTATAGTATATGTAGGAAATAGATAATATCGTTGCCAGGAGGGGAACTGCCCATAAGTCCAACATCCCATTACTCCGACTACGTGGCTTCCTCGTGTGGTTGGGGTTAGGTTTAAGGTTAGGGATCCAAGTCGGACCAACGGGCGGTCTTTTTTTTACTCGAGGCCAGGGTGGAAGCAAGGTATTTTATAAAAGAAGGTGCAGTCATCTGCGCCATTATCTCTATCCAGCAATTCTAGCTGGCAGATTCGTCTCACTGGGAGGCAAACTGCAGCCGTTTGATGGAATGCATTCCAGTCAATGAGGGCCAGGAGGACCAGTTTATGAACAAACACTATTTCTGAACGATTCAGGTCTTCGTAAAATACTCGGTCCAGGAAAATAAAAAAATACATGTTTTCGGCTGTGTTACTTTTCGATGTGCACAGAGGTATCCAAAGAGCACACAGTACGATTCTGAACGTGCCAAAGTATCTGTATGACTGTCGATCAATTGACAGCCTGGCAACCAAATCTCACGATACTGCAGAGCCAGAAACAATTGAGCTGTTTATACTGTATGCGTTTTTCGATGTGTGCGCAATGGTTCACAAGCTGGTCCAGCTGACTCTCATTGACTCCAATTATTTCACCGAAGTTCCGGATCCAGTTTGCCTCCCATGTGCGTCAATGGCGCCTGACTGGCCCGTGGACTGACCGTACCTTCTTATATCAATTGCCCTGGGCGGACGGGGCCTGGAGCTACCAGACCGTTTGGGCGTTTAGCTTAGCGCCTAGCTCTCGTTTCGAGCCAATTTTGTACTCTGTCGCTCGCCAAAAACAGCAGATCTGCAACGATTGGCCCTTTAACTCTTTAACTGCCAGAGTATATACACAATCTACCCCCTTCCCTGCTAGAGAAAATACATTGCAAAAATAGGTAAAATGTGAATTTTGTCTCCGTTTATTTTTTAACATTGAAGTGAATGGAGCAGAAAGTCTTCGCATCGCGTTATCTCCTGCTTCCTTTGTGATAAACGATTTTTTTTTAAACCAAAGAAAAAAAAAATTAAATTTCCGGCCGCGAAACGCTTGCGAAAGAACGGTCTGGAGCGCTCGTATTGTAGTGCGGCAACATCGAAGCCCCCCTTTCGTTCCGTCTCGTGTCCTAACACACCTTTCCCGATCTTACTGCTTTCCTACATGAACTGTAACATACAGTATGCACCACTTTCAACCTGGCATCATTATTTTGGGCAAATATTAACTATGGAATAAAACGTAACACTTTTTGTTTGATCTGCCTGGCCAATTTTGAGATTTTGATTTATGTTGAGCAGTAAGTTTGCAGAATGCATATATAGTTTATATCAAAACAGCCGGTGAATTTGCAGTTGGATTGATCGTCTCAACACTCTTTCATAGCATTTACACCTGGGACTTTGGCAGGATTGCTTCTGCACACCTTGGCCAAGAAGGTCCCAGTGATGAAGGTCTCCATCAGCAAAGTGATGACTAGCTGGACAACTAGGAGGATGATTGCATGGGGACACTCTTCTGTGATGCTGCGGACACCGTAGCCAATGGTAGTCTGTGACTCCAGGGAGAAGAGGAAGGCCCCTGTTAGGGTCCGCATCTGCAACACACATGGCGTGTGGTTGGAAGGAGGGTTGTACACTGGGAGGACAGCAGAGCAATAAGTTTAGTTAATTTTGAAACTTTTTTCACCAGTATCTATCTATCTATCTATCTATCTATCTATCTATCTATCTATCTATCTATCTATCTATCTATCTATCTATCTATCTATCTATCTATCTATCTGTCATATTATACCAGCTGCATGCTTTATTTTTACTCTCTGTGTGTGTGTGTGTGTGTGTGTGTGTGTGCCGTGTATGCGCGGCTTGTTTTCATAGACCTGGTTGCTGATTTGTCTCGCAGAATCTGGCAACACTGCCAGTGGCTCCACATTGGCTTAGACAGGTCTATGCCAATGGGGAGCCACTAGCAGTGTTGCCAGTGTGTTGCTTATTTCTTTCGCAGAATCTGGCAACACTGACCTCCAGAGTGAATGAAAGAGGGGGAGAGGGTGGGAGAAGAGAGACAGGGGAGGGCGGATGATCCCATAGCATGGGAGGACGGCCCGCAAAACGGGGAAATGTCCCCATTGGCTTAAAGGAGTGAAGGACAGCCAGGACAGCCAATGATTGAAAACATGTTGCGAATCTGTCGAGGATGACTCGTAGGTCAGTCTCTTCTTAGACCAGCGCTTTGCAAGCAGCTGGTAAAAATATAGATCCTGGGGGTCCCGGTCTAATCATATAGGGTTTAAAATTGGTACAGTTTCCCTCAATGGTCTCTCACTCTCACCTGTATCTCTGTGTACGAATGCAACCAGGAACCAGAACAACCCAAACATTAACCAGGTCCCAGCGAAGGTAGCGGTGAACAGGAATAATTGGTAACACCACCGCATATTCAAGAAGGTCGACCAGAGGTCACGCATGTGCCACCCTCTCCTCCCATTAATGTACTCGATGCGCACATCTTTGGACAGGACACGCCTTCTCTGAAAATGATTCTGGGGGGAGGAGTTACAAGAGGAAGGGGGTGTGGCAGAAGCCATCTGTCACAAAATAAGAGAGATGTTAGGTGACATTTACATATTTATATTGTTAAGCAGCACTATCACTTCAAACCACGACAAGTTGGGGCGCACAGGTGGTGCAGGGGTTCTTGCCCACTACAGTGGTGACTGGGGGTTTTAATCCTTCTCGGTGCCTCAAACTTGGCCAGGCATTCCAATGAACACTATTGGTTGTGTAACATGTGAGCATGCAGATCGGCTAATTCCTCTAGTTTTGTGTGATATTGTCTAACGAGTAACGACTTAGAATGAAATAGGGCTTAAAGTGCAATGCCACTTAGGTAGATGTTTGGGTTTAATTGTTACCTTGGAATGATGTAACTCCAAATATTGGCAACTAGAGGTTTGGGCCGCTACGCGACCCTCACATCTAGAGTTCAGGCCGCAACGCAGCCCTCACACCTAAAAGTCACGACCAATATGTCTGACTCATAGTGTCAGGGGGCTTTGTCTGTGGCCATTTTGTGCCCATATTATGGAGATGTCTGTTTCTGTCTGTATACCTGTGTCCCATTTATGCCCACATATGGAGATATTGGTTGGATCTGCAGTTCTGGACAACTGGATATCCAAACTACTCGATGGCGGGCACCACACTTCCTCAAGTCCGAGTTTGAAGTCGGTCTCATATATGCACATGACCACATATGGGCATAGCGGTCGGATCTGTGGCTCTGGACAACCGGATCTCTGAATCTATCAGTCCATGTCCCTTTTATGCCCATATATGGAGATCGCTGATGTCATCAGTATATGCTATATAAGCTTACTGATTTGTTTGCATGCTTCCATGACGACACATTGAGGTTAGACAACATACTCCATATTTGGGCGTAGCTGCAATGGGAACTCCTTATATGGTTATGGCTGTGTCAGAGTGACGTCAGAGGTCCGCCCTCCCATTAGCCAATTGTAATATAGGATATATCTTCAATACTCCTTTGATTAGAAATTGACATTCCAAAAATAGTTCCTCATTGACTTACATTGCACGGTGAAACAGCTCTCAAAGTCACTCTTTTAGCACATAAATAAATCGTTAAACCCAGTATGGCTTTTATTCTCCTTATTCTCTCTATATCTTGATTAGGAAGAAGACCTGATCTGTGATCCCGATCCGGATCTTCAGTCAAATCAATTGGAAGTTGATATTTTTATATTAAAACAATGTTGTTTTGTAGTGTTGCATTTGGGCAGAATCAGCTTCCTTTGTGTTCATGTGTGTGCTAAAAGTGACTTTGAGAGCTGTTTAATGATAAGCACCTTTTCTGGGCTGCTAGAGTCTAATAGGATTTGATTGTACTGTGCCTTTAAGAGAGAGACCAAATTTTACACTGCCAAAAGTGGCTGGTGCAGTTTTAATTACTGGGATTTGATTCATGAGTTAGAGAGGAACATGGGTCTGTTCAAATGGTCATAATGCAACTATAAATTGCACAGCTTGATGACTACATAGGATTCAGCAGATTTGTTTGAACACTTAATTCGATGTATAAAATATATTTATAGTCTAAAGATTGTGGGCGTTGTGAGTTTACGAAAATCTTTCAACATTGTTATGATGTAATCTGGCTCCACTGTAGCTAAATTACATTTCCCCTGTCAAACTATTGTTTATATATATATATAATATTTTTATAAATACCTCAAAACATATAGAATATATAAAAAATACAACCGGTAGCGCACATGTCATAAGCAAGCTGAACATTTTAGAGTTGAAACAGAGTTTAGGTAAAAGTATGAAGTACTAGATAGGTGCCCAAAAACGGGCAGAATAAATAAAGCATAAAGAAATAGTGAGGAAAACATTACATGTGTTCTCCTTAGTGAGCCCGATATAATAATAATAATAATAATAATAATAATAATAATGATGATGATGATGATGATGATGATGATGATGATGATGATGATGATAATAATAATAATGATAAGGGTAATAATAATAAGTGTAATAATAATAATAATAACTAGACGCGTCGCAATTCAGGGCAATTGCAGAGTGTGGTTGCGCCGACGCGAGTCGCGGGTCGCTGCCGCCGGGACGCAAGGAATACGCCGGGAGGAATACCGTCGGAGGCTGCACCAATTACATTGTCACGTCACTCCTGAGATCACTTGCGTTTCATTTTGAGAGGATTGATCCCTCCCAAAATATTTTTTTTGCATCAAACGGTTACAAATGTAACCTAAGGATCAAAGTTGAAATGCTTTTGGGGATTTGTTTAGTAAACCACCCTTGACATGTGATTCAAATTTGGGATTGACCGGACGTTTCGTTCGTGATTTTTGGCATTCTTTGTAAAACAGGCCCCTCCCACTAACTTTGGAAGCCAATTACGGACGAACGGTAAGGACTATCAAAATGCCGTTTGGATATATTTATCGCATGGGTCCATAGATCACGTGTACCGATTTGTGTGAGATTTGGACACAATTTGAAGGAAAAGGAGCAAAAAGTGTGTTTTGAAGAAAATTCAAAATGGCGGAAAATATATCCTGACGCAAATGGGCAGTTGCGTCTTAACCCAAGGAATCTAGGGAAAAGGTTTTTATTTTACGACCTACGGTTAAAGAGTTATAGGCCAAAACGTAAAGGGGGCTTTTATAGCGCCACCATGAGGCCGACTAGTGTACACTTTTTGGGGGATAATTTCGGACTAAATTATAAACCTCCCCTCCAAGCCTTGTAACTCTAGCCCTTACAGTTTCTGAGAAAAAAATACTTGAAATCTTTTTTCTTTTTTTTTTCCATTTTCCATTAAAGTGGATGGGGAAATGTAATTCACTAATAAATTAATATCAATTAAACTATGCAACCAATCTCTTAGCAAAATACAAGCACACGATTCCCGGTCAAGCCAGTCATTTTGACGTATGGCACGACATTGTTGGAGGAGTAGCGTGCCAAAGTTTTTTTCATAGAGTACTATAGTCTGGTTGCCCTCCACACTAATAATATGAAGCATGTGGCCATCATTTATTGCCCAAAGCAAGGCTATTAAGTTAAAGTATCGTAACAATTTTGAGACCCTTAAATTCACAACTTGGTCACAATGTGAATCCATATAATTGTGAAAACACAGATGAAAGCCCGGCGGAGTTTCTGGTAAGAGACTCAAATGCAGGTCAATTGTGTCTCCTACCGGAGACTCCGCCGGTCATCAAATTATTGGCTTAGGAATGCGAAAAAAAACTGAAAAATCTCCATGAATTCAAGGCATCATGGGGTGTGTAATTGATAGAAAATAAGTAATTTTGTGGGTGAACTACTCCTTTAATGCCAGTTTAGAGGTGGCTGCAGTATTTGTGGAAGGAGATGCAGCCAAGGTGTGGTTTGTCAATTCATAATCAATTAAACAGTATGAATTCAAACTAGAAGGTACTGTTCCTGAAGAAACAGTGTGGGATCGCTAAGAATGTTGATGGTATTGAGTATTGATAGTGTTAGTAGAGTTAAAGGTTTGAAAGGTTTAAAGGTTTTAAAGGTTTTAAAGGTTCTAAAGCTTTGAATGGTTCTAAAGGTTTGAAAGGTTTGAAAGGTTTAAGAGGTTCTAAAGGTTTGAAAGGTTTGAAAGGTTTAAGAGGTTCTAAAGGTTTGAAAGGTTCTAAAGGTTTGAAAGGTTTGAAAGGTTTGAAAGGTTTGAAAGGTTTAAGAGGTTCTAAAGGTTTAAGAGGTTCTAAAGGTTTGAAAGGTTCTAAAGGGTATTTACTTTAAATTATTTTTAGTCACTTTATTTACTTTAAAGTATTTTTTACTAATTTTTACAACTTTTAAGTATTTTTACTATTTTTTTCAACTTTTAAGTATTTTTACTATTTTTTTCAACTTTTAAGTATTTTTACTCATGTTGAGTACTTTTAAGTATTTTTACTCAGTATAAGTACTCTTAAGTATTTTTAATCAAGGTACTTACTTTAAAGTATTTTTAGTCACTTTATTTACTTTAAAGTAGCTTTTACTAATTTTTACAACTTTTAAGTATTTTTACTCTTTTTATCAACTTTTAAGTATTTTTACTATTTTTTTCAACTTTTAAGTATTTTTACTCATTTTGAGTACTTTTAAGTATTTTTACTCAATATAAGTACTCTTAAGTATTTTTACTCAAGGTATTTACTTTAAAGTATTTTTAGTCATTTTATTTACTTTAAAGTAGCTTTTACTAATTTTTACAACTTTTAAGTATTTTTACTCTTTTTATCAACTTTTAAGTATTTTTACTATTTAAAAAGTGAAATATCTCTAAAAGTACAAATTATTTCAAAAAATTCTAATGGTAGCCAATATGTCCTAAGTAGGCTGAACGTTATAGAGTTGGAACGGAGTTTCTATCTAAAAGTATGAATTTCTCCATTGAAATGAATGGGAGTTTTTTAGAAGTAAAAAGTGAAATATCTCTAAAAGTACAAATTATTTCAAAAATTCAAATGGTAGCCGACATGTCCTGAGTAGGCCGAACGTTGAAGAGTTGGAACGGAGTTTGTAGCTAAAAGTATGAAGGACTAGTTAGGGGCCAAAAAACGGTGTTGACAATAACAGTAGTGTGATCGCTTTAGCGATCCCACAATTAAAATGGCTAAATACATACAAAATTACATAAATACATGCATGCATTACATACATTACATACATACATACATACATACATACATACATACATACATACATACATACATACATACATACATACATACATACATACATACATACATACATACTGAAAAGTCTATCATGAACTCACCAGTGTTAAGTGACAAGATGAGAAAGATCTAAAATGCCAAGTGAGATATCAGTGTCTGCTGACTGTCTGAAACCGTTTTAGTGAGAAAGGTAATTTCCTTGAATACAGTACTTGTGCTACTTACACCTTTTTTTACTCATGCATTGATGCTAAAGAGGAACCAGACACTGTTCCTGAAGAAACTGTGCACATTTTTCAATTTTTTTCAGAATTGAAAATTGTGAAACTGCACAAAGAAAAATCACAAAACGCAAACATGCAAACAATAGGATCGACAGACAGACAGCTGATAGCTGATAGCTGATAGTTGAAAGCAACATTGTCATGTTGCTTTCAGCTATCATTTCAAGTTTTGAAGTATTGAGTATTATAGTATAAACAATATAGCACTTACTTTATTATATGATTGATTCATAGATACATACGTGACAACGATAGATTAATTAATGATCCTTTAAATATATAATAATAGGCATATTATAGCTATACAGTATATTATTACAATATGAGGTATTTTAAATAAACAATATGATCATGATATAGCTATATTAATAGGCATATTAGGTCTATTAGGTGTTTAACATAAACAATATTCATTGCTTTATTATATTATTAATTATGATGTGTATGAGATCCCCATCACTAAAGTGGAAAAGTTGGAAAGGGTGATCAGCACACAACTGAAACAGTGGCTTGGAATTCCACAATGCTAGAGTTTCATTGGACTGTACGGGAACAGCAAATTGGAATGACCCATTGCCAGTGTCGTGGAGGAATTAAAATGCACCAAAGCAAGGTTGGTTCACTGATTCTGAGGATGCCATCATTCGAACAGCAGCAGAAGCTGTTCAGAATGCAAAGTCTGCTCTTCACTTCAGGGATGTGGTTGGCCAAGTCCAACATCGGAGAGCAGGTCTCGGGCTAGTAGCTTTACTAACAAATTAATGTGTTAATTTGTAGACATGCTGCATGATACCAATACCAGTAGTAAGGATGATGTCAAGTCAATACTTTTGTTATGTATTATTTTCAATTAATAATATAATACAGTGTATAACTAATGTAATATAAGAGGTATGAAAATATTTCAACCCAGTAGGTTAAGTATGGTAATATCACAACCCAGTCTTCAGGCTATTTTGGGTTGAATATCATGGTGTACAAACAAGGATGGCATGGTGGCTGGAATGAACGGTATGTTGTGCTGGTTTTCATTATATACATTGATCTCACAAATTAATTAAAATGTGGGAATGAATTGTGTCTTGAGGCCACAAATTAATGAAAGCATGGGAACAAATTGTATCTTGTGGCCACAAATGAGAGAGAGAGAGAGGGAGAGAGAGAGAGTGCTCAAATGAGTATTTTGTGGCCACGACATTTCACATATTTTAATGGACTGGGAACGCCTCGGGATCCCCCTGGAGGAAGTTAATAATGTTGCTCTGGAAAAGGAAGACTGGAAATCTCTGTTGGAACTGTTACCCCTGTGACCCGATTCCGGATAAGCGGTTGAAGATGGATGGATGGATGGATGGATGGATGGATGGAAAGAACATTTGAGTGATTAAAAACAAGACATTCTCAACTTTCTTCTCCCTCCTTAACCCCCCTATCGGTACCCCTATTCATTTGCTGAAGCCTTTGTCACCTATTCTGATAAGACAGTGGGAAGAACTTCTAATATCATCAACTAATTAATCATCTAAAACCTAAGTTATAATGTGTGAGACAAGTCATAGCTCGTTGCTCAGCTCTGGGTATTTGAGCCATGAACCATGAGCCATGGCTTGACTCACAAAATGTAATTTGGACTTATAATGTCTGTCTTGCTTCTTGCCTCTATTTCCAGATTAGATTCTTGAAACTGGTGGTATCCACCAGACTGACCACCTGTTCTCAACCAGAAACCATCTCTCCTGCTCAATCTTCCAGAGACCATTGACCCTGATACTCTAATTCATTATCACCATCATCAACACACATCCATAAGCTCAAGACTTTGAACACGTTGTTTCTAAGTAGCTCTCTCTCCGTCTCTCATAACCTCTTGGATCCCAAACAGTCAGGATTCAATTTGCCCATTCCATTCAAAAAGCACATCTCACAGTGGCAAAGGCACCTTTCCACTCCTCAGTCCTGATCCTTAATTCTCAACCTATCTGCAGTGTATTTAACACAGTGAAATATGGCCTTGGTATCACTGAGATAGCCGTCAAGCAGTTCCCCTCCTACCTGACAAGCTTTGCTATCAGTGTCTGTTATGCTGATGACACTCAATTGTTTTCTTCCTTTCCTCCCTCTGGCACATAGATTGAAGACCTCATCGCTGCATGCCTGACTGACATCTCACAGTGGATATCTCCCTACCTCATGAATGAATCATGCCTAAATATTTTTTTTGGATGCTACTTAACATCGGTTCACTGTAGTCACCAATCCTGGATTGATCTGTCTGGTTGTCCTGTAGTCTATACTAAAGCAGTCAAATATTCAGTTAATATGAATATAGACCAATGTTTTTTATTGCAAGTTTAGTCCTGGGGTCAATGATAAGCCTCACATGTGGCACTCACATTATGGATCGTATACTCAAAGCCTCACAGAACTAGCCTGAGCTAAGTTTTCCGAAGGTTTATCTTACGCTCGAACAGTCTTTGATAATCATATAGATACTGTTATTCTGAAAGTGTTGTTGCTTCCTCTTTTGTTTCTGAATTTCTAAAATGACTGGATGGGCAAGAGGAAGCGAGGATATGTTTCTGGCTATTAGCGTAATAATGTTAACGTGAACTTAGATGCCTTCAGGGAAAGTCAGTCCTGAATACTAGCCTCGCACGATACTTGGTTTCAGTATTGGGCTGCTGCATCTTTCACTTCCCTACTGTACAGTACATGACAAGGACAACGCAAACAAAAGATCCTGATAAATAGTCAAGACTAGTCCTCACACACACACACACACACACACACACACACACACACACACACACACACACACACACACACACACACACACACACACACACACACACACACACACACACACACACACACACACACACAGCTCTCTCTCCGTCTCTCATAGAATAACCTAAAAAAGCAAATCTCACAGTGGCAAAGGCACCCTTCCACTCCTCAGCCCTGATCCTTCTCAACCTATCTGCAGTATTTGACACAGTGAAATATGGCCTTGGTATCACTGATATAGAAGTCAAGCAGTTCCCCTCCTACCTGACTGGTTGGACCTACCAGGTTTCATGGAAAACTTTGCTTTCATCCCCCATACCCTCTTGACCAGGGTCCCCCAGTGGTTTCTATAGGCCCCCACATAGTTGCCCCCCTCTATACAAGAGTTGTTCTGTCATCTACTTTCACAAGCTTTCCTATCAGTGTCTGTTATGCTGATGACACTTAATTGTTTTCTTCCTTTCCTCCCTCTGGCACATTTGATTGAAGACCTCATCGCTGCATGCCTGACTGACATCTCACAGTGGATATCTCCCTACCACCTCATGCCTAGATTCATCTTTTGGATGCTACTTAACATTGGTTCACTATAGTCAAAAATCCTGGATAGATCTGTTTGGTTGTCCAGTAGTATAAAGTAGTCAAATATTATAACTATATTATATATAATTATTATGAATATTGACCAATGTTCTTTATTGCAAGACCCGGGGTCAATGACAAGCCTCAAATGTGGTACTCACATTGTGGATCTTATATTCAAAGCCTCACAGAACTAGCCTGAGCTAAGTTTTCAGAAGGTTTATGTTACGCTCGAACAATCTTTGATAATCATATATACCGTTATTTTGAAAGTGTTGTTACTTCCTCTGTTGTTTCTGAATTTCTAAAATGACTGGATGGGCAAGAGGAAGCGAGGATATGTTTCTGGCTATTAGCGTAATAATGTTAACATGAACTTAAAAGTCAGTCCTGAATGCTAGCCTCGCACGATACTTGGTTTCAGTATTGGGCTGCTGCATCTTTCACTTCCCTACATGACAAGGACAACACAAACAAAAGATCCTGATAAATATAGCCAAGAAGAGTCCACACACACACACACACACACACACACACACACACACACACACACACACACACACACACACACACACACACACACACACACACACACACACACACACACACACACACACACTTTTAACCATTTATTTATGTCCACACAAAGGAGAGTATACAAGGACACAAATATTAAAGGTGCAGTAAGATTACATCACAAAATCATGGAATACGTCTTCATGATACAATAAGCATGTCACTCAATACTCTATGGGTATAAGTAACAGCGTCTCCGCCATATGTGGCGGCTGCCAATTATAGCAGAACCCTCTAAAAAACAGTCTGTGGGTATGTCCTAGGCTGCCAAATATAAAAACAAATATAGCTGCAAGCAGCGATAAGCGGGCCAGGGAATGCAGAAAGAAAAAAGAAAGAAGCAATGATAAGTAATATGCACAATAAGCATAGACGGATTAAAGTGAAAATGGGCCCTGTGCACAAAATCGCAACGGACCCCCCCCGTGCATGTGTCGCACGCGCGCAACATTTTGCGGTTATTGTGGTTATATTGGGTGTTTTTGGGTGTTTTTTTGTTACTTCATTTCGGGGTTAGGGTTATGTTATTCAATTCTCATTTTTGCCTGATTTGACCGATTTTGTATCCAAAAAATCATTATAAAAAAAATATATATATATATTATATATATGATATATATATTTTTAAAAGCCTATTAAATCCAAGGCCCCCCATTGGCTCAGGGCCCTGTGCACGTGCACACTGTGCCCAAGCCATAATCCGTCCCTGACAATAAGCCATAGAAACATAGAAGAATGAACTTGAGAAAAAGAAGACCATGCAATTAACAAATGAGCATTTTAAACCCTCACTAACCCTAACCTTAGTAAAACAACGCCTAAGCCTATCCTCAAGAAACACTATGTGTAAACCCAAGAATGCCAAATCATGATCCCTTCAATACATTGTCGCGGACAGGGATCGAACAAGCGATCTACGGACTCCGAGGTTGCCTCTCTTCTCATTGAGCTAGAAATATGGCCTCCCTGGTAGTGTCTGTTGATATTTATAACTATTTCCGTCCAATCCTCTGTGTCCCGAAGTACTCTAGATCACTGGTTCACAAACCATTTACCAATAAAGGCATTTTTGTGTCTCCTCGGAACGAAAACTAGTGAAAGTAGCCGATCTACAAGCTCACAAAACGTTGCTATCTGAAAAGTTGTGAGATTGACGGCTATTTGACGGCTATTTTCACAATGAAGTTTGTCATACATTGCAAAAACATACTCTCTCCAAGAAGCATTTCTTGTTACCTTTAACAGTTGCAAATGTGCATTAATTGATACAGTCATATGTTTTGTGCGATACAATTGAAAAGTAGCCAGCAAGAGGTGAGGCTTAAACCGGCGACCCTGCGATCCAGAGGCTGATGCTGAAGCGAGACGCCATTGGAACAACAGACCAGAACCAGTGAAAAAATAATTCACACTAACACTAACACTAAGATCACTCGTTCACAACCATTTACCAATAGAGAAATTGTATGTCTCCTCGAAACCGAAACCAGTGAAAGCAGCCGATCTACAAGCTCACAAAACGTTGCTATCTGAAAAGTTGTGAGATTGTAGATCGGCTATTTTCACAATGAAGTATGTCATACATTGCAAAAACATACCCTCTCAAATAAGCATTTCAGGTTATCTTTAACAATTGCACATGTATTAATTGACACAATCATGTTGTGTGCAATGCAACTTTAACAAAGTCCACATCAAGTGAGGCTTCAACCGGCAACCTTGCGGTCGTGAGGCACTCGCTTAAGGGAAAAGCCATTGGATCAACAGACAAGACCAGTGAAAAAAGAGATCATACAGATGATACAGTTTCACGCAAATGGCTGAAAAATCCTGGGTTTAAGTGTTTTTCAAACTGCTCAAAATTGCAGACAATCTAAGGGCGGAGCTTACTGGTCAAAGTGATACATGTGTTCCTCATGAGTCAAGGCACATGTGTAAGCAGGTTTAATGGCTGTCGGCCAAACGAGGCATGACTTTTGCCTGTTTAAAGTTTACATTTAAAAAAAAATGCTATAGCGCCCCCCTTTGGCCAATTGGAGTAAGATTGGTTTCAGTGATATTTGGAATGACCCTCAACATTTCTGCAAAGTTTCAAAGAAATGTGAGTCTGCATGTATGTGTTAGGGGCAGATGAATAATTTTCATAAAACTGCAATAGTTAAAATCTATCTCCTCCTGGGATTTTTGAGCAATCTGCACAAAATTCTTTACACATGAACTTTGGACCTCTGCCGACAAAACGATGGGAGTGAAAAGATAAGTGAACTAATGCAGAAGTTATGAGCCAATGACTGTTTTTCATATAATTCAGATTGCTGGGAGATCTAAAGGTCAGAGGTCAAAAGTCAGATGGTGAAAGTTGTTCAGCATGAGGAGACGCATGTGTGTATGGAAGTTGCATGGCTGTAGGTCAAACAGGGCATGAGTTGTACCTGTTCAAAGTTGGAATTTTCAATTGAGTGATATAGCGCCACCTTTAGACGAAAGATTGTGAGAATTATTTCTTGATAGTTTTTCATGACCATCTATCATATGCCCGAGTTTCGTAAAAAGCCTATGCACGGTTCAGCCAGAACTGCTAAAAGTTGCAGAAAAAGAAGAAGAAGAAACAGAATAATGCCAATATCAAAACGGAGCCATGCTGGCAGCCTCGCCCCGTAAAAACATTATGCCAAAAACAAAACGGAGCCATGCTGGCAGCCTGGCCCCGTAAATAGTCTGCACCTATAGCCCAGCTCTGAGATGGTATGTAGAAGTGGTTGGTATTTCATGACTTTGGTCATAAAGGCTTCCTCTAGGCTAGGGTCAAAGGTGCAGGCTATCTCTAATACAAACACCTCTCTGGACTCTTCATCAACCACAACAACATCTGGTGTATTAGCTGTCAAAGATGTAAATATGTCTGGGTTATCACAGAGATGAAACATGGATGAAATGACACAGGAATGTTTGTACATTCTCACTGAGGGTGCATGATTTTTTTATACGTCCTTTGCGATGAGTTCCACTATTCTATCATGGCGTGCTATGTACATCCCTTTGTATGCATAACAGCCATTCAGGATGTGTGGCAGTGTTTCAGTGATCACACACACACACACACACACACACACACACACACACACACACACACACACACACACACACACACACACACACACACACACACACACACACAGTGGTCTTAGTATCCAATGGCCCTCACATTGAAGTCTTTCTGTCAATGACACCCCAGCATAAAAAGGGTCTAAATTTTATTTTATTTTACATACATACGTTTATTTGGACGGGTCAGCGCATGTTAATGAACAT
Source organism: Gymnoscopelus braueri (assembly GCF_963280865.1). NCBI lineage: Eukaryota > Metazoa > Chordata > Actinopteri > Myctophiformes > Myctophidae > Gymnoscopelus > Gymnoscopelus braueri. Next base: position 9,608,782 of record NC_137608.1, on the reverse strand, counting down.
CACACATGAAATGCTGTTTAAATACACCAGAATTATCAAAAATGCTGATTTCCATTTGTAGTCCCCATTGCAACAGGTTCAGATATCATTATTATTATATTACAAATGTGAGGGGATATTTATTACGAGGGTGCAATGTTTGAGCAGACGTAATCTAGAAAATGATGTTTGTTTGGTCACTATGTTTTCATTACGGTGCAACAGGTTGAGACATCATCAATATTACAAATGGCAAGTTAATGAACATTCGATTTTTGGTCCCGATTTAAGACAAGTAAAATGTATGTAAAAATCTCTATTAAAAAAAGTCTCTAAAAATGCCATCCTACCAGAGAGCAATCCCACTCACCCTTTGTTCCACATTGTTCTGTGTGCTATTTTCAACCATTCAGTCATGCTTGGTCATGGCTCCAGCTTATGATCCTGGTTGCTATTTCAACTGAAAAGGGTTCTATTTAGTTACCTTGCAGAGTGTGGTGGAACACAAGATGGCCTTTTCTGATGTCAGGGGTGGCCTGGTAAGTGCATGATGCCTGGGTTTTGGTTAATTCATCTCTATATCGATGTGGCCAAAATGGCATTTCTTTTACTGTGAACTTAGGTTTGTGAGGGAGCTGATGTTCCTCTGTTCATTCTTAGTAACGCTGCTTACCCAATACTGCGTCACATGCCGTGACTTATAAAGCCATTTCCAAAGGGCAGAGGTGTATCACCTGAGTAACAAAACATTAACTTCCTATGCAGGTTTCCCAAATGGCTTGTTTCTTTCAACTTTCCCGGTACCAGTACCTTTCTGGGAAATAATTTGCCATATGACGGACAGGGACAAGAGAGGACAAAGTGTTTGCCAGGGTTTGCCACTGATTCAGAGCGGGCAGGTTTTGTGCATGCCAACCGGATGGCACATTATGAAGTGCTGCAGCTGCTCCACCCAGTCAGCAGACGGGGTTCAACTCGTTTAGCAGTTTTCTCATCCAGTCTAGAGCAGATTTGACCAGGCTGCTAGAGAACTAGAGCGGATATCAATATAGCCTCTATTGCGCCAAAATGATTCACTCTGCCAGAGGATTGATAATTTTAGGGCTTAACCATAAAGTAATAAAATGTTTTTTGCTAAAATCTGTCTCATGGTGGCGCTATAACTGGCCGATTTGAAAAAAATAAATGGATGGAGATTCTTCCATGGCCTACTGGGAGTGTGCGTGCAAAGTTTTCCACCGAAGGGTGCAGCGGTGCTTGTAGCATGTTGTGCAAAACGGGCCCCTGCAGCAAACTTTGATTCTAAACATTTGTTAACCTTATGTTCACTGCATAATTGTCCACGGTGCTCAGTCCAGCAGCTGTCATATTTTCGAGAATGAAACTGCATTGTGACCGGCTCTCTGGTCCAGGACAACACATTGGCATTGGAAAAGCACCCAGAAAACCCTACTGCATAGTGATGCGAGGGTTGACCCCTTACCCCTTACCCGCGGGTCAACCCGCGGCGCGGGCGGACAGTCAAAATTTCTGAGGCAATTATGCGGGTTGCGGGTGTTACGGGTCATCAACACCACTCTCACACGCAAAAAAAATCATTTAAGCCTATTATTAATATTTGGATAAAACTACCATCATAATTATTTAAAGTTTTTATCATGATCTGACATGTCAGTGTGGGTTCATTCCCGACAGCCTGGTGCTGCTGTGTCTCACAGCGCTGCAGTTATCCGATAGATCAGCCTATTCTTCGTACCATGGTGTTGCGCGTTGAAAATATCAGACCTACAAGCTCACAACACGTCGCAACGCGCCGCGTTGTGAGCTTGTATGTCTGCTATTTTCGATACGCAACAACACCGCCATACGGCGAAGCACAAATGAAGCTTTACACAGCTGCATCTCCTCCTAATCAGCGCTGCGTACGGGTGGTTCGCTCGGGTATAATGATAAACAGAACCGGGGTCCCGAAGTGATAGAATATGGACCCACTTGACGATAATAAAACCCGTCAAAACCAGAATTTGTATGGGTCGTGGATACAAGCAAGCACAGTGACTGTCTGTCTGCAATGGATAAAGTGTTAGTGTCAAAAGTTGGTGACACACATACACATTGCAGGCAACTAAGGCAAGTAATCAACCTCCCTTGCGCCATCATTCATATAACATTAACAAAACTAAACACAAGCTGTAGGTTTTGCATATTAAGGTTGCTGGAGCCAAAACATATATTAATTTGTTTATACTGATGTGTGATGTAGGCTACGGTGTCGCACAGCAGTTCACTCACACTCACTCATGATTATCTTATTATTTTTCACCGCGGGTCGCGGGGCGGGTCGAGTCGTTGATTTATATATATCGTTTTGCGGCGTGGGTTGAGGCGGGTTCGGTTCCGTGGCGGGGCGGGGCGGGGCGGGTCATGAAAAAACCCGACCGGCGCATCACTACTACTGCCATTGTTTGATTGATTGATTGATTTAATAATTTAACAGTTTGCAAAAAGTACAGAGGTACAGTTTATACAATAATGCTAAAAGGATAACAAAAAGCCCTGAGGGTTTATTTCCATTGTGGTCCTATGTATTCCATTCATCAAGACATATAAACACATATAATACCATACAATAAATCATCAATACCAGGAGCATTAAAAGTATATTTACAGAAAAACAGTGGGGTGTCATTTCATTTGGCAAGCTAGAACACTTGTCTAGGTCCAGTTGCAAATTGCAGACAGGTGCGCTTTTATGGTGGTTTTGAAGGAGGGTACGGAGTCAAACTTTTTGATGGCTGGTGGTAGGGCATTCCACATTTTGGTGGCATAATAGTAGAACAAATGCATCCCCATGTTTGTGCCGAATCTGGGGGGAATGAGATCACTGGAGCTCCCTCTGGTGTTGTGCCTGTGAGCGTTTCTCACTCTTTTGAAGTAGTTTGTCAGGTCCATGGGCACTGGTCCCTTGAGTATCTTGAAAACCAGGCCCATTGCAAGTTGCTGTACTCTGTCCTCTACGTTCAGCCATCCCACCTTAGCATAATGAGCAGGGGTTAGGTGAAAAAAAAAAAAAAAAAAAACTTTTTTATTGGGGATAATTCAATAGTATGTCAAAAGTCATTGCATAGACAGTCATTGCATATAACGTCACCCCCATTTTTGACTGGAGAATCCAGTCTAACACGCAGAAAACGGGCAAATGGCCAAAAGGGGGAGTTAACCTCTGAAGCTATTTAAAGAGAGGCGGGGCGTCGGTGAAAAAGGGGCGGGGTTGGGTAAGTCTGGTTGGTCTGTTGGAAAAAGGGGGCGGGTTTGCTAAAAAAGGGTCTGAAACAAGTCATAATTAAATGTCCGTCCACCGATTGGTTGTGATATTGCCCTGACAACCAACAACAACCAATCAAACACATGACTGTCCCTTCGGGCTATGGAATCTATCCTCCTGTTATACTCCTGGATGAGGTTCCACACAGCGTTCCACAACATGCCGCCTCCCTCGTGGCGCGCGAGTGTGTGTATGTGTGTGTGTGTGTGTGTGTGTGTGTGTGTGTGTGTGTGTGTGTGTGTGTGTGTGTGTGTGTGTGTGTGTGTGTGTGTGTGTGTGTGTGTGTGTGTGTGTGTGTGCGTTATTGTGTTTGCCAGAGATATTTTCGTATTTTGGTTTGTCTGACAATGGATTTACTACTGATCTTACGACCGTCATTGATGTGGCGGCAACACTATTATGAGTTGTTCAACTGTGTTAAGAGTGACTCTTTTCTGGTGGAAAAGGTTGACCCCACTGAAAATGTGACAGTTAGAGCTGAGGAAGTCTACAACACTATAATGAAGCTAGAAAATAACAAAGCTTGTGGCCCGGATCACATCTCAGCTGAACACTTAAAATATGCCAGTCTGAAGCTCGCTCCTATGCTTGCTCTATGTATTACTGGTTTCCTTAACCATGGTATCTTACCAGATTCCATGTTATCTGTACTACTTGTGCCAGTTATTAAGGACAAAGCTGGGAAAATAAATAGCATTGATAATTACAGACCCATTGCTTTAGCTAGTATTCTCTCCAAAGTATTGGAGAAAATCCTGTTGGACAGACTGGATAGGTATATTACCACAGCTGACAACCAGTTTGGCTTTAAAAGGAAACACGGCACTGATATGTGTATTTTTTCTTTAAAGGACATTATAGCAAAATATAGAAGTCACAATTCCACCATGTTTCTGTGTTTTATTGATGCTTCTAGAGCATTTGACCGGTTGAATCATTTCAAATTATTTGACAAAATGTGCCAAAGAGGGGTACCCAAGTACATTATAAGGATACTAGCCTTTTGGTATGCACATCAGACTATGCAGGTGAAGTGGGGAGGTACTGTGTCCGAACATTTCTATGTTAGTAATGGTGTCAAGCAAGGGGGGATTTTATCTCCTCTATTGTTTAATTTATACATGGATGGTCTGTCTAGGAAACTGAACCAGAGTAAAACTGGATGTGTCATAGGTGATGCTGTAGTCAACCACCTTATGTATGCGGATGATTTAATTATCTTTTCCCCGTACAGTGCAGGCTTACAACAGCTTCTCAGGGTTTGCTCCCAGTATGGCATTGATTTTAATATTAAGTATAATGCCAAGAAGAGTAGCATCATGATTGTGCGAAGTAAAGATGATAAAAAGGCAGTATTTCCTAATTTTATTCTCAGTAGCAACATACTACTTGTGTGCAGTGAGATTAAGTACCTTGGACACTGTATATCCGATGATCTCTCTGATGACAAAGACATCCATAGACAAAGATGCAAATTGTATGCCCAGGCAAACACACTAATACGGAAATTTCACAAATGCTCTGTACATGTCAAGGTATCACTCTTTAAAGCCTTCTGTACACCATTGTATACGGCTCACTTATGGAGTAACTACAAAGCCAGCAGCATGCGAAAACTAAAAGTTGCATATAATGATGCTCTACGGTTGCTGGTGAAAGTACCAAGATGGCACAGTGCCAGCCAGCTGTTTGTAAACTAGAGGTTACGAATGTAACCCCGGTTTTAGTAGGTTCGGAGTTTACTACTCACTATGGGATATCAGCGCCCTCAGGCTATGAGACAGAGCAACACACACGCTCCCGGTGCCAATACTGATTGGCTAAGGGTATGTCACGAGTCCGGAAGACCCGGGAGTATAAAGCTCCCTCGTGACGTAGGCTCTTCCTCTTAACATTCTCCTCTCTGCATGCCAAATGCGCACAGAAAGGGGTGTCTGGTGAGTAGTAAACTCCGAACCTACTAAAACCGGGGTTACATTCGTAACCTCTAGTTTTACCACGGTTCTCCGTTTACTACTCACTATGGGATTCATAAACCCCCCTTGAGGTAATGAGCCACACAACCCTGACAACCCCGCACGCCCCTCAGCTCCTAGGTCACGTCCCCCCCGGACGTGACCTAAGACCCCCAGGCCATAGGTCCACGACCTCACGGCCCCTGGGCGCCCCCCCAGCCCACCGGGCTGGGGTGCGGGATAGATAACAAGAGTAGGCCCTGACAGACTCTAGAGTCTGCCCTATTTACTAACAGGCAGACACAGTCCGCCTCATAATAATGAGGAGCAGGGCCCTATCCCCAAGACACAGCCCTGCTGGTCCCAAGGAACCTAAAGAGGAAGTCGGAAGATATGGAGAAAAGGCCCCAAGCCTACTCCCTATCCTCCACTGACCTGGAGGCAGCAGCCACACCCAGGACAGCGTGCGCCATTGATGACGCCGCCACGTCCAGACTGTAAAAGGCCGCAAAAGTCGACGGTGACGACCAATTTGCAGCCGCACAAATCTCCTGGATCGAAGCTCCCCTGTAGAGAGCCCAGGACGTAGCCATGCCTCTAGTAGAGTGGGCCCTCAGACCCCCCGGGACAGGGACACCACTACTCACATAAGCCAGCTTAATGGCATCACGGATCCATCTAGAAAGCGTCGCTTTGGTGACCGCCTTCCTCTGAACCCCCACGCCAAAAGAGACAAAGAGTTGTGTCGATGAGCGACTGGCCGCCGTCCTCTGGCAATAGAGCTTCAAGCTCTCACCGGGCAGAGGCAATGTAACCGCCTGTCCTCTGCCGAAGCGAAGGGAGGCGGATGAAAAGCCACCAATTCAACCGGATCTGGGGCCACCACCCCGGTCTTTGTAACGAACGCCAGGTTTGGTTTAAGCAAAACCCTCCTGTCGTTGTTCAGAAAATTCATGCACTCCGGGCTCACCGAGAGCGCATGCAAGTCACTGACCCGTTTAGCCGTGGACAGGGCCACCAAAAGGACCGTTTTTAGACTAATGACCTTCAGGTCCATAGACTCAAAAGGCTCGAACGGGTGACGGCACAGTGCCTCCAGCACCACCGTCAACTCCCAGACTGGGAACAGTGGCCTGTTGACCGGTCTAGCCCTTCTGGCGCCGTTCATAAATCGGCGCACGAAGTTATGCTGACCCACCGTCTTGCCATCGTCGAAACCTAGGTGGCAAGCCGAAATGGCAGCCAAATACACTTTCACCGTCGAGAAGGATAAACCCTGATTTAGCCTTCCCTGCAGAAAGTAAGAATGCTACACATCGAGGCCTGGAAAGCCACCACCACTGGTGACTGTTCCAACCCCCATCTGACCTCGTAAGCATTCCTCGTGGACACGGCCCTTGCGCCCTGGATGGTAGCCATCACGTCAGGGGGAAGGCCACACGAGCTCAAATTCACCCTCTCACGGGCCAGACCCATAGGTCTAGGTCCTGAGGGCGTCCCCCCTCCCTGCCGCAGCAAGTCCCTGCCGACAAGGAGGGCCCAAGGCACGTCGTGAAGGAGAGGAGTTATCTCCTGACCTCTACGTGTCCCATGCTGGGGCCACCAGCAACATCAACAACCCTCGGAGCCTGACCCTCCCCCACATGGGGAGGATCAGCTCTATTGGTGGGAAAGCATAAAGCAGTTCGTTCAGGAGGCTCGGCACCTGGAACGCCTGAATGGACGCGAGACGTGAGTCGCATCACAGCGCCATCTCGCACGCCAATCCGTCCAACACCAGGGAGGCCAAACCTTCCTGCTTGTTGACATAGCACATGGTTGCGGTGTTGTACGTTCTGATCGAGACAGAACAACCCGGAAACCGAGCACCGAACTGTTTGAGAGCGAGGAAAAACCCTGTGAGGCTGGCGTCCGTGGTGATGACCTTCTGTGATATCACAGCGCCTATACTGACCCCCTGGGACAGAAAAGCCACCTGCGACCACGATCCGAGTGTCTCCACGACACCCTGGAAACACCACCACTTGCTGAAAGCCTGAGGTGAGTGGGATCCGAAGAGCCCGCTGCCACCTCTATACAGGTCTCATGTAGAACCTGCCCAAGCGGATTAGGTGAATGACTGAAGCCATGAGACTCACCGCCTGCATGCCTAGTTTGTAAGTGACTTGACGCCCTACGCGAAAAGACCTCACACAAGCTAAGACGCTGTCTAACCTGCCCTTGGACAGCCGCGTTCTGAGCGTGTTCGAGTCCAGCGAGATCCCCCAGAAGGTGGTCCGCTGAGATGGAACCAGAACGCTCTTCTGGACGTTGATTGTGAACATAGCGACGTCAGGTGGGAGAGGGCCACGGCTGTGTGCCGTGCCACCTCCTCCTCTGAGCCAGCAATTAACCAGTCGTCGAAGTTAAGTCGACAGACCGATCCCCTGTCGCCGCAGTGGAGCTATGGCCGCATTGGTACACTGCACGAGCACTCGCAGGCTCAATGACATACCAAAGGGAAAAACCGTGTACTCGTACACTCCCCTTTGTAGCCGAAGTGCAGGAATTCTCTGTGTGGAGGCCAGACTGGAACGTGGAGGCAAGCAACCTAGAGGTTGATGCCCGCCCATCAGTGCCCCTGATGTACCGTTTTGCAACAGCTTTTACGGTCGTCAACCAAGAAATGGATACTTGTTGAGGCCCTTCAGATTCAGAAAGGGCCGTACGCCCCCCCCCCCTTTTTCTCACCAGAAAAAGCTTTGAACAGAAACCCAGTCGGTTCTGATTCGTAGATATTTCTCTGGTAACGCTCATGCTCAAGAGAGAGAGAGAGAACCTTCTCTCTTAGAGTCGTGGCTGCTTTTATCTTCCGCATGAGAGAGACACACTCGTCTGACATAGGAAGTAACACAAGGCATGTGGAAAACACACCAGTTCAACCACAATGTGTTGTTGTTGTTCAGGGGAGCCTGGCCAGTACAACCACAGTGTGTCACTGCCGTACTGAGCTTAACCAGTAAACACAGTGCAACGCTGATGTACTGGGATAAAAACAGATTCGGATTGCAACCCTCCCAAAAGCTGCTCACCGAGCGAGCGAGTCGGGAGGGGGCGCTGCTGTTATCAGTCCCGTGGGCAACGTGCACATTTCCACGGGGACCGATGACGTCGCCACGCGGTCCAGCGGACTCGTACTGTGGCGTCCATTAGAGACCGTTAGTGTCTGCCATGCTGTGAAACAGGCCTGTCAGGCACAAAGGGCTCATAGAGGAGGCCATCGACGCCCAGGGACCCCCTGGGACCCCTAGCGTCGTGACCTCCTGACCGGGGCTGGATTACGTGCTTGTTTATTTTAAGACATTTTTAAAGGAACAAAATAAAGCACAGAGACAGTGTAAAACAACATAAAAAGTTTAACATACTCTTATGAAAACCCTTTATGTGTGTCTCAAAGCACTCAATGAACCTGAGCCTCCATCGTGGTAGTGTAGACAAAGGGCTAACTAGCTTAGTTTGTAAGCTTAGCCTGGTCTAGTCTAGCCTAGCTACAGGTCGCTTTTAGCCTTTAGCTGCTACCTGTAGCTGTTTGGCTAACCAAGAACGAAGGAGAGCTATGCCCACCGCAGCGTTGTTTTAGGGGACTGGCTAAGTGCTGCACCAAAACAACACTGCTCTTTAACTGTGTCGATGTTAGTGAGGCTAGTCAGCCGCTAAGTGAAACAACATCAGCCTGACTCTATGGGCTCATAGAGGAGGCCTTCGACGCCCAGGGACCCCCTGGGATCCCTAGCGTCGTGACCTCCTGGCCGGGGCTGGATAATGTGCTTGTGTATTTTAGTACATTTTTAATGCAACAAAATAAAGCACAAAGACAGTGTAAAACAACATAAACAGTTTAACATACTCTTATGAAAACCCTTTATGTTTGTCTCAAGGCACCCAGTGAACCTGAGCCTCCATCGTGGTAGTGTAGACAAAGGGCTAACTAGCTTAGCCTGTAAGCTTAGCCTGGTCTAGTCTAGCCTAGCTACAGGTCGCCTTTAGCCTTTAGCTGCTACCTGTAGTTGTTTGGCTAACCAAGAACGAAGGAGAGCTATGGCCACCACGTGTTGTTTTAGGGGACTGTCTAAGCACTGCACCAAAACAACACTGCTCTTTAACTGTGTCGATGTTAGTGAGGCTAGTCAGCCACTAAGTGAAAACAACAGCAGCCTGACTGGAGGCTATGCCAACCTAGCATACCATAGCTAGTAATAGTCACGGCTAACTCACCAAGAGTGAAGAGACGTTGACATCCGTTTCCATGGAAACAGGTGACGTCGACACCTAACCCACGGGGCCCGTGCAAGCGTGGGGGTCACGTGACTGAGTACGGAAGCATTCCACGCTGCTCCCTTGTGTTTACAAAGTCCGTCGCCATCTTGTCTAGGCTTCTTGGCCTGGCTAAAGGAAGCGACGGAGCCACCTCCACCGAAGGAAGCACTCTGTCGCCCTCCAGAGGCTGGCGTGACACGGTGCTTGGCAGGTTGTAAATATTGGGGTGACCTTCGACCCGCGCCGCCATCTTGCAAACCTTCCTTCCCACAGTGGGCCTCTGGCGCCCTCTGCCGGATGGATGGTAGAATTGGAAATTTTTGGCGTGACCCATGTACACTGGTGTATAGAATTAGCAATGGGTTTATTACCTTTGTCTTGTTCATATCATGCACAGTATTCATCCCAGCAGCGTTTGGAAAGTCACCAAGGGACTTTCCAAGCGCTTTGGGCTTATAAGGGGTGGTTATCAACACGGGGACCACCTAGTGATCCCTATGCATTGATGCACCCCGACAGTTGTCGAAAACAGGCAGAGAAGTATCCCATTATTGTCTATCATGCTGTGAAGGCAGGCCTGATAGGCACAATGGGCTTATAGAGGAGGGCATCGACGCCCGGGGACCCCCAGGGACCCCTAGCGTCGTGACCTCCTGACCGGGGCTGGATAGTGTGCTTGTGTATTTTGGGAAATTTTAATGGAACAGAACAAAACACAGAACAGTGGAAACAGCATAAACAGTTCAACATACTCTTATGAAAAACCCTTTATGTGTCTCAAAGCACCCGATTGTAGCCTCGTTCTTCGTGGTACAGACGCCGGCTCTGAAGAGGCTAACGAGCTGGTGTTGTCCTAGCAAGCTAAGCTAGAACAGCGCTGCTAACAACCTGTTGCTTAGTGAGGCTAGCCATTCGTTGAAACCAGCCGCCACAGGTTCGAGGATCTCTTCCTCGGTGGCTGCGGGAGGTTCTCCCCGTCCGGGGCTCGTCGTGGACACCTCCTGGGTGTCCTGGTACGACGGGAGCTCCAGGAAATCTTCCCCGTCCTCCGCCATGTCGTCATCGTGAAGAGCCATCGACTCCTCGCTGGCAGGGGGGGGGGGGAGGGAGGGCCGCTGCTAGCATGCTGCGGTGGGGACAAGCCCCCATCGCAGCAGCAGCGGCGGGAGGTGGCGTCAGCGTCGTGGACGCTTGACGCTCTAGTCTTGGCATCGGCACCGGTGGGGGTCCCATGAGCCGGGGGGCCGCTTGTGCTGCCCGACTGGGGTCCCCGGTCCGGTGGCGGTGGAGGTCTCACCGTTATCTCGTCTAGTCCAGCCGACCAGGGTCCTAGCCCTGACGAGCCGAGTGTTTTATTTTCTTTTTATTATTTTATTGCTTTTACTGTGTGATTGTCATCCTGTTTTGTTGTATGGACCCTGAGTCTGAAATAAAGATTGAATTGAAATTGATGAACTTCAACCTGGTGTTTGCACTTTCTCCATTTACGGCCCTACATCTACATAAACGTTCAGATTTCAAATATAAAGTATTTACCTCGTGGCCACGGATGTTATAATGATGTACGGTTCCTCAACAGTATCCGTTTATTCCGTGTTGTTCAATAAAAAGCATTTTAATCCGATCGAGGGCCATTTCCTCATACAGTTACAATGTATCAGAGTGCAATACACCCCCCAACCGCTAGGGTTGCTTAGTTGAAAGCATGGAGAAAATTCGGAGAAAGAGGCCATTGATCGAATTAGAATGCTTTTCATTGAACAATACGGAAGACACGTGTACTTCTGACGGCCCGTATATAATTGTAACATCCATGGCCATGGGGTACGCACTTTATATTTGAAACCTGAACGTTTATGTAGATGTACGGGTTGTAATGGAGAAAGTGCAAAAAACAGGTTGAAGTTCGGCCATGACGCTGGTGGCGCCGTGGCGGACGATGCGATCGTGTTTCCACCCACAGTGATGTTGCTTTTTTCCTGTATAGTTGTTTTGACAAGGTGTCATCTGAACTACTACAGTCCTAGCCTAATGTTAACCTTGCTATTTATAGTGTTATGTGCACACTACAGTAGGCCTATGTTCATTATGTGAAGGCCTGTAGTGTTATGTGGCAGTAGGCCTACCTTTTTTTATTTGACAACTTCAGTACTACTTTGTAGATTTCGATTATTATTACAAAACTTACATTAACCACTTCACCCCTATAAACATTTCGTCCATTCTAAAATAGCCGATCTACAAGCTCACAGATCTTGTAGATCTGCTATTTTCAAAAGATGTCACACATTTGACAACTTGTGCAATGGGATATTCTGCATAATGAGTAGCCTATTTTCTTACATTTAGATACCAAGGTTTTTGTACTTTTACTCAAGCACATTTTTAATGCCGGACATTTACTTATAACATAGTCATTTTACATTTTCTACATTGCAGTATTGATACTTTTACTAAAGTAAAAAATGTGCATGCTTTTTCCACTGACTGTATGTCCAACCACGAGGTTAGTGCCAGGGACCACCATAATATTTGTGGTCTAAAAATGAAAGTACGATGAAAACTTTTAAAGTACTCTTTAATTAAGATACAAATGACTTAGCAATATAAAAGAAGTACTGTTACAATATGGTTACATTATAACTATGTTGCCTATGTTGTCGTGGGTTCCTTCTGTGGACCTGTAATGTTCATATAACCATCATAACAATAACTTGATATAACATAGGCTACTTGTGGCCACAATTTTGTAAGAACAAATAAAACATTATCAACCTGTAGATTTGTGTTACTTGAATGCTGTGATTGGTAAGCTAGGAAGACATAGTCTACTATGTGGTCATTAGCCTAAATGACTATCTAGGCCAGTGATTCTGGCTCTTTAATTTTAAGGACCCCCGTTTCATATGTACCAGGGCACAGGCCCCAATTTTTACTTCTCCAGTACAACGGTGTCTAACCGAGAGTTATACTTCTCCAGTACAACGGTGTCTAACCGAGAGTTCTACTTCTCCAGTACAACGGTGTCTAACCGAGAGTTATACTTCTCCAGTACAACGGTGTCCAACCGAGAGTTATACTTCTCCAGTACAACGGTGTCTAACCGAGAGTCCATGCAGATCACAGTTGACAAATATTATATATTATCGGAGCTATTATTAATCAGTGGTGGAAAAAGTACTCAAATGTTTTACTTAAGTAAAAGTATCACTACTCCAATGCATTAAAAATGTACTTGAGTAAAAGTACAAAAGTATTGGTATCAGAATGTACTTAAAGTACCAAAAGTAAAAGTACAAAAATGTTTGAAAATAGCAGATCAACAAGCTCACAACGCGTCGCTTGTAGATCGGCTATTTTCAAATAGCCTATGTATAAAATAGGGCTAAAGTGGTTAATGTATGTTTCATAATATCATCATTTATATCTGAAAAGTAACTAGTAACTACAGTAACTAGAGAGAGAGAGAGAGGACACACAACTTTGCGTGCAGCTCATTCACACCTCGCGGTTAATTCGCTCATGCGTTAATGTGTCAATAACGCGTTAACTTTGACAGCACTACTTCTGTGTCTTTCCTCCAGGATCCTTCTCAGATCATGAACGCAGAAGCCACGTCCTAGCTCTCCAGTCACAATGACATCTATTGTATGTCATCCGTCCTTGTTTTCTTTTTTTCTACACATCACAAGACAAACAAAAACACGACATGCAATCCCCCCCAAACAAAAAACAACAAATAAACAGAAAAGACAAAACAACGACGTAACTGAGATTAAGTACAAAAAAAAAAAGGTCACATCATGGGTCACAGCCATTGTCATTGTGTCGTGTACACCCAAGTAGTGGGGCGGCGTGGCACGAGAAATCAGCCTAATCGTTCAATTTTATGAAGAAAGCGCCAAATTTGGCAGAAGTGTTGATTGATATATTGGGAACAAAACTGGATATTGGGACATCACAAATTCTCACCCTGGTGGGCGTGGCAGCCATTTTTCAAAATGGCCACCAGCAGTTGATCAAATCTTCCTAGTTTTTGTCCTAGTAGGCTGAAATGTTGCTCAAGTATGTGAATATGAAGGTGTGTGGGTGTGCTCATGCTAATTGCCTAAAAGGGGGCGTTGCAATGGGAGTGGCCTAGTTAACAGCAATATTTTGGGAGAATTGTTCAAATGGTGATACAAGCGAGAAATTTGGTACAAATCATCTTTGGAGATCACACTTCGATTTAGGACACCGGGCCAGTCATAAATCAAAGATGGCAGCCATTTTTTTTTTCAAGATGGCTGCCAAAATTTGACTGTTTTTGCATTTCTGCATAATTTTGACTATAATTCTTTGAGGTAAATTACCAAATCACCAAAAAGCACTCCCATAGTATGTTTTGAACATTTTCAAATAGGAGTTACCATTGTGAAGGTGCCAACTCAGCATATCGAGTAGCATGGCTTGAGTCCTGTGGTAGGTAATGGGAGCTGATGTTAGGTATGAAGATGAAGAAAGAACAATGCTCTGTGGAGCTCAGGGAGGAGATAAGAAAGGCAGCCAGAGAGATGAAGAAAGTAGGGAGGAGTACAAAGAGATAAGGGGTAAGGCGGAGAGAAAAGTGGTGAGGGTTAAGGAAAAGAGTATGAGAAGTTGTATGAAAGGTTGGACACCAAGGAGGGAGAAAGGGACCTGCACCGATTGGCTAGACAGGTAGTGAGATGGGAAGGATGAGCAAGAGGTTAAGGTGATGAAGGATGGTTGTAAATGTTCTAGCAACCGAAGACAGTGTGTTGAGAAAATGGAAGGAGTACTTTGAGGGAACGGATGGAGGACAGTGTCGGTGTTATTCTATGCATAGTGGCTCATAGGAATAGACTATGTGACAACCAGGAATAGTTTGGTGACCACTGGAGAGACGGTTGACTGCCGGAATGTAGACAGCATCCGGGAGCAATATGGGTTAGCGCCCTAGCCTGTGTCTTCCGTGAGGAAGGAGCCCAACAAATCCATGGTGAGGCCTTTAAGGAGGGCTATTCAAGCATGCTGCAAGTGGAGCCTGTAGTACCACCACGGCCCAAGAAACCATCACGCCAGAATGAAATGTTTGGAACAGGGGAGTCTGGTGCAACGCTCAGGTCCTGGACCTGGTTAGACGAAGGAGGAGCCCGGCCAGGAGACCATCCACAGAGCCTAGTCCCTCCACATGCCAGATCCTCCGCTCTCCCCCAGTCCTGGCAGAGTAGCCCCTGATAAGCGGCCTGAGAGGCCCTGTCTTGCCCTAAGAGGACTGACCGTGGGTAGCTACTGGGATGTAAGTAGGGCGCTTGACAAACCCCGGCCTGGGTCACCTCGGCGAGGGTGTATGTTGCGTACCCAAACCCATGTTGAGACCCGAAACACCCATCGACCCCAGGCTACAACACTGATATGTCCCAGGTGCATCCATGTGATGTTTTTCTGTATGCAGGAGTTATTTGTAACAGAAGGATACCAGTGAGAGGGAAGATGTATAGGACGGTAGGGGGACCAGCCATGATGCTGTACGGCTTGGAAACGATGGCACTGACGAAAGGCCAAATGCCAAAGCGGCGGTTTAAGGATGCGGTGAGAGACGACATGCAGGTGGCTGGAGTCACAGAGGAAGACACAGAACTAGATGGGAAAACATTTATACATGTTAAGAAGTCATGAGATTTTGTCCTTGAGTTTGACTGTGAGCACAGTTGTATGGCGTGTTTTTGAAATGTTTTAATTTAGATGTTATAAATGGTAACTCCTGTTTGAAAATGTTCAAAAACATACTATGGGAGTGCTATTTTGGTGAATAATTAAAAGATATGCAGAAATGCAAAAACAGTTGGCGGCCATCTTGAAAAAAAATGGCTGTCATCTTTGATTTAGGAGTGGCCCGGTTTTCTAAATCGAAGCGTGATCTCCAAAGATGATTTGTACCAAATTTCCAACTTGTATCACTATTTGAACAATTCTCCCAAAAATATTGCTGCTAACTAGGCCACTCCCATTGCAACGCCCCCTTTTAGGTAATTAGCATGAACACACCCACACACCTTCATACTCACATACATCACGCAACATTTTAGCCTGCTAGGACAAAAATTAGGAGGATTTGATCAACCGCTGGTGGCCATTTTGAAAAATGGCTGCCACGCCCACCAGGGTGAGAATTTGTGATGTCCCAATATCCAGTTTTGTTTCCAATATGTCAATCAACACTTCTGCCAAATTTGGCGCTTTCTTCACAAAATTGAACGATTCTCGTGCTACGCGGCCGCACTAAAGGGAGAGACACTGAAATCCACTGTCCGCTACACTCGCTGGCCCCAGAGCGTTCTAGTCTGGAGCGGTCTGTTTATTAAAGTATTCAATGAAAGGTCTCCATGATTCATAGAAGCCTTCAGTGGTTCCTCTAAGAGAGAATTTAATTTTTTCTAGGCTTAAAAAGTACATCACATCGTTTAGCCAAATTGAGTGAGAGGGTGGTTTTGGAGATTTCCAAGCTAGTAATATTCTTCTTCTTGCCAAGAGAGTTGCAAAAGCAATAATATCTAACTTTCGATTCGAGAATTGTAAAGAATTTGATGGTGTGCCAAATATAGCTAGCAGTGGACAGGGTTGCAGTGCGATTTCTAAGACGTCCCCTTTACATTTCTTTATTGGAACGAGGCTTCATGATATCCTCAGAAATAGCCATTTTAACACAACAAAATTATTTATCATCATTTTAATTCATTCTGATGGTTTCTTTAAAAGAAGTGTGACTCAATTCCCCCCAAATTGTCAATATTCAATGTTTACATGTTTGAGAGTGAGAGAGACTTGTCCTCAATTAGCATTTGCTATCAGGAGTAAAATAAGTTTGAGTTTATGAAAAATAAATTACTTTTTACCTTCTATGGTAGGCTATACGGGTACGACTGTTCACCAATAAAAATGTATATTCCATGCACATGACAGTGGCAGCCTCCTCTCCAAAAGTTTAAGCATCATACGATGTACACAGTGCATAACCAAAGTCCGCTTTCAGTGCGCACATCCCCGGGCATGGACTAGTTATTATTAAGGCCCGAGCACTGCACAGTAGTGCGAAGCCCTATTGAAACTGCAATGATTATTCTTTGCACAAATGAATCACGTTTTTGAGGGGCAATACGTACTCCAAAAGTTACGCAACATTGCACACACATTACCAGTGGCGAAAAATTACGTATTAAAAAAAGAAGAAAGTGGGCGTGGCCTAATGGCTCAATAGCGCCCCCTACAAAACTTTGTGCCCGACAACACGGTTTCACCTACATGTATAAAAATCGGTACACAACTGTATCATGTCCCGACTTACGAAAAAGTCTCTTGGAGCAATGACCAAAACCAAACAGGAAGTCGGACATTTTTAATTGATAGTGGCGTTTTTGTGCATTTCACGCTATTTTAACGCGTTGAACTTCAACGAACTCCTCCTAGGCGGATTGTCGGATCCGGCTCAAATTCTCTCAGAGTACACAAAAGACGTTAACGATGAAAAGTTATAAAAAACTAGAGTTTTCGTAAAACGGCGTGACCGTGGCAAAGCGTCAAACTTCAACGCCAAACAGGAAGTGAGAATAGCCGGTCTACAATTCCTATTGGCTTGGCTTTAAACAGCCATAACTTCGGTTCGCAGCATGCTACCGAGTCCAAATTTGGTATGTGGACTAAGACCACCAATAGGGACGAGCTGTAATTTCTGAAGCTCCGCCCCCTCTGTCTTCCTATTGGCCGGCCTTTAAACAGCTATAACTCCAAATGGCAGCATGCTACCGAGTCCAAAATTTATGGGTGGACTTTTTTTTTTCGAACTTTTTTTTTTAAACCTTTTTTTAGGTTTCGTTTCATTTGCTTAAGCTATGTAGCCTCCAAGACTTGTATCTTGGACAGAACGTTGAGGGCCCCGTTCATCGCTGCTTGCAGCTTTAATTCTGAATGTTTTATTGTGTCTTGTCTGGCAGGGTGACACTTCAGGAGACTATAAGAAACTGCTACTGAAACTCTGTGGAGGAAATGCCTAGGAAGTACCCCGACAACATACTGTACTGGACATCTTCTAAAATAAGACCAGATCTCATGTTATTGCTTTTGTCAAAGGGCCTTTCCATAATGTAGCTCTTGAAATTGTCAGGGTGCGAGTTCAGTGGACCCAAATGCAGTACGACACAAGGCAGGAATCAGTTCTGGAGGTTTATTTTCCAACTCAAACTTCCCTTAAAATGGGGATGTCAAAACAAGGACAGCACAACAGGACACAGGTGGAGAACAATCACAAATATAGCTGCAAGCAGCAATAATACGGGGCCAGTGAATGAGAGAGAGAGAGAGACATGGAAACGGAATAGATTGAAGAGAGAGAGAGATGGAAGCAGAATGGATTGATTGGACGTCTCAACCTATTGCCATTAAAAGGAATCAAACCCTCAACCTTCAGATTGACAGGCTGCAACACTACCTATAGTGCTATAGCTTTGTCCAGGCTGAGGTTGTCTGTTGAAGATAAAAGTGAACCAGTGAAAGCAGCCGATCTACAAGCTCAGAAACACGTTGCTATCTGAAAAGTTTTGAGATTGTAGATCGGCTATTTTCAGAATGAAGTATGTCATACATTGCAAAAACATACCTTCTCAAATAAGCATTTCATGTTATCTTTACCCTTTGCACATGTATTCATTGATACATTCATGTTTTTTGCAATTCAACTTAAATTAGTCTGCATCAAGTGAGGCTTGAACCAGCAACCTTGCAGTCATGAGGCACTCACTTAAGGAGAAGCCATTGGACCAACAGACAAGACCTGTGAAAAAAGAGATAACACAGCAGCCGATCTACAAGCTCAGAAACACGTTGCTATCTGAAAAGTCGTGAGATTGTAGATCGGCTATTTTCACAATTTTGTCATATATTGCAAAAAATACTCTCTCCAAGAAGCATTTCATGTTACCTTTAACAGTTGCGCATGCATTAATTGATACAGTCATGTTTTGTGCGATACAATTGAAAAGTAGCCAGCAAGAGTTGAGGCTTGAACTGGCGACCTTGGATCCAGAGGCTGATGCTGAAGCGAGACGCCATTGGACCAACAGACCACAACCAGTGAAAAAAGAATTCACACTAACACTAACACTAAGATCACTCGTTCACAAACCATTTACCAATAGAGAAATTGTATGTCTCCTCGAAACCGAAACCAGTGAAAGCAGCCGATCTACAAGCTCAAAAAACGTTGCTATCTGAAAAGTTGTGAGATTGTAGATCGGCTATTTTCACAATGAAGTACGTCATACATTGAAAAAACATACTCTCAAATAAGCATTTCATGTTATCTTAACCGTTTACACATGTATTCATTCAACCCGATCTCCAGAGATTACCGTAACATTGCACGGAACGAGTGCACTTCATTCCGTGGATAGCCGCCTCGGAACTCCCGAATTGCGTGCATATGGTACGGCGCTGCCTTGTGACAAAACCATTTCGGAGGCGCGCAGTCACAGGCGAATTGTCACCCCGTGAAGGACCACCGAGGGAGCTAAGGCGACCGAGTTGCCGTCCTGAACGGTGTGACATTCGCCTGTGCCTACTCAGCGCCGTTTGAGTTATGTACCGATAGGCACAGAATCGTAAATTTTATTGTGCGGACTGCTCTGCTTCCGGGTTTTTCCGTGTTGCGACTGGTTACGCCCACCGTGGGACTCGCCGTACATATGCACGCAATTTGGGAGTTCCGAGGCGACTATCCACGGAATGAAGTGCACTCGTTCCGTGCAATGTTACGGTATTCTCTGGAGATCAGGCTGATTCATTGATACAGTCATGTTTTTTGCAATTCAACTTAAATGAGTCTGCATCAAGTGAGGCTTGAACCGGCAACCTTGCGGTCGTGAGGCACTCGCTTAAGGGAGAAGCCATTGGACCAACAGACAAGAACCTGTGATACAGGACATCAGACAGATGATACAGTTTCACGCAAATAGATGAAAAATCCTGGGTTTAAGTGTTTTTCAAACTGCTCAAAATTGCGGACAATCTAAGGGCGGAGCTTACTGGTCAACGTGATACATGTGTTCCTCATGAGTCAAGGCACATGTGTAAGCAGGTTTAATGGCTGTCGGCCAAACGAGGCATGACTTTTGCCTGTTTAAAGTTTGCATTTAAAAGAAATCGCTATAGCGCCCCCCTTTGACCAATTGGAGTAAGATTGGTTTCAGTGATATTTGGAATGACCCTCAACATTACCGCAAAGTTTCAAAGAAATGTGAGTCTGCATGTATGTGTTAGGGGCATATGAATAATTGTCATAAAACTGCAATATTCATTGGCTCATTAAAGCTTCATTTTTTCACTTATGGAAAATCTTTTGCTGCTTGTTTGTCGGCATAGGTCCAAAGTTCATGTGTAAAACGTTTCGTGCAGATTACTCAAAAATCCCAGGAGGTTTTAACAGTTTTTCATATAATTCAAAATGGTGGGAGATCTAAAGGTCAGAGGTCAAAAGGGTGAAAGTTGTTCAGCATGAGGAGACGCATATGTGTATCCAAGTTTCATGGCTGTAGGTCAAACAGGGCATGAGTTGTACCTGTTCAAAGTTGGCATTTTTCTATAGCGCCACCTTTTGACGAAAGATTGTGAGAATTATTTCTTGATAGTTTTTCATGACCAGAATGGTTCAGCCAGAACTGCAAAAAGTGGCAGAAGAAAAAAGAGGGGAACATTAATACAGGTCCAGAGCTGAGCTCTGGCCCCGTAAATACATACTGGTGAGACAAGACAGGAAGCGATAACAAGGCAGACAGGAAACAATACTACAAAGTAAAGGTGCAGAACAGCACAGCAAAAGGCAGCAACAGAATGACAGATACAATTATACAAATGGAACACGCAGTATGCAGAGCATACAAAATGCACTTTAGGCCACAACCATAAAAGGGCATCTTCAAGGTCTAAATAATAAAGTCGGCCTAACCGGCCTAAAGTGTCCATGACCAAATAAGGGCATTCAAGCTCTAAATAATAAAGTCAAAGTCCACGGCCCGAGGAGCGGACCGTGACAGAAATAGTGTTGTTGATTCTTGTTGATTATTCTTGTGGAGTGAAATCATGTATTCACATACAGTACTGTATGCAATATGTTTCCATCCATTAAATGTCACATTGTATTAATTCATGATGTACTTTTGTATTTTGTTTTATTACCCTGCTGCATTGTTTCATTTAATAAGCCATGCATTCCTGTTACATTTATTAATAATCTGATGTCTTTTCAGGGATAAATTCAGGATAGGCCTACTGAACATTGTTTGCGTTGTGTCATTGTCATTATATATGTTTAGTAGAAGATATCAAAATCCTCATATAAGTTGTAATACTGCACTGTGGATCAGTTACAATGGGGTGTCCTACTTTTCACCCTGGCTGTGTGGCCACTAGGGGTGGGATCCGGAACCAGAGGAATCGGATCCAACATCGAGGAAAGGGAATCGGTTCCACTACATTTCCAGAACCGGTTTTATCACACTGTCAGTGGTTTTAATTTCAAGAACCGAGTTACAGTCCTGTAAGGGTCCATTTGGAACTAGGCATGTAACGATTCACTCAACTCACGATACGATTCGAATCACGATTCGAGGTTCACAATACGATTTTTCACGTTTTCTTTAGCACATTTATTTTCCAGACAAATTACTGAAAAACCTTGATTATTCTTTTACAAAAATCATGTATTTTTTTAAAAACTTTTCTCTTATCCTCTTTTTAATATATGAAATTAAATAAAGCCTTTTTATTCATGAGGTACATGCATTAACTGACACATTAAGACATATACTTTTTTATTTGTAAAATAATAACTTTAACTATATAAGTCTTATGAAATAAATGAATTTTAAAACATATACCCCAGATGAAATAAATTATAAAGAAAACCTCTTCAAATAAACAAAACTAAGGCTTAGCCTTAGGATTTACAAGTTTTTTTTTAATCTATGCTACATTCTCAGCATTCTGTATAAGACATTTATGTAATAAGGGAAACTGTTTTAAACTGCTCCAAATAAGATTAGATAATAATTACTTGATTAGTATCAATGAAATATATATATCTGAAAGACAGTGTTGAAAGGAGTTTGACGTTGTCAGCGGTCTGATACAATTGTTAAATTATTCAATTAGATTATTATTCATTGCACTCTACAGCGGCACTGAGGCACTCCAGAATTAGCCGTTTTCATTAGATGCCTATCAGTTGTATTAGTTGTTTCCTACAGAGTTTAAATCAGACAGCTAACATTACATTACATTACATTACAGTCATTTAGCAGACACTTTTATCCAAAGCGACTTACAATAAGTGCATTCAACATAGGTAGGGAACGAAACTACTAATCACCAGAAGTCTTATGTGCATTTCCTGCAAAAACAAGCAACCAAGAGTATACCTAGTGCTAAGGTAAAAGTGCAATATATCAGCTACCTACTTTCTTAAACAGATGAGACACAATAGCAAAATCAAATGAGCACGAGCTAAAACAAATAAGTGTATCGACTAAACAAGATCCAATAAAACAATACAAAAATAAAACAAGAGTTCGTACAACAGCAAGTAGGCCAGGCAAAGAGGAAGGGTAGTGTTTCCTGAAGAGGTGGGTTTTCAGCCTGCGGCGAAAGATGGGCAGTGACTCTGCTGTCCTGACATCAGTGGGAAGTTCATTCCACCACTGTGGGGCCAGAACAGAAAAAAGTTGTGACCGTGTCGATCGACCAGAAGGACCATTGAGTGACGAGGCAATCAGTCGCCCCGAGGTGGCAGACCGAAGTGGTCGGGCAGGGGTGTAGGCATCGACCATAGCCCCGAGGTAAGAAGGAGCTGTTCCTTTCACTGCCCTATAGGCTAGCACCAGGGTTTTAAACTGAATGCGAGCCGCTATGGGGAGCCAGTGCAGAGAACGGAGAAGGATAGTTGTGTGGGAGAACTTGGGGCGGTTGAACACCAGACGAGCCGCAGCTTTCTGAACAAGCTCCAGAGGTCTGATGGCTGATGCCGGAGCACCAGCAAGGAGGGAGTTGCAGTAGTCCAGGCGGGAGATGACAAGAGCCTGGATGAGCACCTGGGCTGCCTTCTCCGTGAGGAAGGGGCAAATCCTCCTGATGTTGTAGAGGAGGAATCTACAGGACCGTGTCACTGATGCGATGTTAGCCGAGAACGACAGTTGATCGTCCAAGGTCACACCCAGATTCTTTGCAGTCCGAGTTGACGTCACCACAGCATTATCAATGGTGATGGCCATGTCTCGGTGCGGACAGCCCTTCCCCGGGAGGAACATCAGCTCGGTCTTGTCCAGGTTGAGCTTCAGGTGGTTCGTCGACATCCACTCCGAGATGTCAGCCAGACAAGCAGCAATGTCACTTGTGTGTCAGAGGGGGGGAATGAGAGGATCAGCTGGGTGTCATTGGCATAGCAGTGGTAGGAAAAGCCATGGGAGTGGATGACAGCACCAAGAGATGTAGTGTAGAGAGAAAAAAGAAGAGGACCCAGAACCGAGCCTTGGGGAACCCCAGTAGTGAGCCTGTGTGGTTCTGACATAGACCCTCTCAGCATCACCTGGTGGGAGCGACCCGTCAGGTAGGATGCAAACAGGGAGAGTGCAGAGCCTGAGACACCCATCCCCTCGAGGGTGGAGAGGAGGATCTGATGGTTCACCGTGTCGAACGCTGCAGACAGGTCCAGGAGTATCAGGACGGAGGAGAGAGAGTTCGCTCTAGCGGCATGGAGTGACTCACTGCCAGGAGGGCAGTCTCTGTCGAGTGACCCACCAGACTGGTTGGAGTCCAGGAGGTTGTTCTGGTGGAGGTAGGAGGACAGTTGTTTGAAGACAGCACGTTTGAGAGTTTTAGATAGGAAGGATAGAAGGGAAACCGGTCTGTAGTTCTTGATCTGAGAGGGGTCAAGTGTTGGTTTCTTCAGGAGGGGGGTGACTCTGGCAGTCTTGAAAGCAGAGGGAAAGTAGCCAGACGTCAGAGAGGTGTTAATAAGGTGGGTTAAGAAGGGAAGAAGTTCAGGTGCAATAGACTGCAGCAGAGTGGATGGGACCGGGTCCAGAGAGCATGAGGTGGGGCGACTAGAGGTAACAAGGAGAAGGACCTCGTTAGGGGAGAGGGGAGAAAAGTGGGATAGAGAGGGGGAGGGGGGGGGGAAGAGGAGTAGATGAAGGTAGAGAGGGGGGGTGGCAGGCAGACGGGTGTGGGTAGTGCGCAGGGCACCAGCCGGGGGAGGAGGGAAGGAGGATCGGATATCGTTCACCTTCTTGTCAAAGAAGTTGGCGAAATCGTCAGGGAGGAGGGACGAGGAGGGAGGAGGGGGTGGTGGTTGCAGGAGAGAGGAGAAAGTTTCAAAGAGTTTTTTAGGGTTGGAGGCAGAAGCCTGAATTTTAGTGTAGAAGAAAGCAGCTTTAGCAGCTGATAGAGAGGAGGAAAAAGTAGAAATGAGAGATTGGAAGGTGAGAAGGTCCTCCAGGAGGTTGCCATTTCTCCATTTGCACTCAGCCGCTCTCAGGCTCCGTCTCTCAGTCCGCACTGAGTCCGACAACCAGGGGGCAGGTGGAGTTTGGCGTGCAGGCCTGGTGGTGAGGGGACAGAGATGGTCGAGAGAAGAGGATAGAGTAGAGAAAAGAAGATCTGTGGCGGTATCAGGGGATAAAAGAGCAAAGGATTCAGGGGCAGGGAGAGCAGAGAGAACAGAAGAGGAAAGATCAGTGGAGGAAAGTGAGCGAAGATTGTGACGTGAGGAAATCATGTGGGTATGGAGGGGCTGTGAGGGGGGAGAGGAGAGAGAGAGAGAGTAGGACATGAAGTAGTGATCAGAGAGTTTCAGAGCGCACTCAATGTCGAAGGTCCTACATTGACGGTGCCTTTGTTCGGCTAGCCGCTTTGAAAGCTACCGCTTTCAGAGCAGGTGTTTTAAAACAACTTCAACTGATTGCTAATTGTCTGCCAGGACTGGAGCCCCTAGTATGAACAAGGCAATTGGCCTGGTTCAGCTGAAACTCCCTCTGATAGGGCAATCAGGTCACACCTCACAATATAGCTCTAATGCTTTTAAACAAATTACTTTTAAACACACTAACTATATTCAGCACTGATACTCTGAAGCAAGCAAAGTACAGCTAAGCAACCTGATAATACAAGAAAATATATACTCAGACTACAGGTGAGTCAGGCAGTTACAGAGTTCCTCCAGGAGATTGAATAACACAGTGGAGAGACTTTGGCTGAACAGACTTTAAATACACCTTGAGAATCTGGAGACTCCTCCCCTAGTATCAACAAGGCAATTGGCCTGGTTCAGCTGAAACTCCCTCTGATAGGGCAATCAGGTCACACCTCACAATATAGCTCTAATGCTTTTAAACAAATTACTTTTAAACACACTAACTATATACAGCACTGATACTCTGAAGCAAGCAAAGTACAGCTAAGCCACCTGATAATACAAGAAAATATATACTCAGACTACAGGTGAGTCAGGCAGTTACAGAGTTCCTCCAGGAGATTGAATAACACACTGCGTCGTCAGACGGGGGAGGGGGTAAACGGTATAGTTTGGGCTATTCATCAATCAAATAAACATGTTTACATGGGACGCACATTTCCCTCTTTATGCAGTGCGATCGCCTAGTTGTTTATATTTCATAGCCTGAGAGGACGTGAACCCCATCGACATATAAAGGTAGACGCCTCCTCTGGCTCTGAGGCGTCTGTCTGGCGGGCGCGCTTCCGCTTCCGGGGGGCCAGCTGGAAACGTTCGCGTGCGTCACAGATTGGCCAGTGCCCGTGCCCCCCGGAAATATGGCGGCCACCATACGAAACAGGTCGCTCCAACGAACTGCAGAGGCCAATGAGGTATCTAGGTTTCTATATCTATGGTGAACCCCACTCTGCCGTTCATAGCCTGCCGTTGAGTGAGTGAAGAAAAGACCGAACGCAGGCAGCTATGGTGGCCCTGAGGGGACAAAATAGTAGGCGGAGAACAAGGCAGGGAGTCTGACTCGATTGCGCCCTCTGCTGGTTGCATCGCGATGTATGTTTTTATGAAAACGATTTAAATCGTCACCATTTTGAATCTTATTAAATCGATTTACGATAAATCGTTACATGCCTTTTTGGAACCCCCTCACGTAATCCAGAGGGTCCCTGGACCTCACTTTGAGACCCACTACAATAATATGTATGCAATACTGTATGTATGATTTAATTTGTGTTATCAAATTATAATGAACGCCAAAATTATATATAATGTTTTTTTTTATTATATTGGTATCGTTTAAGGGAATCGTTGTGGAACCGGAATTGTTAAAAACGTATTTTGAGTACTTAAAAAAACGCTATATAAATTATTATTATTTATCCCACACCTATAATTAGAATGGCCTAGCCATGGTGTTCGTCAGGAGTCTGCCAGCACACCAGCAGTCCAACTGCCTCCAAACTTGCCACAAAATTATAATTTTTAAAATCTGTAAGGTTCCCAACCCTAGGGGATTGGAACCTTACATTTTATTTTATTTTATTCTATTTTTGTTTGCTTTATTGTTAAATTGGTTCTAACTGTAATTGTATTCTTGCTCTGTAAAGCACTTTGAGCTGCATTTCATGTCATGAAAGGTGCTATACAAATAAAGTTTATTATTATTATTATTATTAGTGACCACCAGCTTCAAAAGTTTACATCAGGACTTTACTAACATTTGTGTAGTAACGTCGGGCTGCCCTAGTGTAGCGGTTAGAGCATACACCTTTCATGCGGAAGGTTGTGGGTTTGATCCCTGCCTGGGGTCGACGTCAGCAAGGGCATGCGGTCGCAATGTGTTCCTAACGCCAAATCAAATGTTCATATCTGGGCCAAGTTCCTGAGAAAGCACGTTTGACGTCTGTCCTGGACAGGGGTCTCCAGACGTAAAAACAGATGATGAGACTCAGTCAGACGGTCCTGCCACCTGAAGGACAGGCACAAGCACATGACTATAAATTAAGCCATGACTTCCCTTAGGTACAGTATGATGTGTTTATGGTCACTGGTGCAAAGGCCTGCAGATAGATGTAAATACGTCAGGCAATGAGGACAAATGATGCAGACGCACACACATTTGGACATTTTTGGGGGTTTTGGGATGACGCAAAAAAAGATTTTTTTTTAAATCCCACAGGTAACGTTAGTCATCCAGGAAGGTTTGTTCGCATCAGATATCCGACTCCATTGCTTGGCCATTAAATCCCCCAGATCATAGGCCTATTTCTACTTAAAAGTATTGTCATTGTGCGGTGACATATATGCAACACAGTGACTCCGTTTTTGTATTTGTTGATTCTCTAGAGTGCCAAGCGCAAAGTGCATAGGCACCCTATTATATTTGCTGGTATTCTTCTTAGTATTCAAACGTATTAGTTTAAGTTCACTTTATTGTGAATTATTTAATCCACAGCTTATGCACACAGAGGCAATTTCAGTATCAAAGTCTCGATTAAAACCAGAATGAGTCTGATGATGTTTTCACTTTTCCCCTGGAAATGTTTATAAAGTAAAGAAAAACATGTTTTCTTCATAGGGATATCAGAGATAATATCTCTGATATTATGATATATGATATTCTAATCATTGTATTGGTTATTATGATAGAGATACAAACAGCTATGGTATGCCAGTGGTATCCTTGATCCAGTCGAGGTAATAGCAAACATCCATGAATGCATACATTTCCACCACTCGAAGAATGAACACCAAAAATCTGGTCGTTATACACCAATCCTCCACCTGAGTCACCCTGAGAGAGAGAGAGAGAGAGAGAGAGAGAGAGAGAGAGAGAGAGAGAGAGAGAGAGACAGACAGACAGACAGACAGACAGACAGACAGACAGACAGACAACAGGTTTACAGAAATTACAAAGACTTACGAAGACTGTAAATTACAAAATTACAAAGGTGAGGATTTCACCCTCACATTTTATTCCCATTTAAAATTATTCTCTGTTTACCGTTATTATTATTAATAAGAAATGAGTGAATGCTGAAATGAAATAGAAGGTGAAAAGGTGAAAGGTAAAAAATTAAATGCTCCTTTGACAGTTTATTATACTACAATATGTCAGTTATTGGAAAACATTAATTGAATTGTTAAAGTTGTATGTTAACATGCGTACTTACAGGACATGCATCAATACCAGTACCAAGAGTTTTGGCACATACGACTTGCAGTGGTGTAAAGTAACTAAGCCCATTTACTTAAATACAATCTTGAGGTCCTTTTACTTTACTGGAGTATTTCCAATTGTCTATACTTTTACTTCTACTCCACTACATCTCAGAGGCAAATATTGTACTTTTACTCCACTACAATGAATTGAAAACTTTAATTACTAGTTACTTTGCAGATATAAATTATTACATTATAAAAAATACATTAACCACTTTAGCCGTATAATATACCAAGGCTATTTGAAAATAGCCGATCTACAAGACGTGTCGTGAGCTTGTAGATCTGCTATTTTCCAACATTTTAGTACTTTACTTTTGGTACTTTAAGTACATTTTGATACCACTACTTTTGAACTTTTACTCAAGTCAAATTTGAATTCCGGACTATTACTTGTAACAGAGTACTTCTACATTGCAGTATTGCTACTTTTACTTAAGTAAAACATTTGAGTAATTTTTCCACCACTGACGACTTGGCGGTCAAAGTGGAGTAAGAATTAATTGGATATAAACATATCCAATTTGACTGTGTGTGTGCAGTGTTGTAGTGCTACTTTTAGAAGTGGGGGAGCGCTAGCCTCGCGGAGACTATTTTGCACTGGAAGATTCGTCTGGTCCCGGGTTAAAGTGACACAGTCAGTTCTAATGCAGATGGAGACCTTTAATTGTTGTGTGGCCCTCCTCAGTGCACATGGTCAAATCCTGTCTCTTAACGCTGTCCTGTCTAATAATTAAAAAAAAGCAAATACACTGTCTTTACTGTACAGTATATCCCCTTACACATGATTAACACTATTGGATCCTTCTTACAGTGGGCAGAAAACCACAAGAGCTACAAAATTCTACGGCCACGTCACTCTGACTCAGACATAACCATAACCATCCTGATACGCCCATATATAGGCAGGACCATGGCCCCGACTCTGACTCAGACATAACCATATATATATATATATATATATATATATATATATATATATATATATATATTGATTAGAAAACTAGTCGTATTGAAAAAGGTGCGCACATTTTGAAGGGGATTGAGCCATGCCGAATGTTGCAATCAGTCACCTTCAGCTGTTTTTTCATAATAATAATACAAATATTACTGCAGTTTCAGCGAATGACTGTAATCCGGTTAAGAATACTTTCCATAAGCCAACTGCTGGTTGAACCAAACTGACTGTCTGTCATGCTTTAGTCCCGCCCCCAAGTGCTCTGTGTGTGTTTAGCAAAAAATGGTTTGCAAAAATCTGCCTCCTGGTGGCGCTATGACAGGCCGATCTGAAAAATTCGGGGAAGAGGTTCTGCTCTGGCATCCAGGGAGTGTGCGTGCACAGTTTCGCTGCTGTCTCCAACGGTGCTGGAGAAATGCTCACAGATGGACACACACGCACACGCACACTCACACTCACACACACACACACACACACACACACACACACACACGCCTTCGGCCTGGCGGAGACAACTACAACAGATTCAAAAGTGCTTAAAACAGTACCTAAAAACAGCTTAACCAAAAACCAAAACAAATTGATGAAAACTGGCACATCTCAAGTAAAAGTGTTAAAAAACATTGCCCTGAACCGACCAAATTGATGGTAAGGAACGGAATTTTCAAATGACACTGCCAATTGTCTCATTCCATGAGTTGGCCCACTGACAGAGAATGCTGCTTTGCCCAACTCTGCCTGAGCATGAGGAACCTTGAGCGTTAAAAAGGCACTGGAGCAGGTCCGGTAAGTGTTATTGTTCCGTGTCAGCAAAGAACAAATAGCAGGGAGAATTCCAGCAATGGCATTAAAGGAGAATACCGGACAAATTAAGTGTTGCCTTTGATGTCTCGTTACTCACCGACCGACGTGAAAAGTGGCGTACTTTTTTTCCATAGATTCCCGTGTCGTCATTTTTTAAACCCCCTCCGTTGTCAGAATGGGAGCGCGTGGGTCAGTGAGATTCGTCTATTATAACCGAGGCAAAGTTGTTTTTCTCTCTACTCCTAGTCATTGTGGAGTCTCATGATAGTCAAACGTGCGTTGAAATTTCCTGCG
This sequence comes from Gymnoscopelus braueri, assembly GCF_963280865.1. Lineage (NCBI taxonomy): Eukaryota > Metazoa > Chordata > Actinopteri > Myctophiformes > Myctophidae > Gymnoscopelus > Gymnoscopelus braueri. Next base: position 9,578,897 of record NC_137608.1, on the reverse strand, counting down.
AGGCCACCGTCAATGGCGAACGAGTTAACACTGGATGCTTGTTTCTTTCCAGAACCTGGCAACTCGTGTTGCCAGATTCTGGAAACAAGCAAAAAAAAAAATGACGACACGGGAATCTATGGAAAAAAAAGTACGCCACTTTTCACGTCGGTCGGTGAGTAACGAGACATCAAAGGCAACACTTAATTTGTCCGGTATTCTCCTTTAAATGATTTCGTAAATGGTTAAGTTGTGAAAGCACAAAACATCTTAATCCATTATATTTAAATTGCCGTAAATGAGTTCTCTTCTGATGCTGCATTGCAAACTGATTTTTACATCACCTCAGAACCACCATATTTTAAATAACACTGTACTACAGTTGTTCTCCATTGATGACCTGATCATCAACAGAGATGACACGGATGATCTCATAACCCACTTTGAGGTACTCGGCCCACTGATTTAGAAACACTGGATTTGTATGCCTAATGCACATTGGCTGCAAAAACATAAAGCTGAAATGCCCTAGGTTGGTGTAATTGTGAACTAACTGATGGGAAGATTAAACAAGTCTGTTTCAAACCCTCCAAACCAACAACAAAAAAGGCTTTAATATCATGTAGTTTCAGGATGGCCAAGTTCACAGTTTACTGACTGCTATTTATTTCTTGTTAACTAGCTTGACTAGTGTCTGATTTCGTAAGAAGGGTTGTTGTGATGCGTCTAGTGTGTTGGTGGAGTGCCCAGTGCCTGTCACTTCTCACTGTCAACTCTCACCACTGGCTAGCAGAATGCGAACGGGAGAGCCGAGTGTGTAAGCCTCTCCCTGCCAGTACATAGCCTCTCTAACAGCAAGCCCTATGTAGTGCCTCCTCGTGGCGACACACGGTAACTGGGTACATCTCGGACCCCGGCTGAACTACAAGGGACTCTGAGGAGGTTTGACCCCCAGACGTGCGGCACGCAGGCCTACCGGTGTGTGGACATGCCCTGGTGCCCACGAACCAGCCCCCAACTATGGGTTAAATAGTACCACTGCCTAGTGGGTTCCTTGGGAGAGGAATAGGCTAAGGGAGGCAACCCCTACAGAAAATCAATCCCTTTGGGTTGGCGTCAGGAAGGGCATCCGGCTGTAAAAATTTGCTCCAAATATTCTCATATGGCTGGACAAACACAGAAGAGGTGGGGTACAGCCTTAAGTACCCCGTGGGCATTCTCATCAGCCTACGACAAACAGAATGATTAAGAAGGAGGCCAAGCCGCAGGTGGATTACATCCAGGAGATGACGGCCATCGGCTCGATGTACTGCGGGGAGGTCAGAAGCGGAACAGAGAGGAGCAGGAGGTGCGTGTCAGGGTTGCTACATGGAACATCGGTAGCCTGTCGTGTCGGTCAGGGGAGGTGGTCGATGCTCTGCACAGGAGAAGGGTGGATGTCTGCTGTGTTCAGGAGTCGAGATGGAAGGGTGGAAGCGCAAGGATGTTGGGCGTGATTGGTAGAAGGTACAAGTTCTTCTGGCAAGGCTGCAATGAAGGGACAGGTGGTGTTGGAGTTCTTATCACTGAAAAGTGGATAGACCAAGTGCTAAGTGTCAGTAGGGTAAATGAGCGGATCCTCTTTGTGAAGATGATTCTTGGGAAGCGCCTGACAAATGTCATATCACTCTATGCCCCTTAAGTTGGCAGATGTGTGGATGAGAAGGATGTGTTCTGGGACAAGGCCATTATGGTGTTGTCGGGGATCCCTCAGGATGAGGCTATAATCCTTGGAGGTGACCTGAATGGACATGTGGGAAGGGAGTCAGGTGGCTTTGATGGAGTCCATGGTGGTCAGGGATATGGCCTGAGGAACATGGAGGGAGAGAGGATTCTGGAATTTGGAGATGCACTGGAGCTGGTGGTGTGCAACACACTTTTCAAGAAGGACGAAGCCAAACTAGTAACATACAGTTCGGGCGGATGTAAGAGCACAATAGATTACATCAGAAAGGAGGACCGCGTCCTGGTCAGGAATGTCAACGCAATTGCTGGAGAAGAGTGCGTGTCTCAGCACCGCCCAGTCATCGGAGATCTAACTCTGCGAGCCAAGAAAGTGGCGGCAAAAAAGCATCTCCACAAGTTGAAGGTGTGGAGGCTACAGAAAGCAGAGAGTCGAACAGAGTTTAGGGAGAAGATTGAGCAAAGCAGAGCTGAGGAAGTGGAGGAAGCGATGAAATCAGGAGATGTGGGTGGAAAGTGGCAGGCAATGAAGAAAGCCCTGCTCAAAGTAACAGAGGATGTATGTGGGTGGACAAGGTGTGAGGCAAGACAAAGTGGTGGAATGACAGCGTTGAAAGTGCAGTGAACGAGAAGAGGCGGTGCCATAAAGTATGGAAGAAATCTAGGGATGAGGCAGATAGAGTACGGTATGTAGAGGCAAAGAGGGTGTCTCGGACAGCAGTATGGCAGGCCCAAGAGGCCAAGAGGAAAGAATTTGCAAGTGAGCTGGAGAGTGAGAGAGGGCAAAAGAGCTTCTTCAAGATAGCAAAGCAGATGGTGAAGGAGAGGCGTGATGTGACCGGTGCAAGCTGTGTGAGGGATGAAGATGGCAACATCGTGACAGACAACAGAGGAGTGAAGGAAGTATGGCGAAGGTACATGGAAAGGCTGCTGAATGTGGAGAATGACTGGGATGGAGAGGCGGGATGTGACGAGGTGGAGGGTGAATGCTGCCCGATCATGCCAATAGAAGTGGTGAAGGCCCTGAAAGCCATGAAGGAGGGAAAGACGGCTGGGCCATCTGGAGTGGTGGCGGAGATGCTGAAGGCGGCAGGGGATGTCGGTGTGCACTGGATGACTGACCTGTGCAACAGTGTCGTGACTGAGGGACACATTCCAGAAGACTGGACAAAAAGCATCCTGGTGCCACTATTCAAGGGGAAGGGTGATCCACTCGCATGCGGGTCATACAGGGCAATTAAGCTGCTGGAGCATGGAATGAAAGTGCTAGAGAGGGTGTTGGAAAAGAGGGTGAGGACACAGGTAGATGTGGATGAGATGCAGTTTGGCTTCATGCCCGGTAAAGGTACAACAGATGCAATCTTTGTCACCCGACAGATGCAAGAGAAACATAAAGAGAAGAGGAAGAGGTTGTACTATGCTTTTGTTGACCTGGAAAAAGCATTCGATAGGGTGCCAAGAGAGGTGGTGAGGTGGGCCCTGAGGAAGTCTGGAGTGGAGGAGGGACTGGTCAGGGTGGTCATGGCTCTTTACAGTGGAGCATGTACAGTAGTGCAGTGGAGTAAAAGGTAGCCTGCAAGTGGCCAGCGAAATATTCCAGTGCAAGCGGTGCAGGGGAGAAGTCGCACAGGTAGATGCAGCCGAGCAAGAGGGTTTGTAGTAGACGGGGAGACGTATGAGGTGGTGGACAGTTTCTGCTACCTGGGAGACATGCTTAACGCTGATGGGGGGGGTGGACCTAGTGGTGACCACAAGGGTGAGAAGTGGATGGCAGAAGTTCAGGGAACTCATGCCCTTCCTAACATCCAAGGCCCCATCCCTGAAGATGAAAGGGCAAGTGTACTCAGCCTGCGTCAGAAGTGGCATGACATACAGTATGGAAGTGAGACATGGGCCCTGAGGGTGGAGCATGAAGAGAAGCTGAACAGAGCAGAGATGAGGATGATCAGATGGATGTGCGGTGTATCACTGAGGGAGAGAAAGACCAGTGCAGAGCTGAGACAGAAGATGGGAGTGGAGGCCATAGTGGATGTGGTGAGGAGAGGCAGACTGCGATGGTATGGACACGTTGTAAGGAAGGAGGAGAATGATTGGGTTAAGAAAGTAATGTTGATGTTGAGGCCGGCCTAAGAAGACCAGGGGCCTGTTCCTCAAAAGGTGAATTAAATAAGCCTGGATTTAAGTCAAATCCAGGCTTGACAAAGTCGGGTCCGTATAGCCTGGTTTATTCGGTTCCTGGAACGCCAAGCCAGGCTGAAAAGGAGCGACTTTGTCGAGCTAGGCCTTGTCAAGCCAGGCTGTGTCGAGCCAGGATAATGAAGCCAGGCTTCACTTATTTCTATAAAAGACCATGAAAGTCGATAGCAGAATCCTTGAACTTGACCAATCATGGAGCCCAAAACCAGAGCGGCGTTCTTCTCTGTGGCTGAACAGCAGCACTGCAGCAGCTCATGGAATCTTACAAGGAAGTAAAATTTATAATAAGCAAGAAAGGAAACACGGCCGCAATAAATATAGATCCAGGGAGAAAGCGTGGCAAAGTATTGCCGACAAATTAAATGCACAAGTTGTCCAAAAATATGCAATTAATTTATATACAAATCCATAAATATATAATTCAGAATTGAATAAGTGTAGAAAAACTCATTGGTTTATGATTGGAGTCATTGGACTAACAGCTATTTCACAAAACTTGAAGAACAAGGCACTGGATTAATAAAGCTTGGCTGTTAGCCTGCTCCTGACCAGGCTAACTTCACAGCTAAATTGCCATGGTAACTAAGCTAGGCTAGGCTTGCTTCAATTCTCTTTTGAGGAATCGGATAAGGCTAAACTTAGCCAGGGTGAACTGGCTAAACTAATCTTCAAGATAATTCACCTTTTGAGGAACCGACTCAGCTCTAATCCTGGCTAAATTAAGCCAGGATAGGTGGTAAAGCCAGGCTTTAGCTCTAATTCACCTTTTGAGGAACAGGCCCCTGGCAGATGACCTTGTTAGCTGACATGAAAGCACTCGGCATCAATCACGAGATGGCCATGGACCATTCCCGGTGGAAGAAAGCCATAGCGAGAACCCAGTCCAACCCAGCGGAGCCTGGAAAGCGGACTTTAAACAGATGATGATGATGATGAAACGATGTACTGTACAGACAGACAGACAGACGGATGGACGGACTGAGAAAGATATATTGATAAATGAATGATTGATAGATGTATTATTCAGCTTTGTTGATAAATTCTGTCCGGTTGCATGAAGCATCTTCATTTAGGATCTTTCTTTTAAAATGCATTTACGATTCATTTTGAAAACATACCAAGTTAACTATCAGAAAAACAAAGGTTTTGTGCTCCTGGACAGGTCTTTTAATCTAAGCCCCCTCCACAATTAGTAAACTGTATAAATGTTTATTGCTGCTTGAACTTGGTGAAACCCCAAACATCTGGTTACCTTGTAATTCCACTAGGAAGAGGTAGGATAGCTTGCTGCTAGCAGGCTAGTTTACAGATGATTATCTTCTAGTTTGTTCTGCGGAGAACTGAACCTGTGGTGTTTAGTTATGATCGATGGAGATCCAGGCTTTCATTTCACCCAAACACTACAGCAGATCTCACTCATTAACACAGAGAGGCTGGATAATTAATTGGTTAGGTCATCTCCAGTGATATTTTCCAGCTACTCAGGGTGTCATTCTTTTGCTCCCAGGGTCCTATTATAGTTAACAATAGTGTAGGCTTAAGCGTTGGGGGTTAGAGATGGTAGAGCAATTGAGAGAGAGAGAGAGAGAGAGAGAGAGAGAGAGAGAGAGAGAGAAACATTGTTGTAAATGAAAAATATTTGTATAACATTCAATATTCAATCATTTATTTGCCCAAACCAACTTACAGTTGATTTAGAATTAGTTTTTAAGTGCTCAGACAAGATAACAACACACAGTAAGAATGTGGAAGTAAAGCTTGCCATCAGTTGGCCAATAGTTCAGTTCCCTACTGTATATTCCTGTCTCAATGGCCTAGTGGTTAAGGCAATTTACACATGCTCTAATGTCTGATAGCGAGTCGCGGGTTCAATTACCGAGCCCGACGGTATTTCTGCTGTTTTCCATTGTGTATGACAATAGTATACTGAATTAGTCTCATGTCAATGACAACAACAAAAGATATATTTTAACAATGTTTATCTACAGTGAAAAAATGCTTTTAAATTGTGAAATTAAAATGTATCTCCAAGAGAGGCAGACCAAATAGAGGTGACCAGGAGGGGGTGCTGTAGCTGTAGTTGTCACTCCTCGTCTAGAACGTTTTTCAGCTTTAGTACGATGTCTGCCGGCAGCCCCAGTTTGACCAGTTCCTCTCTAAGCTGGAAGTGACAAACGAAAACAAAAAAACACAATGTTTTTGATAATGTGATACTTTTGTGTCGGTTACCTTTCATTTCAATTATCATTACAGTACCATAACCATTACTGTCCTGTCAAATAGTTTGCAAGACGTTCTGAGAGAGTATGTTAAAGATGTTAAAGACAACATGAAATGACAGATATATTCAGGGGCGGACTTAGGGATATGGAGGCCTCAGGCGAACCGCAGTATGGGCCCGTGGCTCAGTGTCACTAAGCCCGCCCTCAAGCCGGTTGTCTGCCCCCCCCCCAGACTTTTTAAAAGAGAGTATCACTAGATCAACTGATTATGAACCAGGGACTGAGAATCAACCTGGGGACCATTTGTGTTGTGTTGGGAGTGGGGGTATGAGTGTGGTGTGGGGGGAAAAGCTTATTAAATATTGACTGTTAAGGGCTTAATTCAATTTGTTAATTTGAGGTGAATTATTACTATTACTTTTATTATATACTGAGATATGCTAGTGGTCCAGAGCTAAAAAAAAAGATTGAGAACCACTGATCTATTCCTTTCCTATGGTTGCCCTTATTCTGTTCTCTTAACCTTCCTTATTAAACTCATGTTAACTGATTCATTGCAACTGTATGAGCAAGCAGAGACATGTGATTGATTATGGGCACATTTCCTAATAATGGTGACTCAACCAGACAATCCGGTACAGTTTCCCTTGAGATTCTAACTCCGATTTCTGTGGAAGTTCTTGACATCCGACTTCCCAGTAACTGATAACATTGATGCGTCAACTGATAACATTGATGCGTCATCATACATCATACTGTTTCTCAACTAGATGGATAAAATAAAATAAAATACAAATCTTCACTTTCCTACATTACTAAATGCATGGTCAGGGACCACATGCAATACCTTCACGGACCACCAGTGGTCCACGGACCACCAGTTGAAAACTCATGACTTTAGATGCATGGAATGTATGTGTACACTGTTTGTGGGACTGGAGTTTATCCAGACATAATATACATAAAGCGACAGTAAAAGTGTAAAACATTCCCACTCTCTCATTGATGAGAGAGCGAGAGCGAGACAGAGTGTTAGAGAGAGAGAGAGTCCATTCTAACCTTCCAACAAAAAACTATCAAATACCCTACTGCCATGGCGATTTGCATGTCAAAAACCCAAGGAAATAATTATGCAAATTTACATTAAAGGCTGACTTCACCCATTTTCAACCCATCTTCATATAATTGGTCCTCACTAATGCTGATGATATATGGTACCATTTTTGGTACGGTCTGTGTCTCAGAGGAGGGCTGTGGACAGTTCAGAAACCTGCCTACCAGTGAGCTAATAGAAACGGCAGGCTTTCTATTCCTGGAAGGTTCGCATGCTATAATAGAATAGAAGCCATTGTTCTCGTGTCAAAATAAAAATAAAAATTGAAATCTTGTTTGAAAAAAAAAAAACCCTGCCTAACGATGATGTCACTGGTAGGCGGGTTTCTGAAGTGTCCACAGCCCTCCTATGAGACAGACCCAGTAGAATTTTTTTAAACCATTTTATCATGATTATTAGTGAGGACCAAATATATGAAGATAGGTTGAAAATGTGTCCAATAAATATCTCTCTATCTCTCACTTTCTCTGTGTCTTTCTTTCTCCGTAACATTATCTCTCGTCTCCACCCTTCAACTACACATACCCACCAGAAGTGCACTTATTTCCTAGAATATGCCGTGACGTTCTGGGCAGCTCGGCTTGCAATTGGCCGGTGGCCTATATAGAATAGACCACTGCAGTCTGAACTGAGGGGGGCCACAAGTGAAGCTTATAAAATAAGCGGTCTTGTTGTGGCATTTTCACACAGGATTTTTGAGGGTTTATGTATATATCTTTTTAAATATTTGGGAAAATCTCATGAAGCACCCAGGCGGTCCCCTAACCTTGCCTAGTGCAAAGACCGCCCCTGAATATATTGTTCACACTCCTAGAACGTATCCATGGTCCCAATGGAGATATAATTAAAATACACAACATGTTTGTGTATTTTTACATCAGCAAGCCCCTATGAATAATCATGAATCATGATTTCATTCACTTATGTGCTTCGCATAGCTCAGTGTTCCTCCACACACACACATCTGTTTCTCTTTATGGAGTGTTTGGCCCCAAGTTTTTATTTTTTTTCAATAAAAGAGTACAGGACAAGTCATATCCAGGAATCAAAAGTGCTGCCATCTAGCCTTTAAGTTATCTATTCTACTTAACAAGAAGAAAGACAAAGAGTAGACTGCATAGCCATTTTACACCCTCTCTCTCTCTCTCTCTCTCTCTCTCGGGTCTCCTGCGTGGAAAGTCAACATCCTCACCACTAGCCTAAAGGGGAATTCCCACTGGGGAGATAATAGGCTTTTGGTCATCAGGTAGACGCTCTAAGCCACTCTGCTACTGTACACTTATCTGCTAAATTATCATGTGTTAGTTTGATTACAGTACCTTCGGCAACACAATATTCTCGATGTCTTCATCGGTTAAAGATGTCTCTGAGGAGAGCCCCACCCTCAGACCGATGACGTGACCTAAAGGTAAAATATAGGTACAAAATGAAGGTAAAATATTATTTAACTACATTTTTATCCCGCGATTTTGTAACCCTATTTTTTACACTCAGTGCCAATTGTCTATGTAATCCTGGGCACTACCTTCCCTCTGCCAACCTAGGGAGGCCAGGGCCGAGCTCATGCCTCCTTCAATGCATGAGAGCCAACTGACCTTCTTGTCACCTGACAGGGGAGAGTTTCCCTGGTTGGACGTAGCGTGTGGAAGGAACACGTTATTCCAACCAGTTCCCTTCCCCTCCATCAGGCGCCTCGGCTGGCCAGGGGGAGGCAGTATAGTGACCAGGATTACTGCATGTTTTTGTGAGGGTACCTACCCTAGGAGACACGGGGAGAACATACAAACTCCACACAGAAAGGCCCTTTCGCCAACCCCACCTAGGGTATGGGCACTGATGACGCGGAAGAGAGAAAACGCCCCCAGCGCCCCCTGCGGGAATCGAACCCAGGACCTTCTAGCTGTGAGGCAACAGCACTAACGACTGTGCCACCGTGCCCCCTAGAAGAAATATTAGTTCAGACAGGTATGACATTGTTGATGATGTGGGTAGAACCTTGGGTTCTATAGCTTATAGCTATTCTGTTCCATGAACGCCAAGCCTAGGCTGAGAAGGAGCGACTTTGTCGAGCCAGACATGGTCAAGCCATGGCTAAACGCACGCTCACGTCTTCCCCAGTAGACCATGCGGTGGAGCACAGATTTACTGATCCCGAAATGGAGCAGCCTTATGAGGAAGTAAATGAAATACTGCTGCTGTAATACAACAGAGAGAATACTTTGGGGGGCAATAGTGGATAGACTGAATGTGTCCCCAAAATATAGGCTATATTTACTAACCACTGCTCTTAACTTAATCTTCATAATGCAATCGTCATATAAAGAAATATAATTAATATAACTTATTATTCTTCATACTCACTGTAAGCATACTATGTAACAATCAGTAACATTTAGTAAAGTATAAATTATTACCAAAAAATATAAACATAAACAGGGGGTACAGTATCTGATTCTCCTAAAACATTTGAACCCCTGCAAACTTATTCTGGGGGAATCTTATCCAACAATAGCCGATCTACAAGCTCAGAAGTGAACCTGTCGCGTTGCGAGCTTGTAGATCGGCTAGATTGGCTGTAGGTGTTGGCTGTAGGTAACAAGTACCAAGTAACCTACAGTTGTAAGGTGCGTTTTACTAAGGTGTCAGACCGCTGTCTAATCAAAGACTCAGAGCACCTAGCCTGCTCATATCCAACATGACAGCCATGTAAACAAACACACCATGTCACCACGTTGCTCTCCAGAATGTTTTTGAAAACATTTGAAGTGAGAAATAGACGATGCAATAACAGTCAAATGATTCTATTTGATCCACTACACTTCCTTGTTTACCGTGGCGCAACAACGGTAAGAATACCAAAACGCTCGCCCCCAAACACAGTCGCCTCGGGGCAAATCCGGCGGTATATAGAATGGGGGCGAGCGTGTTTTGGGGCGAGTCTTCCGGCTACCTTATGGAATACTTTCATTTGTTTTCCGAGCCGACCGTGTCCGCCCAGCCCAATACTTAAGGAATACTTTAATTGCCGTAAGCAAGGAAATATTTTGTTTTGTTGTTACTTTTGGGTCAATTTATTTATTAAGTAGCCGTGTAATAAGTGGGATAATGTAATAAGCGGTGATTATCCACCTCCATTCCGCGTCTGTGGATAATCACCCTGTCGGGATTTATTTTTCAACAATGACCACCTAACCGTATCCCTTGTGTAATGACTGCCTTCTCTGTTATCATGACCAGTTACCCACAGTATACAACCCAAGGTCTACCAAAGTTCAACATCAACTAATTAGCTTCATTAATTAAAAAAATTGCCTCAAGCCTCTACAAGGTCGACGCTGGGTTCACTCTATGCCAAATGCACTGTGTTCTTAGAACCTAGGTAAGATGTCTTCCCCAGTGGCTCTGTGGTGGAAGCTGAATCAGGAACTGAGATGACTTCCACACTAAGTGCTCCATTGTGCTCCATTTTTCACAAAAAAAACGGGAGAAAAAAATATCATTTTATCACACTTACGAGATCCAGGGTTGTTGGTTGAGACATTTGTTTCGGGTGCCGGTGGGGTTGTTATGGGTGGAGATGTTGCTGTAGTAGTTGGTGTAGTGGTAGGTGTAGTAGTTGGTGTAGTGGTAGGTGTAGTAGTTGGTGTAGTAGTAGGTGTAGTCGTTGGTGTAGTAGTAGGTGTAGTAGTAGGTGTAGTAGTTGGTGTAGTAGTAGGTGTAGTAGTAGGTGTAGTAGTAGGTGTAGTAGTTGGTGTAGTAGTAGGTGTAGTAGTTGGTGTAGTAGTTGGTGTAGTGGTAGGTGTAGTGGTAGGTGTAGTAGTTGGTGTAGTAGTAGGTGTAGTAGTTGGTGTAGTAGTTGGTGTAGTAGTAGGTGTAGTAGTAGGTGTAGTAGTTGGTGTAGTAGTAGGTGTAGTAGTTGGTGTAGTAGTTGGTGTAGTAGTAGGTGTAGTAGTTGGTGTAGTAGTAGGTGTAGTAGTTGGTGTAGTAGTTGGCAGTGTGGTCGTCGGGGTTGTGGTTGTAGGTTCTGCAGGTGGAAATAATAAACATACATTTATTTTGAGCCTCCTCACACCAGATCTTCACTGATGGAATGTGAAATATGATACAGTGGTGAACATGTGTGGCTTCACGTACCATTTGAGACACTGACAATGACACAGCGAAGCTCTGAGTCATATATGGCTCCGCTGAGAAAACAAACACGTTTGAAAAACATGACTTTTGTTGAAAAATACAAAAATACATAATGTTTCTGCAACAGTGACATTTGTGTCACATGACTCCAGAGATAAAGTTTACACATTAGTTACACAGTTTGGACAAAATCTGTAGAATTACAGTAATAGCAATAACAATGTTTTGAAGAAAATGCGTAATGGCGGAAATTGTACATTTGTAAGTGTAGCCTAACTACAATTTCCAAGAAATCCAGGGGAAACATTTTTTTTAATCAGTTCAACTATTTCCTTTGTTTATTTTTGCAAGTGGAAGTTGATTAAGGTTATTTGCTGGGGTGTTGTGGTAATTGTGGAGTGCACTTATGACACACAAGCATGTGCAGCTCCATGCAGCAGTAACAACCAACAGGCAGAACGTGTGCATAATGACCCCAGGTGATGGAATAGACAGAATCATCATGACCTCAGCACAACCAAAAAAAAGAATTCCGGGTAGATAACACCATCAACGTTGCACTGGAGCAGTATTATTCATTAACCTTATATCTGGAAGAACAAGAAACTTAAATATGATATTGTTATTGACTATTGGAAATATAATTTTTAAACTACACAAAGCTAATGTGCTGGTCACTTTATTATTATTATATTTATATTATTATTTATTTATTACTATATTATTATTATATTTTGAAAATGCCATATATATTCTACACCAGAAATCCCTGTTTGTTTACAAACATTCAAACTTTCAGATCTGGTCTATACAGTAGATAATGTTATGCGGTAAGGTAATGTTATACTACAATAGGTTACATAATGTACTATGACTATGTATGGGGTTGCAGCAGTTGAGATAAAACAACATTGCTTTATCATAATGCTTTAGATGAATACATACTAAATAAATATGTAAATATATATATTTTAAAAACTAAAACAAATAAATAACAATTAAATAAATAAATAAAAAGGTAGCATAGTAACTGAATTTATGACACAGTAATACAGCACAATATAATACATTTTAAAAGGTTATATAGACACAGACATACCTCGGGGTAGCCTGAGCGACAAAGCAGACAGGGTGATGCTGTCCATTCTCTGACTGCGATGGCGTCCATCTCAGGGTGAACGGTCCCGGTCCTGACCCAGTCAGGTCCATGTTGTGGGGTCCACTGAACCACAGATTAGACACCCTACAAAACCACCAAAGATGGTCTTAATTTACATCTTCAGACTTTCAGAAACATCATAGGACAACAAAACGGGAACTAAATGACTTCAATTAGTAAATCAGATGTTCAGAAACCCTTTAGACTTACACTAAAGGACAACAAAAATTACATAATTTGGCACATTAGAAATTCAGACACCACATGCCAAGAAAAGACAATTCAAATGGCTTCATCTGGATGCTGCAAGAATGTAGACATGCCTGTCATTAGTGAAATTTGTACAGTAAGTTGGCAGTGGAATACTGCAGTGCTGACACACAAAATCACACACAATCACGCACCCACGCAACGCACGTTCTTACTTACGCACCACCAATTACAGTTTTTGCTTACTGTACTTGAGAATATCAGAGCTGATGGGAGATTTTGTTAGCGACTGTGAAAACACTGCGTTGGGTGGTTCATTGCTGAATGATCCAGTTTACTGCCATCAAACTAGAGGCCTCAGTCTTGTTCTGTTTTACTCACGTGGAGAATGCAGCCCTTGTGTTGATGGTGATTTCCAGAGTCTGACCAACAGGGGTGTAGAGCTGTGCTCTGTTAGCCGGGGTAGGAGACAGGAACCTGGGTAGATACTGTCCCTCTGTACAGCTGGGTACTGTTCCATCCACTGGGCACAAAGGGGAAATTAAGTTACTGTATGTCATATTATTTATGTTTTATTTAGTTTGGTCATGTATCTATGTTATTTATTAGCAGCTCCTATGAAAATGGACCTGCATGAGTGTGTTCATGTACATGAACTGAGGATTTAGTTTTGTACCCCTGACAAGAAACTGTAGAGGTATTTTGCTGAGAGCGTTGCTTGCAGTTCTACTGGTCTGAGATCCATCAGTTTGTGTGAGGGTGATAGACTGGTTGGGAAAGTCTTCCATATACAACTGGACGACGTAGCGATGACTGTTGCTGGTGGAGGCAGCATACGACAAAGTGCAAGACTGAAAAAAGAGAGAAGGGAGAAGAAAGGACACAAGGCTGGAGAAAAACTGTACAAACTAAATATATCAATAGATTAATTAATTGATTCGTTAATAGATTAATACAAATACATTCAGTTATTAATTAAAATTAGTATTAATATTAGATTTTAGAGTAAGTCCTTTTATAAACAATAAATTAATAGACTCACGGTTGAGATGCTGAGAACAGAAGGTGGAGTGCAGGGGTTACACTCATTTCCTGTACCAACCCTGCATCTAACCTGGTCTCCATCCGGATCGAATGCCAACAAGTTGAAGTTCCTCGCACAGTTAGAAGGGATTCTGAGAGACAAAGATAGAGAGTGTGAAAGAAAAGAATGAAGGAAAGAGACAGACAATGGGCCTCATTCACTAAGCTCGGGTCCACACATATTTGGTACTTTTCCGCAACATTTCCGCAACTCCCCACGTTCAGAGACTGATTCATCAATATTGTTTTGTCCGTGAATTTGGGCGGACATATGTTACAGGTCCCAGATTTGAGACCCATATGCAGATAAGGTTTACTGCTGGAAAGCCCTGGTAAGGCCTGTTAAAACAGGAATGAAAGAATTAAGACACAATGAGACGATCTTTCTCCAGTCAGCCTTCCTCAGCAGAATCCAGGCATATTTATTACTGCACAGACTGTATTACTTTTCTCTTTATATCTTGTCATTTTCTTCTTCTCATCACTAAACTTTTACATAGTCACAATATTCTTTCTTTTCTCACAATACTCTTTCTTTTCATTATATCACATTTCAATGGGTGTCACATTTAGTTATAATAACCACATTTCTTTAGTTACTTTTATCAGTTGCATCTGTTTCACCCAAAACACAAAAATGCAAGGAATGTCCCTTTAAATGTCTGTCATAGACAGAAGTGCCCACTGTATGGACATAACTAGCATCTTGCTATAACCATCAGATTCTAGGTATCAGGTAAGTATTTGTAGTGCATGACTGAGTTAAAATAATCAGGCTCTGGAAAAACGTTTTTAGCTTGCATGCTTAAAGTGCATTAGAATATACAAAACGTTTTAATTCAATAATACTGTTAATCAAAAGTTGTTCTTCTAAACTAATCTAAAGACAAAAATAGAATGATCTGGAGCCCAAAAACGAAGTCTGCCTTGATCACAAACAAAAACAAAGCAGGTCCACCATTTTAGGAGCACATGAAAACAACAGTTTGGACTGGGTCACAAACCCACTCAAATTGGACACATCACTTCATAAAAATCGATCTCAAATGAAACTAAGAACTTCACCAACAACTGTATTTAGTTTATGACACTTTGGTTTTGTACCAACCTGTTAAAACAGGAATGAAAGAATTAAGACACAATGAGACGATCTTTCTCCAGTCAGCCTTCCTCAGCAGAATGAGGAAGCAACGTCATTCCATTCAACATGTGTCTCTGAGAAATAATCGCCACACTGCCCCCTAGTGGTGGCAGCACTAGGAGAGTCCCACTGTGTGTAGTGTTACTTTGAAACCTTGGATTCAACCAAGAATAATTGTCCATTCTTATCCCTGCTGGTGCATATGAGAAACATTCTTTTCACAAAAATATAATCTTCAAAATAAAACAACATAAATGTGACCATACATTTTGTGTGCGTCACACGCTCCCCAACAAAAGAAAAATGGCTCCAGACATTCAACTCCTAAATTCAAGATATCAAAAATACATCAACTTCTCAATACCCAAAGGTAAGTGCAAGGTAAGTATGTGTGTTGTGTGTGCGTGTTTCCCCATAGGTTCAAGGTAAGTAGTGTATCCAGGTAGGTATGTTTGTGTAAGTTCAGAATCAGAATCAGTTTTAAGTTTGGGTGTTTGTGGCTGTGTCAATCAGTACACAAAGTGTGGTACACCGTATGGCATGGTTGAGGGGTAAGGTAGCATTGGGTATGGTATGGGATATGGTAGTCTGTTGAAAAGGGTGTGGTATGTCATGGGATGTGGACCCATCTCCCAGATTGGCGTTTCATAGGCTCCCACTGCGTTGGCCATGGTTTGGGGTTGGTAAGAGGGTTGGCCCAATGAGCCGTAGGTGAACATCTGGGGAGGCCTTCTGTCACGAGTGGACCTCCGTGGTTGTGGACTGCTGGTTTGATCACAGGTGGGTTGTTCACTGATTGACTGAGGGTCTACTGGTCCTTCGCTTTGCTGGTTCACATTCTCCTGCTCATCATCTGAAGGTATTGTATCGGCAGGTAACTGCTCCTGTAACTGCTCCTCTTCTCTGTTCTCTTCCACAGGCATTTCCACTCTCCCTCCCTGGATAGGATATCCTCTGGTTTCTCTTTCAGGTATGAGCAGTCTGGTTTGTTCAGATCTCTGAGTGTATGTTCCATGATTAGTGTTTCTCTGAGGCTCACAGCGGGGCTGTACTTGTGAACTGTCACGGTCTCTCATTACTGGCGCTCTCAGCCAGTATCGTGGTGCATCATCATCTGAATCTGAGGACTCACTGCTGGGCCCTTCATTCTGTCTCCTTGAATTTGACTGTCTGTTCCTTGTTCTCTGCTGGTGTTGGGGTTCAGGTAGGTCTCTAGGGGAGTCTCTCTTCCTTCCAGGTTGTGGTTGCGGGGGTAAGTCTAGAGGTAAGTCATTGACCACGTGGAGCAGGTTGCGGTGTAGTGTTCGGACCCTGTTACCACCGGTTTCCGGCGTAACCCTGTAAACAGGTCCATCAGCAATTCTCTCCTTCACAACATGGACCGTGTTTTCCCAGTATGATCTCAATTTACCGGGGCCCCCTCTCTTACTCAGATTACGTACCAGGACACGGTCACCTGGTTCAAGGACAACACCCTTCATGTGGCGGTCATAGTATCTCTTTCCTCGAGAACTTGACTGTTGACTATTCTCAGAGGCGAGTCGGTAAGCTTCCTTCATCCTTTGAGCCCACTTCTCGGCATAGCCTCTTGGAGAAGTGGCTTCCTCTTCATTTTCCAGGCCAAATATCATGTCCACGGGCAGGCGTGGGTGACGTCCATACATTAGATAGAAAGGCGAAAACCCTGTTGCCTCATGCCTGGTACAATTATAGGCGTGGACGACCTGCGGCAAGTGGTTTCTCCATCTTTCCTTCTCCTTTTCTCCCAGGGTTCTGAGCATTTGGAGCAATGTTCGGTTGAACCTTTCCGCAGGATTACCCTGAGGATGGTAGGGTGTGGTCCTGGAATGACCAACTCCACTGAGTTGTTGCAGGGTCTTGAAGAGTTTGTTTTCAAATTCTCTTCCCTGGTCGTGGTGTAATTTACTTGCGTACCCAAAGCGTGGAATAAAATCCTCAAAGAGTTTCTCTGCCGCTGTCTCCCCGGACTTATTTCTGGTGGCGTAGGCTTGGGCGTACCTTGTAAAATGGTCAATGACAACCAGAATGTATTCAAAGCCTCCCTTGCTTGGCTCCAAGTGGAGGTAGTCAATGGACACTAACTATAGGGGTGAGGTAGAGGTAATGCTTCCCATCGGTGCTCTGATGTGTGAGACAGGCTTCTTCTGCTTTATGCAGGGACATTTCCTTGTTACATAAGCTTCAACATCTTGCTTCATGTATGGCCAGTAGAACCGGTCCCTGGCTAGGCACAAGACCCTTTCTGTCCCCATATGGCCCATATCATCATGGAGGTGTCTCAACACCAGAGTTCGGTACTGGTCAGGCAAGACCAGCTGACTCCTCTGGCTTGTTCTCCGGTACAGCAGACCATCTTCCAGATGGAGTTTCTCCCATTGGTGTAGAAGCTTTCTTGCAAGACCACTAACTCCCTTTTTCATGTCATTGGTCAGTGTGTTGGCGGTCTCTTTCAGCCTGATGACTTGACTGATGGCCGGGTCATCTCGTTGAGATTTAATGAGCTCATCATGGGGGATGGTTGGGAGTAGCTCTGGTGACGGGGAGGTTGAGTTATCTTGTGACAGGTTCAGGACAGCGACATAAGCCACATCGTTCTGCTTGGCAGCATGACTGCCTTCCCACGTTGCCAGTATGATGTCTCTGGACAGCTCCTGTGTGCATGAGTCAACATAGTTGTTGATGTCTAATGGCATCCTAGACAAGGTGTCAGCATCCACATTAACCTTCCCCGGTCGATACTTGACTTCAAACCGGAAGTCCGCTAGCTCGCCAACCCATCGGTGGCCGACAGCATTGAGCTTAGCGGTGCTCAGCACGTAGGTTAATGGGTTGTTATCTGTATACACAACAAAGTGGGGCGCATAGAAGAGGTAGTCTCTGAACTTTTCGCATATGGCCCACTTTAAAGCCAGGAATTCAAGTTTGCCTGAATGAAGGTTGTAATTCCGCTCTGCAGGCGTCAGCGTCCTGGACCCGTATGCAATGATTCTGAGCTTCCCTCCCTGGCGCTGGTACAGCACCGCACCAAGACCTTGTTGTGACGCGTCCGTGTGCAGCACATAAGGGAGCTCGAAATCAGGGTACGCTAGTACTGGTGGGTTGGACAGAGTGTGGATGAGCTGGTCGAGGATTCTTTGGTGCTCTTCAGTCCACTGTATTGGGGTTCTGGATGACAGCTGGGCTCCTTTTCCCTTTTTCTGTCTGGGTTGAGGCATGGTGGTGACAGGGTTTTTGGATTGTAAGAGCTCATACATCGGCTTGGCAATTCTAGAGAAATCTTGAATGTACGTTCTGTAGTAGCTTAAAAATCCTAGCAGCTTCCGGACCCCTCCAACGGTGTTGGGGGTTTTACTCCTCAAGGCCTGGATGGCTTCCAGGTCTTTGGGGTCTAGCCGCACTCCATCAGCAGAGACCAGCTTCCCCACATAACGGACCTCTTTTCTGAAGAGCTCACACTTGGTTGGCCTGAGCTTTACACCGTGGCGTTGGAGAGCCTTCAGCACCTGTCTCAGTGACTCAACGTGATCTTCAAATGTCTTACTGTAGCAGAGGACGTCATCCAAGTATGGGATGCAACATTCGTCTCTCAAGGAGTCAAGCATTTCCTCCATGCTTCTCTGAAAAGCAGCTGGGGCGTTCGAAAGCCCAAAGGGGATGCGCACCCACTCGTACAAACCCCATGGAGTGATGAATGCTGTCATATGTCGCGACCCCTCTGCGATGAAGCCTTGATGATAGGCTTTTCCCTGATCCAAAATCGAGAACAAGTTGTACCCACCCAACGTGTCAATGAGGTCTTGAATACGGGGAAGTGGGTGTCTATCTGGGACTGTCTTTTGGTTCAGGAGCCTGTAATCAATGCATAGCCGCAGGCTTCCATCCTTCTTGCGGACACAGACCACTGGAGCGGAGTATGGAGATTTGGACTTCACAATCCACTTCTTTGCCAGTAAGTCTTGGATGTACTCCTTAACTTCCTTGTACAGTGGTTTGGGAATTGCAGCATAGGTTCTCTGTACTGTGATGTCATCCTTCAGGGTTATTCCCATTTGGAGGCTTGGAATGCACCCCATGTCATTTTCATCCTGAGCAAACGCACTTGACTCCTCATAGAGCATTTGTTTCGCTACTGCTTGATGTTCATTGCTTAGGTGGCTTAAATCAACAGGGGGAGACCACCGCTTGTATGGTTGTTCTTTTTGGTCACTGTTATCTTCATTGACAGGAACAGGTAAGTCAACATTGTTGATCTCGACACTATCCATCTGATCCGTCTTCACGATCTTGTCGATCGACTGGATCCTGCCCAACATTGTGAAGTTGTTCAATGTCACGTTGTGTTGGGTGTGGTTACCCACGGGAATCTCCACATAGGGCTGTCTGACATGGTGGACCTCGACCAAGCCATCACCAATATCTAGCTCCTCCAGTCTCAGGTCTGGATGGTTGACCTCGAACAGTGCCACAGAGGAGGTGAAATCAGCCGGCACCTTGCACTTGATGCGGGCAACATGGCCTGGGCGGACGACTATGTCTTGACGACCAACTCTCACCACTGCATGGTGCTGGTTGGATTCCTGGGTCTGTATCAAGTTCACAATTGTCTCTGCTTGGTCATTTTCAATCTGCATGGCCTCTCTCAGCAACTTGCCAATAACCGCAACAACTTCAATTTCGCCCTCCTGCCCTAGGATGAGCTCTTGAATGACGTTGAAGCCCAATATCGGCCTCCCGAGGCTCACACGGCTGACCAAGAAGGGTACTCTGATGGCGAGATTTGGATCATCGTTGCCAGGTAGATTAAAGGTGAGTTCCACCCAGCCATCGTATGGGATCTGTCCTCCATTGGCTGCTGTGACATCCAATTCTCTGCTTCCTATGAGTTCACTGAGAGGGCGCACTTGCTGTTGGGGTAGGTATTTGTGTTTCCATGGCTTGTCAATAATACTAACTTGGGCCCCAGAGTCTAGAAGGACAGTCACAGCATGTCCACTTAGATTGCATTTCAATAAGCATTTCTTTCCAATTAGCTTAGCTACTCGCTGTGATGGTGACTTGTCATCAGCTGATGAGTGGGAAGGGGCGGCGAGATTGTGATTGAACTGCTCTGGTACTGGTTTTCTTCTGTCTGGATGAGACTGAAGGCTGGTGCCGGTCACAGGTTGTCTCTCTGCTGTGACCGGGGGGAGTTTCCCGATGGCTTGGGTCTCTTCAGGCAACCGATAGCACGGTGTCCATCTTCTCCACAGGCGAAACAGTGGTTGCAGTTGGGACGGCCATTTGTAACACAATTAAGGCAGCCATATGGTCTCTCTTTCCTTACTTGTCGACTTTGGCTCGGTATATTGGAACACTGGCAGGTGGACTGGGGCTGAGGCTCAGGTGTTGATGGCTTTGCTGCAGCTTTTGACTGTAGGGCGGTTACTACTTCCGTCAGAGCCTGTACTTGAGCGCTTAGCTGATGGATGAGCTCATCTTTAACTTTTGTGTCAGGGGCAGGCTTTTCTTTGTTCACTTCACTGGTGGTGACTTCACCACTGTGAGCTTGAGCTGTCTTGGGGCGAGTACTGCGTCCCAAGCGTCGTTTCCTCTCACTCTCTTCACTTGTTGTTTTGTTAACTTGTCTGAGCAGTGCATCATCGGTGACTGTAGGGTTTGAGAGGAGGGACTTTAACTCCCACCTGATGTCATCATGCTTCTCATTCAGGCCCTGACAGACTGTGCGAAGGAAGACATTCTGTGCTGTTTGTGCTTCGTACTTGATATCAGAGTCGGTCTATTTTGACATGAAGATCACTTTTTGTTTGAGCCCCATCATCCTGTAGAGGAACTGCTGCGGTGATTCATGATCATGCTGTTTGGCACTTATCAGTTCCTGGAACAGTTCAGTACTGCTTTTCTCTCCTAGGTGGGATTGTAAGAAACTCTTCAGCTCGCTTATGGTCATGTCATCCTTGCTGGAGAGCATATCCTTGAAGTTTCCAGGCTTTATAATGCGAAACACTGCTCGTATGATTTCACCCTCAGTGTGCATTTCTCTCAGTCCTTGATCAATCTGCTTGCTGATATTGCTGTAGGTTATATCGGATGCATTATCGCCAATCTGTCCTCCATGTACCTTGAATTCCTTCTTCTGGAGGAAAGGGAGGTCTTTGAGGGAAATCATGCTTTCAGCATGGTGAGTGGGATGTTGGTTATGGTTGGGAGGGGGGAATGTTATGACATGTGGACTGCGGGACTGGTGAGTGTCAGTGGGTTGTGTGTCAGTTATGGTGTGTAGAGTATGTAAAGCCCCACCCTGTTTAACTTTTTGGCGCAAATCATCATAGGTAGACATCAGCTTACTTATTTGTAATTCAAGGGCATCAGTTTGAGCGGCCAAATCAAATGGTGCAATGTCAGAGTGTGTATCTGCAACATGTGTGTCAGTGTGGACACCTTCAGATAAGTGTGATGAAACATTAGCATCAGAAACAGCATGTGGGTTAGTGTGAACACTCTCAAAAACATTAGCATCAGATACAACATGTACATCAACATCTGCTCCAACTCCTGTTGTAACATCACTCTTAGTACGCATAGCAATAATTTCGTCAATAATCTTTTGCATATCTAATAACTGTGATATGCCCTGATCATCTAACTCTAGCAGAGTGGCGCTCTCCATGTAAGCACACACATAATCAATACAGCTCTCTTCATCCTGGTTGACCAACTTAGCTTGAGTAGGCTCTTGTGAGATGCACTTGGCAAGCTGTAGCAGTTCATCTGAAGAAAGGTTGAAAAGCTTTTTCTTTATGGTCCAGGTCAGCTTCTTCCTCTCGTCTGCCATCGTGAACATCAATCAGACACCCTCAGCTCGTGAAGTCCTTGCTCTGGCAACAGTCAGACGCTCTCGACTCTCACAGCTGCTGGCTCTGATGATGAAGCACCCTGGCCCACAGGTTCAGAAATCACTAGATCGACGTCCAACTCCGACCAACAGGTGGCGCCGATCCCGGACGAGCCCCCACAAATCTGTTACACGTCCCAGATTTGAGACCCATATGCAGATAAGGTTTGCTGCTGGAAAGCCCTGGTAAGGCCTGTTAAAACAGGAATGAAAGAATTAAGACACAATGAGACGATCTTTCTCCAGTCAGCCTTCCTCAGCAGAATCCAGGCATATTTATTACTGCACAGACTGTATTACTTTTCTCTTTATATCTTGTCATTTTCTTCTTCTCATCACTAAACTTTTACATAGTCACAATATTCTTTCTTTTCTCACAATACTCTTTCTTTTCATTATATCACATTTCAATGGGTGTCACATTTAGTTATAATAACCACATTTCTTTAGTTACTTTTATCAGTTGCATCTGTTTCACCCAAAACACAAAAATGCAAGGAATGTCCCTTTAAATGTCTGTCATAGACAGAAGTGCCCACTGTATGGACATAACTAGCATCTTGCTATAACCATCAGATTCTAGGTATCAGGTAAGTATTTGTAGTGCATGACTGAGTTAAAATAATCAGGCTCTGGAAAAACGTTTTTAGCTTGCATGCTTAAAGTGCATTAGAATATACAAAACGTTTTAATTCAATAATACTGTTAATCAAAAGTTGTTCTTCTAAACTAATCTAAAGACAAAAATAGAATGATCTAGAGCCCAAAAACGAAACTAAGAACTTCACCAACAACTGTATTTAGTTTATGACACTTTGGTTTTGTACCAACCTGTTAAAACAGGAATGAAAGAATTAAGACACAATGAGACGATCTTTCTCCAGTCAGCCTTCCTCAGCAGAATGAGGAAGCAACGTCATTCCATTCAACATGTGTCTCTGAGAAATAATCGCCACACTGCCCCCTAGTGGTGGCAGCACTAGGAGAGTCCCACTGTGTGTAGTGTTACTTTGAAACCTTGGATTCAACCAAGAATAATTGTCCATTCTTATCCCTGCTGGTGCATATGAGAAACATTCTTTTCACAAAAATATAATCTTCAAAATAAAACAACATAAATGTGACCATACATTTTGTGTGCGTCACACATACACTCAAACTTATGTCTGCTCAGAAGCAGACTTATATGCCTCAAACCATATTTTATTAGAATGCCTTATTCTTCATGCGAAATCAATTAAAATAGTGCCCAACCTCAAATAAAATATTTATGTGCCCAACATTACTCAACAATTATAAAAACAAAAGGAAAAAGATGTCGAACTAGATGAAGTGCTCCTCGGAGCACAGGTCTCCGCCAGGTCAGGTACGTTATTGTGGCCTCCTGGTGGCGCTATAATAGGCCAATGTGAAAAGAGTGCCTTTTATTCTTAGGCCTTTCACGGCAATCGGACACTGCATTCATGATTTGAGTCATTTTGTTCCGAAAATGTGTTTTGCTAAATTAGACCTGCTGGTGGCGCAATAACAGGCCAATGTGAAAAGTGTGGCATTTCTTCCTCGGCCTAGAGGGAATGTGCGTGTGAAATTTCACAGAAATCGCAAGCTGCGTTCATGGTTTGAGGCATTTCGTTCAAAACGTACCAATCCTGCAAACTTTGGAAGCCAACCTTAGCCAATGAGTATGGAATATGGGAAATGGGACAGATCTGTGTTGATCACATGACTATAGAGATACTGTGTACCTACTTGATCTTGAACTTGAATGACGTTTGGATAAAATCTGTAGGAGTAATATAAAAAAAATAGGTTTTGCACAAATCGGCCTCCTGGTGGCGCTATAACAGGCCCATGTGAAAAATTTGGGGCAGAGGTTCTGAATTGGCATCCAGGGAGTGTGTGTGCACAGTTTCACAGCGACCGGTCCATCGGTGCCGGAGATTAGCTGCTAACGGACGGACAGGACCGGACACACACACACACACACACACACACGGACGGACGGAGGGACGGACAGACAGGGTGCAAAACATACTCTCTCGCCATGCCTTTCGGCCTGGCGGAGACAACAATCTATTGCTTGGATGTATATTATAGACATGATGCAAATTCAACCGATTTTTATGTATTTTCAGTTGATGCATTTAGACCTGTAATTAGATCTCTCTGCGTGTTTGACGTTTCTGTAAGTGTGGCCACATGCATCATGTTGCAGGAGGTAACAGGCACACCTCCAATGTCTGCGATCTGGACCATCCAGTGTTCCTGGATTCCAGCGTCTTTATGTTACCTCTTTACTTCCTTCTACAGGTGTGCGGTGGAGAGTATCCTTTCATCCTGCATCACAGTGTGGCATGGAAACTGCTCGGCTCTGCACAGAAAATCCCTGGAAGCGGCCTACCCGCCATCAGTGACATTTTCACCAGCAGGTGCAGGAAAAAGGCTACCAGCATCATGAGAGATGCCCCCCACCCAGCACACGGTCGGTTTGCCCCTTCTCCCTTTGGGCAGGAGGCCGCGTAGTATTAAAGCCAGAATCACAGGCTAAAGAATAGCTTCTTCCCTGAAGCTGTGAGAATGATTTACTCTAGACCATGAACTGTGATTATTGCACTAGTGATCTGATCTGTAAGATTACTCATGAACTCTGCACTATGAACTGAACTGAACACATGTTTTTTTTTAATGTAGCTGTTTTTTAATACGGTTGCATCATTTTAGGGGGCAGGTGCAATTTTAGAGGGCAAGTGCAATTGCTTTATTTGCACTATAGAGTATTTGCGACTCGCTTCCATACCAGGTTATGTAGGCTACAGTATTTACGACCAGGCCCAATTAGAGAGAGTGAGATTCATAATAATAATAGGCAGGCTATAAATGCTATTACTGAGTATAAGAACAAAAGGGAAGAGTTCTATGTTACCGTAGTGACGGTATGATGGTGGTCTGAGGAGATCTGTTGGCTTTCCCAGTGTCAGATCTGGTCCTGAGGTCCACCAGCGTTACAGCTCTCCAGTTCACAATGCCATTTATGTTAGTCATCCAGTCGCCCCCTGCTAATCTGTGGAAGATAAGGTTATAGTTGTGGGGTTTGGTTTAAAAACCAAAGTTGTAGCCTACTGTAGGCTATTTATATATTTTTTGGGGGGGGGGCTTTTATGACTTTATTGATATATATGTTACAGGGAAATTGGAGAACCAGGGAAATTGGAGAAGGAGCACTCGTTTTCACCGCCCCCCCAAGCAATTCTGTAGAACCAACACTGAAGGCAATGCAAGCCACGAGGCTTCCCAACCACAGTGCACTAACACATATGGCCCCGACCACACACACACACACACACACGTGCGCGCGCACGCACGCACACACGCTCATGCTTTCAATGTGGTTTATTGAAAGCATGACTGTTAACTCTTTGACTGTGGACGACGCGATAATGCGTCAAGTGCTACTTTGTCCAGTTGGCCGTCGACGCGTTCGACGCGCTGGACGCGCGTTCATTGTTTAATCTCTGATTGCGCTATGCTGCTTAATATTCAATGTTATTTTCGAGTTCCACTTACTTCACCCACATCTGCATCCGGTTTCATGACCTGGATTCCGTTTCCGGTTTTAGATTTTTTTCCCCGGTCATTTTCGTCCAAAATAGGTAAACAAACGGTTTTTCACACGGTATAACAGACAAACGGACAGGTTCTCTTCTATAATCTATGGTCTGGGTGAGGATCAGTCATCGCCGTCGTGTATCACATCGTAATTTTGGCCGATCAGACAATCTGGGACTACGTCACATCCGTTTTCATGTTTTTCCCTGTCTAATCTCCCAAGAAGGGTGACAGTGACCCAACGACCTGATCAAGCTGTCATGTGCTGCTCTCTAGTGGCGGATTTGTGCTGTGCCTTTAAATTATGTGTCTTTAAATTATTTTCATGAAAAAAAATCAAAATATAAAAATCAAAAAACACGAAAATTGCTGGCACTGGGGGAGTACTTTATGAAAATACTCTGTGTTCTGGCTTTTAACATTTGTTTTAGTTTATCCCTGACACACACACACACACACACACAAACACACACACACATGGATAGTGATCCATGAAAAGATCTATTCTCTCCCTATCGGTTTAAAACTCGGACGGCGCTGATTCGACTAGCAGAGCATCGGCCGGTTGGCGTGGGCACTCGCGCCCGGAGGCGCTCGGGCGTGCCTCCTCGGACTCAAGCTCTGCTAAGTTGGCGCGCCTCCGTCATGGACAATAACTATTATCACGTGTGCGTGTGAACGCGTGTTCAGCGTTCCCCTAGCGTAGCTTCCTGGTTGCTATGTGGGGGGAACAACAAAAACCAGGTCCGCCTCGCATCCAGGCCCCGCCTCGCGGCGCCGCCTCCTCCTCTTCATCCTCCTCCTCCTCTTCATCCTCCTCCTCCTCCTCCTCCTCATCATGCCGCCTTGCATCAAAGCCCCGCCCCGCCTCGCGGCGCCGCGTCCTCCTTCTCCTCCTCCTCCTCCTCCTCCTCCTCCTCCTATTCCTCCTCGCGAGCCTCACGTAAAAAACCCTGTCTCGAAAAGACCCGCCTCGCCCCGAAGCCCCGCGCCTAAAAACGAGCGCTCCGTTTTCAATTTCCCTGGTTCTCCAATTTCCCTGTGACATATATATTGAATGGGGAGATGAGGAGTGACATGCAGCAAAGGCCATCAGGCTCGGGACTCAAACCTGCGACGCGCTGTCAGGCTACATTGAGCCTAGGTGCCTGGACCGCTATGCCAGCCGTCCAGGGCAATTCTTATATTCTTATACTGACTCAGATAAAGCATTTGAGAAACAAAACTTGAACCTAAATATAAACAAATTCGTAAATTATATAACACAGGATCTACTAGTATCAGTTACCACATGACATCTCAATGGACAAACTGCCTGTTTCAGGGATTTAACCTATATAGACTAATAATTTTTTGCTGTGTCATGCATCCCTCTTCACTCACTCCATCTGGAAGGGAACGTTGCTGTTAAGCAGTCGTTTCATGATTCCTTCTCGTTGACACCACTCTGTGGCGCTCTGCACCGTGTACGTTCCCAGGGCTGTCTGACTGCCACACGACGACCCGCTACTGCATTCCCATGTGTCAGGATCTAAGCATGAACGAGAGCCTGTCTTGTACCGCAGGACCACCTGTAATTATAATAATTACCATGATGACATAAACTTTAGATATTACATGATGAACACTCCACTGGGAACGATGTACGAAAACAAATTTCACCCACTTTTTTACCTTGTAAACCTGTAATGTGACAATAAACTGATTCTGATTCTGTTCTATCTGTTTACAGTAAGTTGTTAGGACACAGAAGTAATACATTTAAAAAGTTTCACTCATTCAGCAAAAAACTGAGAAGAAGGGAGAAGGTCAGATCAGTGATTCCCAACCTGTGGCCCGAGGCCCATTGGTGGGCCATCAGGATATTGCAAGTGGGTCCCCAAATAATTGGCAAATCACTAAGATTTTATATTATAGCATCAATATCTGTTCTGCAGCCTGTGAATGATCCGAGCACCACCGAAGAAGAGTACACCCAGAAATCATGTGATCACAACAACAACAAAAAGATCCCCTGCTTCCATGTTAAAGGGTTTACAAAAGTAAAATTTTCTCGGATTTCTGTTGTTTTAAAGTGTTTTTTGTTTTACAAGCCACATTCAAACGGCCATAGCTCTGGAATGGAGGATCGCGGCCGGCTATTTTTTTCCCCCCCGACGCTACCTGATCTCCGTGCGTGCAACGAGCCCCTGTCCGTGAGGACGGCGGTCATGTACAGTATCTCTATAGTCATGTGATCAACACGGATCTGTCCGATTTTCCATGTTCCATCCTGATTGGCTAAGATTAGCTTCCAAAGTTTGCAGGATTAGTTCGTTTTGAACAAAATGAAAATGTGCACGGACATTCCCACTAAGCTAGGCTGAGGAAATGGCACTTGAAATTTTTCAAATCAGCCTCATGGTGGCGCTATAACAGGCCAATCCGCGTTTTTACCTATAACTGCACCAATCTGCGTGAAACTTTGCATGCACACTCCCCAGAGGCCAAGGAAAAACCTTTGCCCTGCATTTTTTACATCTGCCTTTTAGAGCACCACCAGGAAGCTGACTTCTGTAAAACAGTACTTCCAGCCAAATGCCAGATTTCATTCTTATCCACCCAGGCAAGCAAATCAACTACATGTCCCACTATATACCACCACCAGGGGGCAGTTCGCCATAAAATATAATGGTGTTTCACTATGGAATGCCCACTTCCATCTTAGTACCACATCCTCCCTACCTACCTACAAAAGAAGCCTAATACGAAATTGAATACCTGAATGGGTAACTAGATGATTAGGCATCCATATTGTCACGTATGGATTTTCTAATTCTCGTATGTACTTTATATTTATTGTTTGTCCTATTTTCTTTATCACATGTTTTTATATTTTTTGTTTTTTGATTGTTTCTTTTTATTTTATTTTATATCAAATAATTCATTTGTACGTAATGTAAAATGGTGAGGTAGCCCCCTAGGTTTTCTTACCTCACCGGCACATCAAACAATTATTTTGCTATTACACCTTCAGATTCTGTCTAAAAATCCCACAAATCGGTACACAGTATCTCCAGTTATGTGATCAAGACGGATGTGTTCGATATTTCATATTCCATCCTAATTGGATAACATTGGCTTCCAACGTTTACAGGATAAGTCTGTTTTGAACAAAATGCCTCAAATCATGAACGCAGCGTGCGATTTGCCGTGAAAGGCCTAAGAAGAAATGGCACCCTTTTCACATTGGCCTATTATAGCACCACCATTAGGCCACAATAACCTACATGACCTGCCGGAGAACTGTGCTCCGAGGAGCACTTTTTCTAGTTTGTACAATGAAGTCACAAAATAAACACATTTACAGTAGTGTGAAATAATGAAAACAGAATTAATTACCTACCGAGACAGATCCATCTGGGTTTGGGTCCTCTGGGTCAAAGGTTATGACCGTTCCATAAAAGTGGGTCGCCTGAGCTCCACAGAGCAACAGCAACAGGAATGGTGTTGAAAAGAGACACATGCTTTGGTGAGTGAGTGTAGTGAGTGAATGTAGCTGTGTTGTCTGTGTTGTAGCCCCAACACAGACTGTTTTTGTAGGCCTACTGTAGCCTGGTATGAGGAAGTTTCTGTTGAACGACAGAACACCCAAGCCACAAACCATTTGCGGTAACGGGGAACACCTGAGATGCCTAACAGCAAAGGGCTCTTGTTTTCCGGCCGCTCAAATCTTTGCTTCTGGGGATTCTACAAAATGTCTTCTAAATCCTACAGTTTTTTGAAAAATTTATGTTTCTATATCAGTGG
Source organism: Gymnoscopelus braueri (assembly GCF_963280865.1). Classification (NCBI taxonomy): domain Eukaryota; kingdom Metazoa; phylum Chordata; class Actinopteri; order Myctophiformes; family Myctophidae; genus Gymnoscopelus; species Gymnoscopelus braueri. The sequence goes on along the minus strand of NC_137608.1, from coordinate 9,549,629 downwards.
TTCTCAAAGTTTTTCATGTCAAGGACCCCCAAAATTATATGTATTTTGCCACGGACCCCCATCTCAAAATATGTTGTGCCAGGGACCCCCAAAATCAAAGATTTGAGTCAAAAATGTTCCCTTTAAAAAGAAAATATTCAAATATTTTCACGATAAAAAAAATAAATAGCAGATCTACTATGAGCTTGTAGATCTGCTATTTTAAAATAGCCAAATAAATCTTAAAATGACACACAGATGTGTACCCGGTCTTAACAAAAACGGAAAATATAGGTCAACTAGAAAAAGTGCTCCTCGGAGCATAGGTCTCCGCCAGGTCAGGTAGGTTAGTGTGGGCCAGCAATGTTCGGAATTCGCCAGTCAGGCTGGAATGTGAATAATCAGGCGGATGGGACGGATCCGTCTTGATCACTTACCTAAAGAGATCATTTGTACTGATTTGCGTGATGTTTGGACAAGATTTTTAGGAGTAATTAAAAAATATATATATTTAGCAAAAATCTTCCTCCTGGGGGCGCTATAATAGGGCAATATTAAAAGGGTGGCATATGTGGCCTCAAGGTAGTGCAAATGTGAATGCAAAGTTTCAACACAATCGGACGCTGCGTTCATGATTCGCAACATTTTGTTAAAAACGGGCCACTCCTGCAAACCTTAGATGTCAATCGTAGCCAATCAGGATAGAATATGAGAAATATAACAGATTTCACATGACTATAATAATAATAATAATAATAATAAACTTTATTTGTATAGCACCTTTCATGACATGAAATGCAGCTCAAAGTGCTTTACAGAGCAAGAATACAATTACAGTTAGAACCAATTTAACAATAAAGCAAACAAAAATTAAATAAAATAAAAGCAAAGGCATAAAACAACATTAAAATAGGCAATACAGTGAGGAATTAAAAATCAACCAAAGAATCAGCTAAAAGCAAGAGTGAAGTAATAGGTCTTGAGCTGTGCTTTAAAGCTATCGACAGAGGCTGCCTGTCTTAAGTGTAATGGGAGTTTATTCCACACTGTCGGTCCGTAAAAGCAGAATGCTGCTTCACCGTATTTTTTATATGTCATTGTAGGCACCTCGAGCAGGTCAGCACTTAAAGACCTGAGGGCCCGGTTTGGAACATATCTCTCTAGGCAGTCAGAGAGGTAGGAAGGTGCCAGACCATTTAGAGCTTTATAAACTATTAAAATAATTTTAAAATCAATCAATATAGAGATCATTTCTACCGATTTGCGTGAAAGGAGTAATAGCAAAAAATGTGTTTTATATAAGTCGGCCTCCTGGTGTCGCTATAAAAGGCAGATGTGAAAAATGCAGGGCAAAGGTTTTTCCTTGGCCTCTAGGGAGTGCACATACAAAGTTTTACACAGATCGTGCAGTTTTAGGTAAAACCACGAATCGGCCTGTTATAGCGCCAGCATGAGGCTGATTTGAAAATGTTCAAGTGGCATTAGCCTAATAATTAACTTGGGGGTCCATGACATGAAAATATTTGAGAACCACCGGTTAAAATAATTGAACAATTGTGAAGCAAGCCCAAATAATCAACTACACTTTAGAAACAAGCCCCCAAAAACGCACCCCACAGCTACCAATATTTAGCAACTTTACAGAAAAATAAGCCCAAATTCGCTTATAATAAGCGGACATGGCAACACTGTGCCGTAAAGTGACGTTAAAGTTGGATGCTGTTGGATGCAGACTTCAAGATTAATCAGGTCCTACACCTGGTCATACGCACGTCTCTGGGATATACAAACCCCTTTGTGAATTGCACGTCAGTTTGTGAGTACCAAAAATACGACCTCCTTTACGAACTTTATTTACCCCATATTTACGACCAGCATAATGAAGCGGGGCCATTGTCTCTGTGATTGATCACTTGTTCTTCGTTTGAGAAATGCTGCACATGCTATGTAAATGTGACCTGGGGTGGCAAGGAATATACTTTTACATACTAAATGATGTCCACCACCACCTTGAAGATGTTATATCAAAGGAAGAGCATTTCTATAAATTGGGTTCTCCAAAAACACAGTTAAAGGAGAGATCCGGACATTTTAAGTGATATCTTTGATGTCGCTAATCACTCACCATCATTGAAAGGGACGTTGAGTTAATCCAGAGAGTCCCCTGTCGTCCAGTCTGTAGACCCCCTCCGTTGGCATAATGGGAGCCTGTGTAAGAGTGAAAATCGTCTATTATAACCGATGCAAAGTTAGTTTTTTTCTCTACTACTGCTCATCGTGGAGTCTCATGATACTCAAACATGCACTGAATGTCGCGAACGAGCTACCGTTCGTGCAGAACGAGATGACGCTGGTTGCTTATTTCTTCCACAGACGCCAGGTTCTGTGTGTCTACATGTGATGTATGTGTTTATCTTGTTTACTGAGACACTACACTGTCTCTCTACATGTAGGCTGCACCAACGCTCCTGATTTCGTGTATAGAGGGGCGGGTGTATAGAGGCGAAGAGAGATTGCGCCTGATCCCATTGGTTCACCAATCTGTCCGTCAACCCCCGCCCCGTTAACACAACATTACGAGCGACGCCCACTGCACTCTGGTTGGTTGGGGAAACTAAACACTTCCTATACCGTGTACACCGACGCGTTCCTCTAGGCTTTTACTTTTTAGCAAAACTAAACAATACAATTCTGGAGATCAAGGCTACTCTACATGTGATGTATGTGTTTACCTTGTTTACTGAGACACTACACTGTCTCTCTACATGTGATGCATGTGTTTACCTTGTTTACTGAGACACTACACTGTCTCTCTGCATGTGATGTATGTGTTTACCTTGTTTACTGAGACACTACACTGTCTCTCTACATGTGATGCATGTGTTTACCTTGTTTACTGAGACACTACACTGTCTCTCTACATGTGATGTATGTGTTTACTGTACCTTGTTTACTGAGACACTACACTGTCTCTCTGCATGTGATGTATGTGTTTACCTTGTTTACTGAGACACTACACTGTCTCTCTGCATGTGATGTATGTGTTTACCTAGTTTACTGAGACACTACACTGTCTCTCTGCATGTGATGTATGTGTTTACCTTGTTTACTGAGACACTACACTGTCTCTCTACATGTGATGCATGTGTTTACCTTGTTTACTGAGACACTACACTGTCTCTCTGCATGTGATGTATGTGTTTACCTAGTTTACTGAGACACTACACTGTCTCTCTGCATGTGATGTATGTGTTTACCTTGTTTACTGAGACACTACACTGTCTCTCTACATGTGATGTATGTGTACCTTGTTTACTGAGAAACTACACTGTCTCTCTGCATGTGATGTATGTGTTTACCTTGTTTACTGAGACACTACACTGTCTCTCTACATGTGATGTATGTGTTTACCTTGTTTACTGAGACACTACACTGTCTCTCTACATGTGATGTATGTGTTTACCTTGTTTACTGAGACACTACACTGTCTCTCTACATGTGATGTATGTGTCTACCTTGTTTGCTGTAAAAAAGAGTGTCTGCTAAATGCATAACTTCCAAATTGTTTCCTATTCCTTTCCAAAATTGGCATCCAAAGTCTATTGGAAGGCCCCATAGGTTTTTGATATACATACTGTTTGCCTGTAACTGTTAAAACATATATATACACGATTGTATGATAATAAATAGTTATAAAACACAAGGAGAGATGTCAAGGTTAATGAAGTCAACAGGGCAGAAATATGATGTTGTCTGATAGAGTTCAGCTGAGGACACAGCCTCGGCACACACACACACACACACACACACACACACACACACACACACACACACACACGCACGCACGCACGCACACACACACACACACACACACACACACACACACACACACGCACGCACGCACGTACGCACAAGTGTTTCCTGGTGACATGTGAATGAACCAATGGGAGAAAGTTGCACAGAGCAGTTGGGCGGTTGAGTTGAACATAACACACACATGTTTGTTTTATGAGGCTTAAAAAGAATGATTGGGGGTTTGATAAGTGTTGTAATGTTGAGAACTATAAGAGTATATAGTACTGGGATTTAAATAAGAATAATAGAAGTTGTTTGGGAGTGTGGAATAATGAAAATACTGTCGTGTTGGAAAAAATTGCAGAAGTTGTTGTTTTGTAAAGGGTTAAAAAGTGCTTTGGCTTATCGGGAGAATGCTGAACTTTTGAAGGTATTGAGAGAACATACTGCTATAATTAACTAAAAATATTAGAAGCTGGCGCTAATGCTGTAATTGTTTTTATATACGATTGTTTGTGTGGCAAAAGGTTGTTGTGTTGGAAAAATTGCAGAAGTTGATGTTTTGTAAAAGGTTAAAAAGTACTTTGGCTTTTTGGGAGAATGCTGAACTTTTGAAGGTATTGAGAGAACATACTGCTAGATTTAACAAAAAATATTAGAAGATGGTCATGGCGCTAATGCTGTAATTGTTTTTAGAAGAATGTTTGTGGCAAAAGGCTGTCGTGTTGGTAAAATTGCAGAAGTTGTTGTTTTGTAAAGGGTTAAAAAGTACTTTGGCTTATCGGGAAAATGCTGAACTTTTGAAGGTATTGAGAGAACATCCTGCTAGAATTAACTAAAAATATTAGAAAGTGGCGCAAATGCTTTAATTGTTTTTAGAATATTTTTTGTGACGCCGGGCTGTCCCGAAGCAAATACACGCACACACATACCTGAACACGTACCAAAACACACACACATACACGCACAACACATATACACACGCATGCATACACGCACAACACATACACGCACAACACATATACACGCACAACACATACACACGCATGCATACACACACACACACACACACACACACACACACACACACACACACACACACACACAGACACACACACACACACACACACACACACACACACACACACACACACACACACACACACACACACACACACACACACAATGAGGATTTTTTTTTTTCTGCAAAATGAGTGCATTTTTCATATTCCCTCCTGATTGGCTAAGATTGACATCTAAAGTTTGCAGGAGTGGCCTGTTTTAAACAAAATGCCACAAATCATGAACGCAGCATCCGATTGCGGTGAAACTTTGCACGCACATTCGCACTACATTGAGGAACAAATGCCACCCTTTCAACATTGCCCTATTATAGCGCCACCAGGAGGCCGATTTTTGCAAAACATGTTTTTTATATTACTCCTACAAACATCACACAAATCTGTATATATTATCTCTTTAGTCAAGTGACTAAAGGGCAATGTGACTTTCAGGCTGGAAAGTCACATTCCAGCCTGATTGGCAAATTCCGAACATTGCTGGTCCACACTAACCTACCTGCCCTGGCGGAGACCTGTGCTCCGAGGAGCACTTTTTCTAGTTTCACATGATTCAGGTACTGACTGTATGAAGGACTGAACACTCTTTAACTTTGACAATAAAAACTAAATATGATAAATTATGTTTTGCACTATATACTTTGGTACTGCATGAATCTGAATTTGTTTGATGGACACAATCATCATGAAGTAAAATAGAGTTGTTTGCATGCTGTAGGAATGAATTTAAAGAGAGCATCCTTGTTTTAATTAAATACATTTTATTGCATTGTTCAACAGCACCACACACATGAAGTAATAAGATAAGAGCTCATGAAGGTTCCAGTGATTATGAACAGCAGTCAATATTTGACCTTCTGTGACCAGAAGGGTCAACATTAGACCTCCTGGAACGAGAAGGGTCAACATTTGAATTTGTATATATATATATATTTAGCAAACATTTTAAACTAAGATCTGTGCTTCTGGGGGGTCCCTGAAACAAAGATATTTTGAGATGGTCCGTGGTCAAATACATATCATTTTGGGGGTCCTTGACATGAAAATGTTTGAGAACCACTGATATTATAGCAACATAAGTTTTTCATAAAACTGTTAGGATTTAGAAGACATTGTAGAATGGGGCCTCAAATCTTAATGGGTTAATATGGGTGGGCCGTGTGCATTTTCAGAGCATATTCATTCATTTTAAGTGTCTTCTCCCCATGAGGTACGTAAACAAAACATTCAACCACAATCAAACAGAGCTGATTTGCAATGACTTCAACCATTATTTTATACTTAAAGCTTTATAGTTAAACCTTTACTGTGCCACCCGAGCCTGGAGTAGGCTACTTGCTTTTAATAACACTTAAAGGGATAGTCTTTTTTCCTATCGATTACTCACCCCATGAAGCATTGAATTCATGGAGATTTTTTAAGTTTTTGTCAGTTTGTCACATTCCTGAGCCAGTAATTATTTGAGGATAATAATAAAGATGCTAATGTTTCCGGTAGGAGACACAAAGGAGACTCTTTGTGTCTCCTACCGGCACCATTGCCTACCAGTCTGCTGGTCATCAAACTATTGGCTTAGGAATACTTCTTAGAATGTGATAAAAACAAAAGAGAATATAAGTCTCCATGGGGTGACTAATTGATAAAAAAATGAAAAACAAATTGGGTGAACTATCCCTTTAATATCCTGTCAGCAGTGTTTTGAATGAGTTATTCTGTTCTATTGCAGTTATGACGTCAAACAAATTACTATTCTGATAATTGTATAGTAGAATAGTTGAGTTAACACCCACGTTATCATTACTACAGACCATACATGGGCAACTGGCGGTCTGGGGGCCACATGCGGCCCCACCTTCACTTAATGTGGCCCACAGGTTAATATCGGAATACTGATATTATTGATTTCAGCTGTTACAATCCCAAACATGACCGCTTTAATTACTTCAGTCTATATTAGTAATTACTAGTATTATAATTCTATTGTCTTTTTTATGTCCAATGTATTTGTATTTTAAGTTCACAAAGTTAACATAAGCATAACTAAATGCATTTGAAATAAAAAAAAATGTTACTTTTCAGGATTCCAATTAAAAAATAGCAAAACAATTATCTGGATTCCAATAAAAAAATAGTAGATCTACAAGCTCAAAACGTGTCACACTGCAACACGTTTTGAGCTTGTAGATCAGCTATTTTTGCTACTTTTGTGTAACATAGAATGGCGATGAATTATTTTACGAAAAAAGTAAAAATAAATACGGAGATAAGAGGTGTCTGCCCGACATTATGCAATGTGACCCCTGGAGTGAGTGTGTAAATATAGTCGCCCTCTCCATCATCAAAGTTGCATCACCCCTGCAGACTATATGTTTTGCTTGTTACCCTCTTTGCTTTTGTGTAGAAATAATAGCTGGTGATATTAATAGAAGTGTTTTAATATTGTCCTGTGAAGGGTCAACTAGTGCAGATGCTAGTACAAAGGTACTAGTAGTACCTTTGATGAAACTGAAATTAGAGCCTATGTCAGCAAGCACATCCAAAATGAGCTTATATGCCTTTTATCAAAGTGCACAATTGATGCCATTGTGGAGAGAGTTAAGCAAGCTAGATACTACTCTGTGTGTACAAATGGAACCAAATGGACCCGCCAGAGTTAAAATAACATTGATTTTACAATATAAATTGGGGTCCATCAGATAGAAGTGCCATTAAATGGGGGTCCGTAGCCTAATGCATGTCAAACTGGGGGTCCTTGAAATTAAAATGGTTGAGAATCACTGCTAGAGCCGTAAAAAATCTTCTCTTATGGGGGGTCCCTGTCATATCTTTTCAAATGGGGAGGTCCGCGGGCTAATAAGTGTCAAGTTGGGGTCCTTGACATGAAATGGTTTGAGAACCACTGTTCTAAACTATCTCCTGAGTCCTGCAATGTCCCTCAAAATGAAGGAGAGAGAATAATTTTTCCCTTTTTTCTGCATTTTTGTTTTGTTTGTATTTATTTTGTATTTTGTGTTGATATTTGAACTGTTTAGTTGCTATATGTCTATGAAATGAATACCAAGGACCCCAATGGAAACAAGACCGCAAGGACTTGTATAATATGTTACTTGTAGAGTAACATATTATAATACCAGCCTGTAGGGGGAGGTAGAGAGTAACATATTATAATACCAGCCTGTAGGGGGAGTTAGAGAGTAACATATTATAATACCAGCCTGTAGGGGGAGGTAGAGAGTAACATATTATAATACCAGCCTGTAGGGGGAGGTACAGAGTAACATTATAATACCAGCCTGTAGGGGGAGGTAGAGAGTAACATATAATACCAGCCTGTAGGGGGAGGTAGAGAGTAACATATTATAATACCAGTCTGTAGGGGGAGATAGAGAGTAGCATTATAATACCAGCCTATAAGGGGAGGTAGAGAGTAACATATTATAATACCAGCCTGTAGGGGGAGGTAGAGAGTAACATATTATAATACCAGCCTGTAGGGGGAGGTAGAAAGTAACATTATAATACCAGCCTGTAGGGGGAGGTAGAGAGTAACATTATAATACCAGCCTGTAGGGGGAGGTAGAGAGTAACATTATAATACCAGCCTGTAGGGGGAGGTAGAGAGTAACATTATAATAGCAGCCTGTAGGGGGAGGTAGAGAGTAACATATTATAATACCAGCCTGTAGGGGGAGGTAGAGAGTAACATATTATAATACCAGCCTGTAGGGGGAGGTAGAGAGTAACATATTATAATACCAGTCTGTAGGGGGAGGTAGAGAGTAACATATTATAATACCAGCCTGTAGGGGGAGGTAGAGAGTAACATATTATAATACCTTTGCTCTAAGTGAAACCTATGTCCAAACCCAATGTTGAATAAATGTGACTAACAATAATGAAAATTTCGCTTCGCTCGCGGGCTATCATCCGCCCTGGGGCCTCATTCTCTGGTTCGCCTAGGGCCTCCAGATCCTTAAATCCGCCCCTGCCTGCCCCCAGGTGCTCTGTGTGTGTTTAGCAAAAATTGGCCTCCTGGTGGCGCTATGACAGGCCGATCTGAAAAATTCGGGGCAGAGGTTCTGCTCTGGCATCCAAGGAGTATGCGTGCACAGTTTCGCAACCATCAGGCCAACGGTGCTGGAGACATGCTCACAGATGGGCACACACAAATACACACACAAAATAAATTGATTAAAACTGGCATCTCGAGTAAAAGTGTTAAAAAACATTGCTCTGAACCGACCAAATGATGGTAAGGAACAGATTTTTAATGACTTGTGAAGCTCATTCCATGAGTTGGACCACTGCCAGAGAATGCTGCCTTGCCCAACTCCGTCTGAGCATGAGGAATCTTGAGCGTTAAAAAGGCACTGGAGCAGGTCTGGTAAGAGTTATTGTTCCGTGTCAGAACAAGAACAAATCGCAGGGAGAATTCCAGCAATGGAATGGCATTAAACTGCTTTACTTTCTAAAATGGATAAGTTGTGAAAGCACATCACGTCTTAATCCATTATATTTCAATTGCCGTGAATGAGTTCGACTGATGCTGCAACCCGATTTTTATATGACCTTAGAACCACCATATTTATTAAAAAAAACACTATTACAGTTGTTCTCCGTTGATGACAGTGTCATCATAAAGATGCCATTTCTGATCTCATAATCCACTTTGAGGTACTCGGCCCACTGATTTAGAAACACTGGATTTATTTGCCTAATGCACATTGGCTGCCAAAAAATAAAGCAGAAATGCCCTAGGTTGGTGTAATTGTGAACTAACTGATGGGAAGATTAAACAAGTCTATTTCAAGCCCTGCAAACGAACAACAAAAAAGGCTTTAATATCATGTAGCATCAGGATGATCAAGTTTACAGTTTACTAACTGCTATTTATTTATTGTTAACTAGCTCGAAACTGTGTACTGTACAGTACTTGTGTATTATTCCTATTGCTATTGCTCGGCCTCCATCAACTGAAAATGTATTTCCCTGGATGGATAGACGGACGGACGGACGGACGGACTGAGAAAGATATATCGATAAATGAATGATTGACAGATGTATTATTTAACTTTGTTGATAGATTCTGTCCGGTTGCATGAAGCAACTTCATTTAGGATCTTTCTTTTAAAATGCACTTAAGATTTCTTTAGAAAACATACCATTGAAAAAAGTAAAACAAAGGTTTTGTGCACCTGGACAGGTCTTTTAATCTAAGTCCCGTCCACATTTAGCAAACTATATAAATGTTTATTGCTGCTTGAACTTGTGTGAAAACCTAAACATCTGGTCACCTTCTGATGCCACTAGGAAGAGCTTGCTGCTAGCAGGCTAATTTACAGATGATTCTCTGCTAGTTTGTTCCTAGGAGAACTGAACCTGTACAGAGCAGTGGTGTTTAGTTATGATCCATGGAGATCCAAATGCGTTCAGGCTTTCATTTCACAAACACTACAGTAGATCTCACTCATTAACACAGAGAGGGTGGATAATGAATTGGTTAGGTCACCTGCAGTGATATTTTCCAGCTACTCAGGGTGTCATTCTTTTGCTCCCAGGGTCCTATTAAGGTTAACAATAGTGTAGGCTTAAGTGTTGGGGGTTAGAGATGGTAGAGCAATTGAGAGAGAGATTAACAGCGTTGTAAAAGAAGAATATTTGTATAACATTCAATATTCAATCATTAATTGTCAAAACCAACTTACAGTTGATATGGAATTAGTTTTGATGTGCTCAGACAAAATAACAGTATATATAAACTGTATATTCAGGCATTAAACCCTCTTACCCTCATAATGGGTTTGATGAAGCACGCACAAAACATGTTCCATGTGAGACTTCTGTGGCGAGATCAAAGAGTGTTGTAAGGCTCTCTTTCAGCGGGCTGGAGTTAGAGTGGACTCAGGGAACATAGATATGCTCCCACTTTCAGTATGGACCATGTTGATCCACTGACCAAACTCTTCATTTTCTCTTTTTTAATTTCTATTCTTACATGAAATTATACAAAATAAAACGTTCAGCAAGCCTAAATATGAACAATGATAATAATAATAAGAAGAAGAATTCTGGGAATTGTGCAAATTATATATAATATATGTGCGCAGCATTATTAAAGCTACTATATGGTGTTTGTGTGTGTTGTCGCTGCAGCCCCCTGGTGACAATCAGGGGCCCGTTTCACGAAACCTGGATTAGGGATAAACCGGGTTTAATCTGCTATCCTGGCTTAAATTATCCAGGAATCGGTTTCACGAAAGATGAGCTAACTCGGCAGATTAATTTAGCCAGTAAACCTGGATATGTTTATCCATGATCCGGTTTCACGAAAGAAAATTGAAGCAATCCTGCCCTAGTTACCATGGCAATTTAGCTGTGAAGTTAGCCTGGTCCGGACCAGGCTAACAGCCAAGCTTTATTAATCCAGTGCCTTGTTCTTCAAGTTTTGTGAAATAGCTGTTAGTCCAATGAATCCAATCGTAAACCAATGAGTTTATTTAATTCTTATGCGAAAATCGAAGATCTACAAGCCCGAAAAAAAATGGTCTTATGGCGGCCGGGGGTCCACGGGGTCCACAAACAAAGCATATTTTTTGTAAACATCCGCTGCTTCCGCCTTTGTAGTGAACACCAGCACGATATTTTGCGTATTTCGTAACCCAGATTTGGCACAACAAAGGGAATGAACTCGTTCGCATGCTATGCAACACAAATGTGGAATGCCCTACCAAAAGGAGTAAAGGAGTGTAAAACCCTACTCACTTTTCGTAATTGAGTCTAATTTCAAAAAGCAAAAGCAAAATGGATATACAGTCTTTTTTCAAGGCAAAAGATAAACAAACACAAACGCAAATTGCAATGTAATTCATATTTCATAATCCAGTAGTAACATGGTGTAATTGGTCTTAATGTTCTCCCTTTTGATTTTGAAACGGAAACCTTGTTGTGTTGTTATTATCTATCATTTATGATACTATTGCGTAGTTATTATTAGTTAATATTTCATGATCAGTCGTTTCAAATTTCATCCTGGCGCTGTGTATAAATTGGGCAATATACTGAAGCCTTCCCAATTGTCAGGCTCACCCGCCGCCCATGAGTCCAATGCAGTTTTCCTTTGTGTGTGACAGTAGTAGGCCCATATTGAATTAGTCAATTTAACATTGTTTATCTACAGTGAAATACAACTTTTAAATTGTGAAATTAAAATTCATCTCCAAGCTCCATTTATACCAAATAGAGGTGACCAGAAGGGGGTGCTTTAGTTGTAGTTGTCACTCCTTGTCTTTAACGTTTGTCAGCTTTAGTGTGATGTCTGCTGGCAGCCCCAGTTTGACCAGTTCTTCTTTAAGCTGGAAGTGAAAAAAACAAAAACAATGTTTTTGATTTGTGATAACGGCTATGTTATCTTTTGTTTTAATTGGTTTAGATGGCATAGTTTGAAGGAAGTCAAGCTGGAGAAATAGTTTGACTGATAAAAAGTTTGACTGATAAATAGGCTAACATGTCTCTGTCTGTTCGGTTGTGTGCTCTAAGTTAATACTTAGGTTACCTTTCAGTCCGATAATCATTATAGTACGATTACTGTCCTGTCAAATAGCTTGCAAGACGTGCTGAGAAAATATGAAATATTGTACATTTGTAAAGAGTTTAAAGACAACATGAAATTATTTTTCACACTCATATCCGTGGTCACAAAGGAGATATATAATACAACAATGTTTTTGTATTTTTATGTCAAAAGTTCCCAAAAATCCAATCTCAATCACTTCCTGTCAAACAAAAGGTAATGAATGATTACATCAGTAAGACCCTATGAATAATCATGAATCATGATTTCATTCACCTGTGTGATTCGCATAACTCTCTTTCTCCTTTTCTCTCTCTCTATTAAATTATCATACATAGTTTGATTACAGTACCTGCGGCAACACAATATTCTCGATGTCTTCTTCGGTTAAAGATGTCTCTGAAGAGAGCCCCATCCTCAGACCAATGATGTGACCTACAGGTAAAATGTCCCAGCATTAGAATACAGACGGGTATGATATGGTTGATGATGTGGGTAGAACCTTGGGTTTTATAGCCAGGGGTGGAGCGTCAGGGGGGGGGCTGGCGGTGCGGCCGTTCCCCGGCCCTGTACTCCAGGTTCCCGTGGCCGTCACATCACATCACACAGACCTTTATTACCTTTAACACTAAATGTAGCCTTTAGTACTAACAACATCACTTGCTCTATTGACACTTTTTATCTTACATCATGACAGCTTTGAAAAAAGGAAAGGAAAACTAAAGATAATTTTATAAAACTTACGAGATCCAGGGGTTTTGGGCGGTGGGGTTGTTATGAGTGGAGTTGTCCCATTTGTAGTTGGTGACGTATTAGGTGTAGTAATAGGTATAGTAGTAGGTGTAGTGGTAGGTGTAGTAGTAGGTGTAGTAATAGGTGTAGTAGTAGGTGTAGTAGTAGGTGTAGTGGTAGGTGTAGTAGTTGGTGTTGTAGTTGGTGTAGTAGTAGGTGTAGTAGTAGGTGTAGTAGTAGGTGTAGTAATAGGTGTAGTAGTAGGTGTTGTTGTAGTAGGTGCAGTAGTAGGTGTAGTAATAGATTTAGTAGTAGTTGGTGTAGTAGGTGTAGTAGTAAGTGTAGTAGTAGGTGTAGTAGTAGGTGTAGTAGTAGGTGGTGTAGTAGGTGTAGTAGTAGGTGTAGTAGTAGTTGGTGTAGTAGGTGTAGTGGTAAGTGTAGTAGTAGGTGTAGTAGTCGGTGGTGTAGTATGTGTAGTAGTAGGTGTAGTAGTTGGAGTTGTAGTAGGTGTAGTAGTAGGTGTAGTAGTAAGTGTAGTAGTAGGTGTAGTAGTCGGTGGTGTAGTAGGTGTAGTAGTAGGTGTAGTAGTAGGTGTAGTAGTTGGTGTAGTAGTTGGTGTTGTAGTAGGTGTAATAGTAGGTGTAGTAGTAAGTGTAGTAGTAGGTGTAGTAGTCGGTGGTGTAGTATGTGTAGTAGTAGGTGTAGTAGTTGGAGTTGTAGTAGGTGTAGTAGTAGGTGTAGTAGTAAGTGTAGTAGTAGGTGTAGTAGTCGGTGGTGTAGTAGGTGTAGTAGTAGGTGTAGTAGTAGGTGTAGTAGTTGGTGTAGTAGTTGGTGTTGTAGTAGGTGTAATAGTAGGGGTAGTAGTTGGTAGTGTAGTAGGTGTAGTAGTAGGTGTAGTAGCTGGTGTAGTAGTTGGTGTTGTAGTAGGTGTTGTAGTAGGTGCAGTAGTTGGTGTAGTAGTAGGTGTAGTAGTTGGTGTAGTAGTTGGTGTTGTAGTAGGTGTAATAGTAGGGGTAGTAGTTGGTGTAGTAGTTGGTGTTGTAGTAGGTGTTGTAGTAGGTGCAGTAGTTGGTGTAGTAGTAGGTGTAGTAGTTGGTGTAGTAGTTGGTGTTGTAGTAGGTGTAATAGTAGGGGTAGTAGTTGGTGTAGTAGTAGGTGTAATAGTAGGGGTAGTAGTTGGTGTAGTAGGTGTAATAGTAGGGGTAGTAGATGGTAGTGTAGTTGGTGTTGTAGTAGTAGTAGTTTGTTGGGTGGTTGTACTTGGTTGTGTTGTGGTCGGAGTAGTGGTTGTAGATAGTGTTGTCGTAGTGGTCTGTTGTGTTGTAGTTGGGACCGTGGTTGTAGCTGCTGCAGAGAGAAAGAGATAGAGATCATAAAGATGACAGATCTAATTTAAAATTGTATTTAAGTACAATACTTTAGTCAATGTACTTTCCAACATGACCAGTGAACTATTAGTCAGTACATGGATGTAGATCAGTGGTTCCTAATTTTTTTAGCTCGAGACCCAATAGAGAAATTAGAAAATTGCCCGAGAAAATTGCCCGAGACCCAAACTAGTGAAAATAGCAGATCTACACGCTCACGTTGCTTTGCACCGTGTTGCCAGCTTGTACAGTAGATCTGCTATTTTCACTACTTCTTAACCGGAATAAAATTTGGTCCACGACCCAAACATGCGTCCTCCTGACCCGCTGTTCGGGAAACAGTGCTGTAGATACTGTAGATGTTGTACGTCTGTAGCAGATCATTCCCCGAGCGATCTAAAACATATTTTTAGCTGACCTTATATTGGATGAAGGTCTATGTACCTGCTTGGTATAATATGTTCTTGTATTATATTTATGTGTACCTTGTTGTCTATGTCATGTCTGTAAAAAACATTGTTGTAAATGTTCCTTTTGAACACAGGGCGCCATTGAAAAAGAGACCCTGGTCTTAATGGATTTCCCTTAAATAAAGGTTTCAATCAATCAATCAATCAATCAGGTGGAGATCATAAAGATGACAGAATTACCTTGAACAAATGTAAAAGTACCTAAACTTGTACTTAAGTACAATATTTAAGTCAATATACTTTCCACCATTGCAGAGGACCTGTGAACTAGTCCAGTTGTTCTCAAAGTGGGGTGAGGGGACCCCCACGCAGGGATCCTTGAGGGGGTTCCAGGGGGTCCCAGCAAAATGAGGAACAGTTCAACCACTTCAACCCTATTTTATACATTGGCTATTCGGATACAGCCAATCTCTGATCTGTTATTTTTGATAAAATAATTGATAATTTGTGAAGTACAGTGGACATTTTTTAATAATGTTGACACAAATCTTCTTTAGGGACACATAGTACTGTATCAATTTGGAGGTCCTTGACATGAAAATGTATGAAAACAACTGAACAAGTCTGTACATGACTGTAGTTGGCAAAGTGTTGTACCTCTGTAGCAGAGCGTTTGTCTTACAAAGGTGCATGGGATATCATTCCATGTCCCGTTATAGGCTAGACGAGTATTCTTGATTAAAATCTCAACGCAATCCCCATCACCGTTAGGCTCCCCAGGCCCCCAGTTTGCAGCCTCCGTGGTCACACTCTCTCCAGTTTCTACCCAGGTAAAGACACCATTCACTTTGCGGATGCCGATCCAGTAGGTTGCAGGGCCGGGCACAATCTGATTGAGGTAATCATTCTCCTCTCTGGTCTGGACGGCAACCATGTCTGTGAAGTGTTCCTGGCACCACTGGCGTGCCTGGTACCAGTTACGGTGTGGGTCGGAGCTCCAGTGGTACGTCTGTGCCTGAGCCCCTCTACCTTCCAAGTCTGAAGTCAAGCAGAATGTGGAGGATAGATAGTATCAAACAGTCATGGAAACTACAGTAAGTAAGATTATGTGTTGGCCAAAGTTTAAGTGGTTATGAAGGTAACCACTTAAACAATAGTTGAAAGGAATAACACACCTTGGATGAATACAATCACGGCTACAATCAACAGCCTGTGATACATGCTGGGTCTAATGTGGATCAGTCCTTGGAACATCTGGGGGAAAACATACAGATTAGTTCATAATAATAATAATAATAATAATAATAATAATAATAATAATAATAAGGGTAATAATAATAATAATAATAAGGATAATAATAATAATAATAATAATAATAATAATAATACAAAAATAAAATAATGATAATGATAAGGGTAATGATAATAATAATAATACCATAATAATATTACAGCAGTTTCAGCAAATGACTGTGATCCGGTTAAGAATGCTTTCCGTAAGGCAGCTGCTGGTTGAACTGAACTGACGAGAGAAACATGCCTCTGTCTGTCATGCTTCAGTCCTGCCCCCACCTGCTGTGTGTGTGTGTGTGTGTGTGTGTGTGTGTGTGTGTGTGTGTGTGTGTGTGTCTGTGTGTGTGTGTGTGTGTGTGTGTGTGTGTCGTCATTATCATCATCACCACCTTTATGATTGAAACTATTTTACAATGCACAATAGAACACAATTAAACCCAATACAGATTAGAGTAGACAATGAATGTGAATCAGAAGTAAAATTACAACAGATTAAAAATTACTTAAAACAGTACCTAAAAACAGCTAAACCAAAAACCAAGTTAAATCTCGAGTTAAATTGTTAAAAACCATTGCTCTGAACCGACCAAATGATGGTAAGGAACTGATTTTAAGGACTTTCCATGAGTTGGACCACTGCCAGAGAATGCTGCCTTGCCCAACTCATGAGGAACCTTGAGCGTTCTAAAGGCACAGGAGCAGGTCTCTAAGTGTTAATGTTCTGTGTCAGCAAAGTGCAAAGCAGGGAGCATAATTATACAGATTAGACAATGAATTAGATTAGACAATACATAAAAAACAGTGTTTATCCCGTCTCTCTGTCAAAGACCCTAACCCAAACCTGAGTTATCATAAAGTGCACAATGGTGGGTGCCATAATTATCACCAGTAATCCATGTTAAGACATAATGATAGAATGAGAATGTCAAGTCGCTTTAAGATTGATGGAACAGCAATCCTATAAATAATGTCACCATAATCCAAAACTGAGTGAAACATGGCTTCAATAGTCGTTTTTTTTCCTTTTTCTTTTTTTTAACCAAAACGGGAAAACATGATTCATCACGCTTAGTGCGTTTTAACCGAGCATCTCTTACACAAGCAACAGTGGTCACAAATGGTGCGTGTGTGTGTGTGTGCGCTTCACATTGGGTGTGTGTGAAAAACCTGTTGCTTTAGTATAATACCATAGATGTTTGTATAGTGCCTGCCTGCATGTCACTTTCTGTTTATTGTACTCTCTTTTCTCCCCCTCGGGGGGTAAAGAAGAGCTGAGCGGATAAATTGTCATAGGATGTCTTGTGTTGAGTAGGCAAGATGGGGGACCAGTCGGCATTGGCCCACGGACGCCACCAGGTGTACCTCATCATGGGAAAAAGAGTGCTACGGGGTGAGTGCACGCCCTGTGGCACTTTAAAAACTTCCTTGTGCAGTTATCCAAACTATCTACCTCTGCAGAAACCCTGACAGACCTGGACTACGCCAATGGCATATGTCTGCGATGTTATCTAATCAAGTAGAACAGGAACAGAGCTCTTAACCTGAGTGTGCCAAATTTGGTCACATGCTAAATACAAAGAAAACCAAGCCAAGGTCATAACCTCTAACATTCCCCCAGTATTAAATCAATCAATCAATGCCTGCATGTAGATCAAATATTGTATTCACAGAATCACTGTGTTATGCTGTATGACTCTATATAATAGGCAAAGATAGACTATTTGTATTTTACAGACTGTAATCCCATTGGCTGATTCAGTAGGTCGGTCCGTCCGTCCGTCCATCCGTCGGTCCGTCCTCTGATTGGTGTTTTTATTGAAAAAACAAATACATGACCATGACATGAGGGATTTGTACTTATCTGTCAAAAGGATAACATACAAAAAGTCCCAGAGCTTATATCAATTGTAATCCTTTGAGAGCAAGCATTTGTGTAACCTGAGTGGCATGTGTTTAGTGATGCAGTGGCAGAAACATACAGAAAAATATAATCAATAACTAGAAACAAAATGTCTATTTTAAGCATGCTTGCAGCTTGCTAAGTCTGTGCGACCTTGGGTTCGGGAGGTAGGGTCAAATCAATCTGGGAACCCATAGTAAAAAAAAAAGGAAAACACAGCGCCCTCTGCAGTTTTTACAGGGCCAGCATGGCAGCAGGCCCTGTTTTAATGTTGGCATTATTCTTCCGATTCTTCTGCCACTTTTGCCAGTTCTGGCTGAACCGTGCATACGCTTTTTACGAAACTCTGCCATATGATAGATGGTCATGAAAAACTATCAAGAAATAAATCTCACAATCTTTCGTCAAAAGGTGGCGCTATAGCACTCAATTGAAAATGCCAACTTTGAACAGGTACAACTCATGCCCTGTTTGACCTACAGCAATAAAACTTCCATACACACATGCGTCTACTCATGATGAACAAATTTCAAACTCTGACTTTTGACCTCTGACCTTTAGATCTCCCACCATTTTGAATTATATGAAAAACTGTTAAAATCTATGGAATCCTGGGATTTTTGAGCAATTTGCACGAAACTTTTTACACATGAACTTTGGACCTATGCCGACATAAAATAGGGAGCGGATTTTTTCTAAGTGAAAAAATGAAGCTTTAATGAGCCAATGAATATTGCAGTTTTATGACAATTATTCATCTGCCCCTAACACATACATGCAGACTCACATTTCTTTTAAACTTTGCGGTAATGTAGATGGTCATTCCAAATATCACCGAAACCAATCTTACTCCAATTGGTCAAAGGGGGGCGCTATAGCAATTTTTTGAAAATGCAAACTTTAAACAGGCAAAAGTCGTTTGGCCGACAGCCATTAAACCTGCTTACACATGTGCCTTGACTCATGAGGAACACATCTATCACGTTGACCAGTAAGCTCCGCCCTTAGATTGTCTGCAATTTTGAGCAGTTTGAAAAACACTTAAACCCAGGATTTTTCAGCTATTTGCGTGAAACTGTATCATCTGTGTTGTCTCTCTTTTTCACATTCTTTGTCTGTTGGTCCAATGGCTTCTCGCTTAAAGGGTCTACACCATGAAAATCACTTTTTTCTTGGTTTTTTGTATTTTTTGGGGTCCCCAGTGTCTCTTGTACCCCAAAAAATGTTTTTTTTTTAAATTCAGTCATTCCTTCTCATTTCATGGATTTCCAGAATGGGCGTGTCTGAACAGGCGATCTCAGAATGGAAATGTTTATGATGTCACAAACATTATTGATGGCAAACCCAATGTTAAACTTTTTCTACCCCCCCAAGTGGGGGTCTACGAACAAATACTTCGGGCTCGGATTTTGGCTCCGCCCCCCGGAAGTGGGTGAAACAGGCACCTCAAACACTTGGTGGAATTGTTCAAAAATGTTCAAAGTGTTTTTTTTTCGATTTTGTATTTTTCTTAGATGCTTCTTTTTATGCAGAATTTTTCCATTTTTTTTTCTTTTTTTAAATAATTTCTTTAAATATTTTTTTGTATTAACAGACAGAATTGCTCAGTAGCCCCCCCTGCCCAAGAGGACGTTTTGGTATTGCAGCTGAAAGCGCTGTATAAGCCAGAGACAATTGACTTGGGATGAGTATATCTGAGTGATGATTTAGGCTCAAACCTTTTGAAAAAGGTTTGAGGGACATACACCATATGATATTAAATATACATTTTTTTTTTTTTAATTCATGGTGTAGCTCCTTTAAACGTGTGCCTCACAACCTGAGAGTTGCCAGTTCAAGCCTCACTTGATGCAGACTTCATTAAAGTTGCATTGCACACAACATGATTGTGTCAATTAATACACGTGCAATTGTTAAAGATAACCTGAAATAATTATTTGAGAGAGTAGGTTTTTTCAATGTATGACATACTTCATTGTGAAAATAGCCGATCTACAATCTCACAACTTTTCAGATAGCAACGTGTTTCTGAGCTTGTAGATCGGCTGCTTTCACTGGTTCACTTTTATCTTCAACAGACAACCTCAGCCTAGACAAAGCTATAGCACTATAGGTAGTGTTGCAGCCTGTCAATCCGAAGGTTGAAGGTTCGATTCCTGTTAATGGCAATAGGTTGAGACGTCCAATCAATCCATTCTGCTTCCATCTTTCTCTCTCTTCAATCTATTATGTTTCCATGTCCCTCTCTCTTCAATCTATTCCGTTTCCATGTCTCTCTTTCCGCCCTTAGATTGTCCGCAATTTTGAGCAGTTTGAAAAACACTTAAAGGGAAACTTCGCCGATTTTGCTGCCCATAGCGTCAAATTACGTTTTCCGCAGCTTCTCACCTTATGTCCGCACTACATGACTGCAGGTGACTACAGGTGTAGTTCAAATCCAAACCAACCCCCTTAGCTCAAAGGACCGGCCCCGAAGGTGTCACCGTAACATTGTTCAACCTTCTTTCCCCACTCGACCACTCCCATTAGCTACCTCACATGTGTACTATCATGGCGTCTGCAAACATATCAGAGTTATACTTTAGTACCCGGACCCACACGCAGCTATGCGGACAGTGAGGAGCAACAACCCGTCGGGGATGTTTCCTAGTGGAACTGACAGAATGTACACGGACCGTGGACGGTGGACGCTTGTCTCTCGAGTAAGTAAACATGCTGTAAAGTTGCCACTATCACTATATAGGCGGGTGCATATATTTAAAAAAAGCACCTTACCCAAAACAAATTGCAACAAAATGTTTTTCAACTATTGCAGTGTTAGGAGTCCTTAATAACATACTAAAAGTTTACCAAAGTTTGACCACTGGAAAGGTGTTATTTTCAAGATGGCGTCCAAAATGGCCAAAACACCTTTAAAATAACCTAACTCCTTCATTATTTATCCTAGACAAGTACTTTTTGTGTCTAACCCTATGTTTTGGGGGCATAGAAATCCACAGGACTTGTCCAAATTGCAGAGATACGTTTAGATAATTGTGAAATCCAATATTTTGTTTTTGACTATTAAAACCCTCTGAAATGGTCACCCGTTTCAACTAGTTATATTTGTTTTACTGGAACAAGGCTTCAAGATATCCTCAAAACACAACAAAACAATAGTCAAAAATGTCAGTCATTCAGAAGGTGGCAGAGAAAGAGAATATTGTCAGTTGATATAGTATTGCTTGCAATATTGAAACATTTTGGATAGCTCTGCGGATCAAATGTGAATCAAACTGTCATCTTGTAGACACAAGATTTTGAAAAACTTTTTAACACATTAGGAAGGCAATCAGTGTGACTGTGTAAAGAGGGGTGGCTACGGAGGTTATAGTGCAGAGCCAATCTGGGAACCCAGAGCCAGTGAGAATGAAAAACAGCTGTTTGTACTATCTCTCACTGGCTCTGGGACAATGACGACGCAGCACCTGTGCGCAAGGAAACCGGGGTTTTAGTCTGCCTTCACGCTCCACTTCCGGGTGGTGCGACTATGTTTTCATTCCCACTAACAATATTTCTACACGGAACACTAACACCACTTCTCCCAGAGAACATGGATCGTTTTGGTTATAAGCCCACTTGTTTCTATGATGAAAGAGCAAGTTAAAATGTGAATATCTTTCCGTGGTTTTGTCTGCTCCGCGGACGCTATTGTTAAATTAGTTTCGGCTTGTTTCGAGTAGGGAAGGATCAGCGGACACGTAAATCCCGCCCACTACATTTGATTGGGTAAAGCGCGGCCTGCTTCCTGATCTGAAGGCACGCCCACGCCCACACAGTGCGTACACGTTATGACGAACCTTCACGACAGATTTCAACGCAGAGCAGAATCTGTTCTTGAGAGATTAGTGCAGAGCTGTCAGAACCCATTTCTCTACTGGGTGCCTAGGCAGAGGGGAGTATGGGGGTGGGGTTGTGTGAGGAGGTAAAATGGGGTCTGGTGTAGAGTTTAGTGGGCCTAGGGTTCCCCTCAGGTGGGTACAGGGGAGTATGGGGAGTGGGGGTCACTGGATTGCTCCCTGGGCACTTGGAGCACAGAAGAGCAAAGTTATAGGAGCCAAGGAGACCCTGAGCTTCTCCTCTCCCCCATGTCCGAGGTGCAAAACATTCAACAGTTGGCTCAGACATGTGCTATAGTGGGGCACTTGGGAGCTCAGGACGAGTGCTCATAGGCAGTTAAAGAGAATGGGGCTTGTCAGCCCCTGATGCACGTTGTGCATCGCGATAGCCAAATTCCAATTTTCAAGTGTCCATCCTCAAGTCCTCCACTCCCGCCTAAGCCCTGCCTCCGAGCGAGGAGGCGAGGAGGCAAGGAGCGTCATTTTGAAGTGACAGCAATTATGACGTGTCACACAGTTGGATTGCTGGACTATTCCAGAGCTCGGAGGGTTGTCATGTGGAGGAGGAGAAATTATACGCCACGCATTTCAACGAAGACAGTTCCCAAACGATACATGAAAGATACACTTGTATCTTGCCAGATTTCACTCCAAGTGGCTTAGGGAGCCTGCGCTCACCTCACGCTGGAGGACAGAGTGAGGAGGAGGCAGAAATGAAGCTTATGCGTTAGGCTGAGAGGAGTATCCCTATGTCGCCTGGCTCACTGGATAGTCCCACTGGTCCCAAGTGGACCTCCATGCTGGCTCCTATGCCCGAGATGGTCACTCGTGAGTAGGCATAGTTAGTGAGGAGGGACCCCCCCCATACTTGTGGTTGTAAGACCTCCACGTGGTGCATGACTGTGTGTCAGGCAGACAGGGGTGTCCCTATGTCTGACTGGCTCACAGGAGAGTCGGCGTCTGGTTGGTGGCTGACCATTAATATTCCCAGGGGCCCCCAGTGACTTATCATTATGGCTCAGAGCGTCCTCTCCCCTAAAATCTATTTTTAAAGTTAAAATTATCCAGAAAATACGATCAAAGTTCAAGGTTATTGCCAGCCGTACCAATCACAAAATAAAAGACATGTGAAATTAATTTTGCACTAAAACCCCACACAACTACTACAATCTACAACTACTAGGGGCGGCCATAGCTTAGTGGTTAGTGAGCCCGCCTAGGGAGCCAGAGGCCCTTGTTGCCCCAGGTTCGATTCCAGGCCATGCCAGCATATGTGTCGATGAAATTAAATTTGTCCCTGAGCAAGACTCTTAACCCCTAATTGCTCACAGGTTCTCATTGGAAACAAGACCACAAGGACTTAATTGAACGACCTGTTAAAAAAAGGAATTATCCTTATCTCAGGAATAAGATGTCTGTGACAAGCAAATCTGAACCCTATCCGGCGACACTCCTCTACCACCCCTACCCAAGACAGTAGACACTAAATGTTGTGATAGTTCTGTGCTGACTTGCACATCCTCTCCAGGCCCATAAGGGGCCATTTCTCCACTGTAATATTTGAGAATTTGGCCAATTTGCTATTAAAAAGGTCTTAAGAGTCATTAAATTGTAACTTTAGAAAGGTGCAGATACCCTGTACACTTATACTGTATGTTGGTTTGTTTACTGTTGAGTGAGACCCCCAGTTTGGGAACCACTGCCCTAGTGGACTAGGATTATTATTTCATTTCACCTTTACAAACAAAATAGTGAAGAAACTTCTCGGTAAGGAATTTCTTCCAAGATTTGTGTAACATTCCCAGTTTATCACTTACAGCCATGTTTTTACAAATGTCACAGTACCGCCCAGTAATAATGATTTTTTTCCTTTTTGGTATGAAAAGAAATCTCTTGAAAGCTTCAACAGAATGTGAATTATCAATTCACCAATCCTGGGCATTATGTAGAAAAGGGAGAAATGTCCAATTACATTGTTATATGTGCTTTTAACAATGCTTATAACCAATCCTTTATAATTGAACTTGTAATCACTTGACTATAATTTATATATGCTAATTAGATTCCAAGATTACCAAAACATGGGGTTAGGCACCAACATTACTTGTCTAGAATGAATAATGAAGGAGTAATGGTCTTTTTAAGGAACTGGCGGCGGCCATCTTGAAAATGTTACCTTTCTAGTGGTCCGATTTTGGTAAACTTTTGATATATTATTAAGTACACCTAATACTACAATAATCCATTGAAAAACCTTTTGTTGCAATTTGTTTTGGGTCAAATCATATCTGCACCCGCCTAATAATCTCATGTTGTATCCCTCGGGTAGACTAAACTAGCTTGTGGAGCCGTGGCGTGAACGGAACGTTTGTTATTGTTGACTTGCCTGTAGCCACGGAAACCCATGTCTTTTTTTGGGAACATGACTGTCATGGCGGAACTTCAACCTGGTTTTGGCACTTTCTCCATTCACAACCCTTTCATCTACATAAACGTTCATATTTCAAATATAAAGTTCTTACCCCGTGGCCACAGATGTTACAATTGGAATCGGATGGGTCTAAGTACCCGTATCTTCCGTATTTTTCAATAAAAAAACATTTAAATCCGAATGGTGGCCATTTTCTCTTAGATGTATAATGTATCAGAGTGCAATATACATCCCAACCGATAGGGTCGCGTAATTGAAAGCATAAGGAGAAAATGGCCACCGATTGGATTAAAATGCTTTTTATTAAACAATACGGAAGATACTGGTACTTAGACCCACCTGATTCAAATTGTAACATCCGTGGCATGGGGTCAGCACTTTATATTTGAAATATGAACGTTTATGTAGATGTACGGTCTGTACATGTAGAAAGTGCAAACACCAGGTTGAAGCTCCGCCATGACTGACATGTTTCAGAGCTACTCAGTACATGACGACGTCAGGTCCCGAAAATAGCAGATCTACAAGCTTACAACGCGTCGCGGACTCGACACTTTGTGAGCTTGTAGGTCTGCTATTTTTGGTGCGCATGCAACTAAGAATAAATTAGGTATCACGTCGGATGATATCCATGTAAACTAAATCTAATCTAATGTGTTCTTTCCAATGACAGGACAGAAAGTTGTCATCAGCCTGCAAAAATGAAGGAACTGCAGATGAAGACCTGGGACACTACAGCCATATATATTTTTTCTAAATAAAACGGTTACATTTACACACTGCTTGCTCTACTCATTGGTATATTCTACATTGTGTAAGCATTTATAATGACAAAATGTATTTACACCCAATTCTATAAGGGTTCTTTTGAACTGTTTCATGATAGGAGATGGTCTTTCATTTGGCAGAATGGTTCATAATTACATGACTGTAAGCATTACAGATATAATAGTGAAAAACTCTTGTACATTCTGTTAGTATTTTACTTCTACATGTAATCATAATTTTTCTGGGGACCCCAGCACATTGGATTCAACTTTACTAGTCTTAGATACAATAGGCTATAGTAAAATCTAATATTATCCATATACACCAATTGAAAGCATGAAACGGTCTCATTTGAAAAAAGAGAAAAAAAACGATTAGGCTGTGTATGACAAGAGTATTTGAACATTAGCATGTCATTCTAAAGTAATGGCCATGTTTTCTATAAGTTTAGTCCAAATAATATAACTGGAAATGACAGTGAAACGTTATGCTCTCAGAGATAAGGAGTCACACATGACATGAGTATGAAACGTTTTGTTTTATTATTATATTGTTGACTATGCTGCTTCTCCATGGATGTCCCGACTCCCAAGTAGAAGATGGACGTCACGTCACCAGCACCGGACTGTCTACATGGTGGGATGGAATGTAGGGGAAAAAAATTGATGCACATGCGTGCGCGCACACAGACACACACGTTTAGTGTTACTATGCTAATTTATACATGATATATTTAGTTTACTATAAGATACAATCAAATCAATACAGAACACAATACAACAGCAGCCAAGACTATAGTTTCACCTTGCTGGCGCAACAAAGACACGGTGATGATGGGACTGACATCCTGGGTAGATATAGCAAACTTGCAATGGGTAGGCCTACTGGTCCAACTGTACTGGTTCAACAGAGGCAGATTTCACGTGGTCCAAGAAAGAACATGGCTTCGATGTCGTGTTTTGTGATCCAAAGGTAGACAAAAAAGTCGGAAAAGTTGGAACGTAACATTCATCATTCTTCAGCATTCAGTGTTGTTGCCAGATCTTGTGAGAGAAATAAGCAACCAGGTATATGAAAACAAGCCCAAAAGAAAATACCTGTGCCAAGAGCACTTGAAACCTAGACATGGGTTATTTGAAAATTGCCGATCTACAAGCTCACAACGCGTAACGATGTGACGCAGTGTGAGCTTGTATAGATCTGCTATTTTCCAAACAATCTTGAGGGGAAAAAAGTGCAAAATGTGGAATATTTTTTAAACATTTTAACAACACATTTTTGGTAGGGTCTCCCTGGCAAATATGTTGGCGCGCAGTGCACAGATGAGGGTCCGTGGAAAAGTACATGAACATGTTTGAGAACCACTGGTTTAAACAACAATCAAAACATTTGGAAACGAGCCCAAATATCAACTACATTTTAGAAACCAGCCGCTTATAATAAGCAGACATGGCAACACTGGCCAATGTGCTGTATGTGTTTGTTGATGTTGTTGTAGTGAGAACTGGGAGGGGAAAGTTACAATGTAGACCACGCCCCCACGCAGCCTCCTCCCCACAAGGAAGTGCAGTGCCACAAAGCATTGTGGTCATTGTAGTAATGCAGCCAAACCCCAGTCATCCAGTC
Organism: Gymnoscopelus braueri; assembly: GCF_963280865.1. Classification (NCBI taxonomy): domain Eukaryota; kingdom Metazoa; phylum Chordata; class Actinopteri; order Myctophiformes; family Myctophidae; genus Gymnoscopelus; species Gymnoscopelus braueri. The sequence goes on along the minus strand of NC_137608.1, from coordinate 9,522,801 downwards.
AAAGTCAAGACTTCTATATTTTTCGGGCCATCGGGTGCAAATTTGAAATTTTGCTACTGTTATCTACTATATTATAATAGATAATTAATATATATATTATTAACATTGAGTGACTGCAAGTTCTTCCAGGGGTGAAATGCTCCTTTAAACCCAGGATTTTTCAGTTATTTGCGTGAAATGGTATCATCTGTCTGACCTCCGTTTTCACTGGATCAGGACTGTTGGTCCAATGGCTTCCCGCTTAAGTGAATGTTTCACAATATCAAGGTTGCCGGTTCAAGCCTCACTTGGTGGAGACTTCATTTAAAGTGCATTGCAAACAATAAGACTGTATTAATGAATACATAGGCAATTGATAAAGATAACATGAAATGCTTATCTGAGAAGGTATGTTTTTGCAATGTATGACATAATTCATTCTGAAAATAGCCGATCTACAATCTCAAAACTTTTCAGATAGCAACGTGTTTCTGAGCTTGTAGATCGGCTGCTTTCACTGGTTCACTTTTATCTTCAACAGACAACCTCAGCCTGGATAAAGCCATAGCACTATAGGTAGTGTTGCAGCCTGTCAATCCGAAGGTTGAGGGTTCGATTCCTGTTAATGGCAATAGTTTGAGATGTCCAATCAATCCATTCTGCTTCCATCTCTCTCTCTCTTCAATCTATTCTGTTTCCATATCTCTCTCTCTCTTCAATCTATTCTGTTTCCATGTCTCTCTCTTCAATATATTCCGTTTCCATGTCTCTCTCTCTCTCTCTTGAGGGGCGGCCATAGCTGAGTGGTTAGTGAGCCCGCCTAGGGAGCCAGAGGCCCTAGTTGCCCCAGGTACGATTCCAGGCCAGCAAATGCGTCGATGAAATGAAATTTGTCCCTGAGCAAGACTCTTAACCCCTAATTGCTCACAGACCCTCATTGGAAACAAGACCGCAAGGACTTTCATGAACGGACCTGTTAAAGGAATTATCCTAATAGTCTCTCTCTCTCTCTCTCTGTGGGTGAGAGGTGGCATTGCAAAAAACATGACCTTAAGCTCAGTCTTCTATGTTTCTATGGCTTATTGTGCATATTACTTATAGTTTTGTCTCTCTTTTAATGTATGACATACTTCATTGTGAAAATAGCCGATCTACAATCTCACAACTTTTCAGTTTTGTGAGCTTGTAGATCGGCTACTTTCACTAGTTTTCGTTCCGAGGAGACACAAAAATGCCTTTATTGTCTCCGCCAGGCCGAAATGTTTTACCCTCCGTCCGTCCGTGTGTTTGTCCGTGTGTGTGTCCGTCCTGTCCGTGTGTTACCACCAAATGTCCGGCACCGTTGGCCCGTTCGCTGCGAAACTGTGCACACACACTCCCTGGATGCCAATTCAGAATCTCTGCCTCAATTTTTTCACATGGGCCTGTTATATGTATGTTACCTGGAGGCCGATTTGTGCAAAACCCATTGTTTTACATTACTCCTACAGATTTCATCCAAACATCATGCAAATCGGTACACAGTATCTCTATAGTCATGTGATCAACACGGATCTGTCCGATTTCCCATATTCCATCCTCATTGGCTAAGGTTTGCTTCCAAAATTTGCAGGATTGGTCCGTTTTGAACAAAACGCCTCAAATCATGAACGTAGCTTACGATTTCCGTGAAATTTCACAAACACATTCCCACTAGGCCAAGGAAGAAATGCCAACCTTTTCACATTGGCCTGTTATAGCGCCACCAGCAGGTCTAATTTAGCTAAACACATTTTTGGAACAAAATGCCTCAAATCATGAATGCAGTGTCCGATTGCCGTGAACGACCTAAGAATAAATGGCACCCTTTTCACATTGGCCTATTATAGCGCCACCAGGAGAACACAATAACGTGCCTGACCTGGCGGAGACCTGTGCTCCGAGGAGCACTTTTTCTAGTTGGTAAATGGTTTGTGAACCAGTGATCTAGAGTAGTTCGGGACACAGAGGCCTGGTTCAAAATGGACGGAAATAGTTATAAATATCAACAGACACTATCAGGGAGGCCATATATCTAGCTCAATGAGAAGAAAGGCAGTCTTGGAGTCCGTAGGTCGCTGGTTCGATCCCTGTCCACGACAACGTATTGAGGTGATCATGATTTGGCATTATTCGGATAACACATAGTGTTTCTTGAGGATAGGCTTAGGCGTTGTTTTACTGATGTTAGGGTTAGCGAAGGTTTAAAATGCTCATGTTAATTGCATGGTCTTCTTTCTCTCAAGTTCAGTCTTCTATGTTTTAATGGCTTATTGTGCATATTACTTATCATTGCTTCTTAATTTTTTCTCTCTTCATTCCCTGGCCCCGTATTATCGCTGCTTGCAGCTATATTTTTCCTTTGAATTTGACTCTGGGGGGACCTCCCAATAGAATGTGGATAACCGTTAGGTCCACCCTCAGTCCTCCACTTCCGGTCCATGTGTCTTTGTTCACATTCCTAACATTCCTAATCATACACGTTGTAACAGGAGCTCCTGACAGATTTAACTGCGGAGCTCTGAATCTGGCTTGAGAGATTAAGGCCAAATAAATGATTATAGTGGGGGATATTGCAATTTGACCCTGGTCTTCATCAATGGATTGCTTGTACCCATAAACGGAGGGTGGGCAGAGTTTCGGGTCTCTACGACCACATTTACGTTCACGAAAATATATTTTAAAATATGTTATTTTTGTATCCATTCCATTTCAATTTCTTATTAAAAAAAATTATCCATCCATTCCATTTCTGCTAAGCAGCAAGCTATACTTTATATGTTTGGATGATTTTGATTTATATTAGGATAAATTTGCACGACTGTAAAGACGAAACGGAAGTGGGGAGGAGGCTTCACTTCCGCTTTTTATTTTACTCATGATCAGAGCTGCATGCTCCAGACTGTATGACTAGAAGCATTTGAAAATTGTGGGAGGCAACAGTGTGGCCATGCGAGACTAGGAACATCCACTCTCAGAGCAATTATTTACCGGTGGCCCCCTGGGAAGACCTCAAGGACCACTTGGGGTCCCCGGACCGCACTTTAATAACCACTAGGACGGCTGGCCAATGAGAAGAGAGATGGAATGGTTATGGCTATGAGCTGGAAAATATAATAGCCGATCTACAAGCTCACGATATCAGGACTTACTGTATATCATAGGTAGCTGTAGAGCACAAGCAGGGCCGGACTGGGACTGAAATTCAGCCCTGACATTTTGGTCCGAACCAGTCCACCACCCCCGGGCCGTTTTGTCAACGGGGGGGAGTTTCACTGTTTCAGACCAGTCCTGCACATGAACTCTGCAGCCGCACTGAGGCCCCTGCTGGAAAGCATCCCAGCCCAAACATTAATGTAACTAATAATTGGGCCGCGCGACCCGGAAATGACCGTAATAATCCTAAAATGGGAGCAAAAATATAAAAAAAAAAAAACTGGCCCAGCGTAAAATTTGCCCGGTACGCCAAATGGCCAGTCCGCCGCTGAGCACAAGGTTCTACCCACATCATCAACAATATCATACCTAATAATTTTGGGATATTTTACCTTTAGGTCACACCATTGGTCTGAGGATGGGGCTCTCCTCAGAGACATCTGTAACCGATGAAGACATCGAGAATATTGTGTTGCCGCAGGTTAGGGATGGGTATCGGTTCACAAGTCCGGTTCCGGTTCCGGTTCTGCTTATCGGATCCGGTTCCTTTCGGTTCCATATTTCGGTTCCAAAATGATAAAAAAAAGAAGAGGTCAAATGTTTATTTAACACATCGACCGCCAGAGGTTAATCTCATAATGTACTCACCAGTGCCAAGGTGTTATTGTTGTTTTTTAGTTTTTTTCATGTCGCCATAGATCTTGTTAAAATCCTTAAGATTGAGCCGTACACGGTCTGTTTACTTCCGCGACATCTCACTGTATCTCCCAGTGAAAACCACGTGTCAAACGGGGCATCCATGTTTGAGTTAGAGCGGATTACGTTAAACAGTGATATGCGAGGAGAAAAAACTACAGGAAGAGAATTGAGTTTCAGTTTCGTCTGTAGAACGAGGGCGGACGTGATCGTCAAAACCGGATCCCAAATAATTCTGTTTCCGGTCATCAAACCGGAAACGGAAGTGGATCAAAAAAAATCAGAAAGTGCACCCGGAAATTTTTAGCGCGAAAAGACCGTGGACCGTAGGGCTACGGTCTCGGCGCTTAACAGTTGGATTTAACGGACCGTAGGACTACGTTCTTGGCGGTTAATGTAGATGCACCGAATGGAAAATTCTTGGCCGAAACCGAATACAGAATACAGGAAACACTTGGCCGAAAACCGAATATCCGGAAATTATTGATTTAAAAATATATATAATTTTTTTTAAAAGTTTTTTTTGTACCATTTATGTCATGGCTGTGCCTCTGTTGTAGAGCTACATGATTATGGCAAAACTTATCATAACTATAATGGTTCCATATTGAGATCAGTTATTTAACACAAACATATTTATTTATTGTGTAGATTTATTGATTTACTATTGTGTAGAAATAAAATATAATATGCCTCAAAACATTACCCTGCCATATTCAAGAAATTAAAACAAATATTGAATAGCCTATCAAAAGGCATTATAATGTCTGCAGTTGCATTATTGCACACAGCCAAAATGCATTAATAATATTAGGTCATTTTTGCAAGACACACACACACACACACACACACACACACACACACACACACACACACACACTCAAACAGAAGCGTTCACAGCTGGTGTTAATTATTTTCCCCTGCACGAGCTCTTAACTAGCGCTGGTTTGCCAACTAATGTTACACCCTCTGACAAGTGGATTCTACTTTTCAACAGCAAATCTTGTTTACAAAGTTTGCAGGGCAGAATGTTCCTTCCTTACCTTACTACTTCAGTTCAGATGGTGGTGAGTGAGGGGAGGGGAGGGGAGGGGGGGGGCGGTGCGAGGAGGAATGTGGCTGGGCTGAGTGCGCTCGGAGAGAAGAAGCAGCTCTACTCCTCCATACAGAGAGACGCAACTGATGTATACTTCTCCATACAACTGTGTTTTACCGGATTTGTGATTTTTGATCAGATTGTGCTGTTTGTGTAGGACTTCTAAACGCCTTTGTTTGAACGGCTTTTAGCGCGTCTAGGAACCGATATGCAGAACCGAAATTACATATTTTTTATGGGTACCCGGTACCGACCATTTCTTTATCGGTTCCTACTTGGAACCGTATTTCGGTACCCAACCCTACCGCAGGTACTGTAATCAAACTAATACATGGTAATGTAACCAGCCACACATGGGTATGACTTGTCCTGTACTATTAGTCTTTGCTGCTTAAGATCAGATTTTAGGAAAATGTGGACACGGCTGACAAAAGCGGCAATTTTTTTCTACATGCTCTCCATCACCATACGTTTCATTTTGGACGGGGAGCCACATCATCAAGATGGCAGAAGGCGGCCATTTTGGATTTCAAAGATGGCCACCATGTAATATCTCTAAGTGCCAATATCTCGGTTTCCAAGCCACTTAGAAGGTCAATCTTGGTGTCAAAATATATGTTTTTGGGGTCAAGGAATTCAATAAAGCTATTGGGAAAATCAGCAAGTGACATTTGGTTAATTCTGGCAATAGGCTATATCGCTTTGGATAAAAGCGTCTGCTAAATTACTGTAATGTAATGTATATCTACACAACTTTGTATGCCTCGGCTAGATTATGCACAACAGAGAACTCACTACCTCTCTTCAGATGCCCAACACCCAAAACCAAGACCAAGCAGGCAGGGCAGATCTCAATGTGGAAGGATGATGTGGTGGCACTCTTCTCCTGATTATATATAGCCATGCAACACAGAGAGGGGGACATGAGCACCTTCTTTAAGCATGAAAACCATCCATGCCCTCCCTCTCTATCTGACAAAGGTAAACTACGGCTGGGAAATATGTCAGAAGAGGCAAGGGATACGACGGAAGGTGGCTGTGAAAGGACAAGCTGCCGGGGAATTGGTCTGATTTCTTGTGTGACCCTATGAACAAGCAGGAGCTCTTTACTTTATTCTACGGAAAGATTGCATTAACTGCCTGGCCAGAGGGCAAGCTGGTCTTCATTACAGGTCTCACAGGGGCGGCCATAGCTGAGTGGTTAGTGAGCCCTAGGTTCGATTCCAGGCTATCCCAGCATATGTGCCGATGATATGAAATTTGTCCCTGAGCAAGACTCTTAACCCCAATTGCTCACAGGTTCTCATTGGAAACAAGACCGCAAGGACTTTCATGAACGACCTGTTAAAAGGAATTATCCTTATCCTTACACCTGGAATCACAGTGGTCAGCACATACACCAGCCACTCCATGCTGCCATGTAACCATGAAGAAGCCGACACCAGGATACAGATTCACCTGCTTGATGCCCTGGAGCATGGCTGTTCTACCTGCCTGGTACTCATGTATGTATCCATACAGATGTTGTCGTTATCCTCATCACCAAGTTTCATGCCTATCTACAGACATCTGGGTTGCTTTTGGCACTGGCAAGACCTATGTAACCCAGGTCATATAGACTGGTTACCAGATACATTAATAAATGAGGATATTCTGTCAAGTAATGTCACTATTGAAGAAACAGAGCAAGTCTACCTAACTTGACTGGCCTCTGAACAACAACCCCCGCCCCTCTCTGTCACTGCCCCAATTCTCTGCTGTGAATCCCTATACCCAAGAACCAACCTGGCAATCTGCACTGCAGGAGAGATCCCTTGATAGAGTCAACAAAGTAAGACTTTAAACCTAAAATAAGAATATTGAAGCCACACCAGACAGCACACACACCTTGCCCATCATCACAGTGTTGCCAGAGGGCAAAGAGTTTGTTTCTGATAAACATTGGTGAGTTGCTATAAACTTTGTGTTTGCCACCTTAGCAGCTAAAGCAGCCATGCAGCTAATAGGCTAAGTTACCATGCAATGCCAATGCAGAGTTAGCACAATTGTTGTTCACAATTGTTCCAAGCTATAACCTGTCTGGTTAATTATGTATATATTTTGCACTCTAAATGGAAAAGAGCTATTTCATGTCACCACTGTAGATGGCTGTGTGTTGCTTTTATTTCATTTTTGGACATTTTGTTATATATTAGCTTTTGATAAAATGGGTTTCTAAGTAAGGTTATTTTCTACACCTTTCATTCCTAGCTGAGTGTGTGCTGGGTGTAGCTGCCCTCTGTCTGCACCACCATTCCTGGTGGTTAGAGGAGCACTTTATTTGATTGGATATGATTGGTGATGAGATGTACAGCCGTATGTCTTCATTCAACCGCTGGTTATCAAGGTGGTGTCCAGATAATAACGTGGGCTTTATAAATCATTGGCAAACTTTCGAGGGGAAAACTGGTCTGATGGGGAGAGACTGCATACATCCAACTTGGGATGGTGCGGCGCTCATCTCTAGAAATATAGACGAGTTTATCAATAAACAATGACCACCCAGAGTTGGGATCAGGAAGCAGAGTTGCAGTCCTACACGCTTCTCTGTGCTTCCACCAGAGCAGCCACCTACCCTACAAATCAGAACAATTGAAACTACTCGACCCCCTAGGTATGTGAAACCAAGGGTTCGAGGAGCTGTGCATAAAAACTTGGCACATATCAAAATTAATGCAGTAGTGCCACAAAACAAAATTATTAAATGTGGACTCCTTAACATTAGATCTCTACGCTCTAAAGGTGTATTGGTAAATGAAATCATATCAGACAACCATCTTGATCTACTTTGTCTTACCGAAACATGGCTGGGTGAGCAAGAATACGTCAGTCTAAATACAGCCACCCCACCAAGTCACACAAATGCTCATATTCCTCGAGACGCCGGCCAGATTGGAGGTGGAATTGCAGCCATTTTCAACTCAAGCTTAATAATCAGCCCCAGACCCAGGCTGACTTACAAAACGTTTGAAAGTCTAGTTCTCACTCTTTCGCACCCAAGCTGGAAATCATTACAGCCTTTATTATTTGTTACAGTGTATCGCCCTCCTGGGGCCTACACTGAATTTCTATCTGAATTCTCAGAGTTTCTATCACGCCTAGTCCTAGACTCTGATAAAATCATTTTGGCTGCCGACATGAACATCCACGTGGATGTAGTAACCGATAGCCTCAGTAAAGCGTTTATTACATTAATTGAGTCAATCGGTTTCTCTCAGTGTGTAGATAAACCTACTCACAAGTTCAACCATACCCTCGACCTTGTGTTGGTCTATGGTATTGAAATTGAACATCTCATAGTCTTCCCATATAATGAGAACCTCTCCGATCACTATTTAATAACCTTTGATTTTACATTAATTGATTACTCACCAATGGACAAAAATGTATTTGGTAGAAATCTATCCGATAGTGCTGTGGGCAAATTTAAGGAAGCAATACCATCAGCCATCAACTCAGTATATTCCAACACAATTGAAGATCTCTATACTTATAGCCCCTCTCAAGTCGATCACCTTGTTAATAGTGTCACAGGCTCCCTTCAGACAACGCTTGACTCTGTTGCTCCTTTAAGAAAGAGGGTAATAAAGCAACAGAGGTGGTATAACTCTGGAACTAAAAATCTCAAGCGAACGTCACGTAAGCTTGAAAGAATATGGCGTTCAACCAAACAGAAAGAATCCTGTATAGCCTGGCAGAACAGCCTTAAAATATATAGGAAGGCTCTCTGCAATGCCAGAGCCACCTATTATTCATCTTTAATAGAGGAAAACAAAAACAACCATAGGTTCCTTTTTGACACTCTAGCCAAATTGACAAAAAGTCATGACTCTACTGATCCGCGTATTCCTATATCCCTTAGCAGCAATGATTTCATGATTTTTTTCAATGGTAAAATCAATACTATCAGAGATAGTATTGATAACCTACTGCTCTCGGCCCCTGCTGGACCACCCTCCGATGTGGTATCCTCAGAAGTGGCTGTGCGACACAGTGTATATTTGGACAGTTTCTCCCCGGTCGAGCTCTCCGAATTCACTTTAATGATCACATCTTCCAAACCAACGACTTGTCTCTTGGATCCAGTCCCAACTAGATTACTTAAAGAGGTCCTGACCCCGGTTGGTGCATCCCTACTCGATATGATCAATATGTCTCTGGTGACGGGCTACGTACCACAGTCCTTTAAGGTAGCTGTCATCAAACCTCTCCTCAAGAAGCCTACTCTCGACTCAGGCATTTTGGCTAACTATAGACCTATATCGAACCTTCCATTTCTCTCTAAAATCCTTGAGAAAGCAGTCGCCAAGCAGTTATGTGACTTTTTACATAACAATAAGCTATTTGAAGCTTTTCAGTCAGGATTCAGAGCACACCATAGCACTGAGACGGCATTGGTGAAGGTCACAAATGACCTCCTGATTGCATCCGATAACAACCTTCTCTCTGTACTGGTTTTGTTGGACCTCAGTGCTGCATTTGATACTATTGATCACCATATATTGTTACAGAGACTAGAGCATTTGGTTGGCATTAAGGGTGCTGCATTGAACTGGTTTGAGTCCTATCTGTCTGACAGATTTCAATTTGTAAGCGTTAACGATACACCCTCATTACGCGAAAAGGTTAAATACGGAGTCCCACAAGGCTCTGTACTTGGACCAATACTATTTACTCTATATATGCTTCCTTTAGGTGAGATAATTAGGAAACACTCTATAAATTTCCACTGTTATGCAGATGATACACAATTATATCTATCGATGAAGCCAGATGAAACAGATCAACTGGCTAAACTTCAAGCATGTCTTATAGACATCAAGAGTTGGATGACCCGTAATTACCTACTCCTCAACTCGGACAAAACTGAAGTTATTGTACTTGGCCCTAAGCACCTCAGAGATAAATTAGCCGATAAGAATTTTACCCTAGATGGTATTACCTTGACCTCCAGGGCCACTGTAAAGAATCTGGGAGTCACGTTTGACCAAGATATGTCCTTTCAGTCCCACATAAAACAAATTTCAAGAAATGCCTTTTTTCACCTGCGTAATATTGCAAAAGTTAGGCACATTCTGTCCCAAAATGATGCAGAAAAACTTGTTCACGCATTTGTTACTTCTAGGCTGGACTATTGCAACGCTTTATTAACAGGCTGCCCAAGTAAGTCCCTAAATAGCCTGCAGCTAGTCCAGAATGCCGCTGCGCGCATACTGACAGGAACCAGAAGAAGAGATCATATCACTCCTTCATTGGCCTCTTTGCACTGGCTCCCGGTTAAATACAGAATAGAGTTTAAAGTTCTCCTCCTCACATACAAGGCTCTCAATGGACAGGCACCAGTATATCTCAAAGAACTCATCAAGCCCTATAAACCAGCCAGAACACCATTGCGTCCACAGTATGAAAAAATGCTTACGGCTCCAGGAAACCCCCAAAAAATTAGAACAGGAGGCAGAGCATTTAAGTTTCAGGCACCTCAGCTGTGGAACCTTCTCCCAGTCTCAGTCCGTGAAGCAGACACACTCTGTATATTTAAGACTAGACTAAAAACCTTTCTCTATGATAAAGCCTATAGCCGAAGTGTATAGACTCAGTCACCCTATAGTCATCCTCTAGTCATCTAATAATTCACTTCATGCAGGTTATCCAGTTTTCAATGTGTCCTACCACTAACCAAGATGAAAATGATGTAAATATGCATTGCTAGAATGAACATATTTATTTGATCTTGGTACAAACAAAAATCAAGTGGTATTCACAATAGCTTAAATGCATTCCTTGACATAGAAAATGTAATTTTGACACCAAGATTAACCTTCTAAGTGGCTTGGAAGCCGAGATATTGGCATTTGCAGTTATTACATGGTGGCCATCTTTGAAATCCAAGATGGCCGCATTCCGCCATCTTGATGATGGCTCCTACCAAAAACTTAAAGTTATGGTGATGGAGAGCATGTGGAAAGAATGTGGTGCTTTTGGTCGCCGTGTCCACATGTGGACCTAAGCGACCAGAATAATTGCCAGAATGAACCAAATGTTCAAATATTGGCAGAAATAGTCACTTGCTGATATTCTCAATAGCTTTATTAAATTCCTTGACCCCAAAAATATATATTTTGACACCTAGATTGACCTTCTAGTGGCTTGGAAGCCGAGATATTGGCACCCGTTTCAGGATTATTACGGCCATTTCCGGGTCGCGCGGCCCAATTATTAGTTACGTTAATGTTTGGGCTGGGATGCTTTTCAGCAGTGGCCCAGCAGTGCCGGAATGAGTGAGTAGAGTTGGGGCGGGAGGCCGGAAAGGGAGAGGACTTGGCGGAGGTGGTGGTGGAACCAGGAACGGGTGACGATTGAGCCGGTTTCCGTGATGAAGAGGGGGTCTTGTGGCGTGCAGGGAACGTCTCGTGGTGACATAGCGGAGGACGGGCTTATATGGACTGAGGGGGGGAGTCTGTCTTGAAGAGGTGAATGGTGGATGAACGCCCCAGCTGGTCCGTCTTGCTGCGTTTGAGGGTGAAGGTGAGGGATTCGGAGGAGTGGAAGGTGATGTCGGCCAGGCTTGGATGGTGGGAGGGGTCGTACCGGGAGGATGAGGAGGTCAGCTCAGAGCACCGCAGGAAGCCGAAGAATGCCAGGAGGAACATGCTTTCCAGGGTGGTGGAGATGTGGGGTGTGAGGTAGACGGCGCGGAGGGTACGGAGGCAGTGAAGAAGCAGGTCAGAGGTTAGGGGATGACGTCTGGGTGTGGTCGGGACTTCGCTGCGTCGAAGGCCCGAAGCAGCATAGCGATGTGGGGGTGGGATATGACCGGGCTCAAGGATCCATCCAAGAGGGGGAAGAAGAAGCCGACCCCGCTGAGGTAGACATGGAGGGTGGAGGTGTGGAGATGGGAGTGGCAGTGCGTGAGGAATGCTGCGATTATGGTGACGTCAGTTGAGGGGAAGGGGGTGCCGGTGTTGGTGTGGAACCTCTTGAATGTGTTCCATGCTGTGAGGTAGGTGGAGAGTGTCCTGGGTGCAAATCCGTTGATGATATGGTGGCGTGACTGGATGAGGAGGTGACGGAGCTGGGGGTTCAAATGAAGATGGTCTTGGAAAATGGAGGGATGGATGTTGGGTGGAGGTCGGCGTCCGGCGCCAGCTGTCAAAACCTCTGGAAAGAGAGACGGGAGAGAGAATCTGAAATTAGGTTATTGTGACCGGGTATATGGGCACGGATGATAAAGTTGTGGGTGACGGAGGACCAGGTGAGACGGCGGAGGAATGGCATGATGTCGGGGGAGTTGGAACGGCCTTTATTAATGATGTCGACTGTGGCCTGATTATCGGAGTGAATTAATATACACTTCTGGGACCACTCGTGGCCCCAGATAAGTGCAGCCACGACAATTGGAAATAATTTGTGTAGTGCTGAGGAAGGGTGAGGGGAGGGGGGGATGAAGGCGAGGAACTCTGGTGACCAGGCTGACGCAAACCACCGTCCCTGGTAGAAGCCACCAAAACCGAGGGAGGGGGCCGCGTCAGAATAGAGTTGTATGTCGTGAGGGTTGGAAGTGATCGTGTCATAGAACAGGGTGATGCCGTTCCAGTTAGTGAGGAGGTGAAGCCAGAGGCGGAGGTCTGCACGGGAGGAGTGATCGATTGTGACGTTGTCGTGCAGGTTGGGAACGGAGGAGGCTGTGGTGAGGAGGTGAGAAATGAAGGGACGGCCTTGGGGGATGATGCAGAGTGCAAAGTTGATGTGGCCGAGTAGGGCTAACAACTGTCGTTTGGTGCAGATGGGGGCCAGGAGGTAATTGTGCAGGAGGAGGGTGATTCTGTTTAATTTCTCCGGGGGAGGGAGGCCTCGAAAGCTATAGTATTGAGGGTGATGCCCAGGAACTCAAGCTTGGTCGAGGGGCCGATTGTTTTCTCCTCGGAGAAGGGGACGCCTAGTTCAGAGAAAACCCTTCGAATGGTGGAGAGGCCGTGTGCTAGGGGGGGCGAGGGGGGCTCGACGACCAGAAAGTCGTCGAGTAGGTGAACGAGGTGGGGGATGTGATGGTTATTTGACAGGATCCAACAGAGGGCTTCGGAGAGTGAATCAAACCGTTTGGGGCTACTTTTGCAACCGAAAGTGAGCCTAACGGCAAAGTAAAAGGAGCCCTTCCAGGTCACCCCGAAAAAAGACCAAAAGTCGGGGCGTAAGGGCAGTACCTTAAACACGTTGGTTATACCATGCTTTGGAAAGCATGGCCCCGTGACCGGCGAGATGGATAAGGTTTATTGCGTGATTGACGGTGGAGTATTTCATGGAAAAACCGTGACTGGGGATGGTGCTGTTAATGCCGGGGATGTGAGAGTTGTGGGGAGAGGAGAGGTCCATGATGAGGCACTTCTTCCCTGAGTACTTGCGGGTCGCCACGCCGATGGGACTGATCCGGTACACGGGGAATGGTGGTTTGTCGAAGGGCCCCATCACCATTCTTACCTTACCCCATCATTACCTTCTTGGCGATTAGAGTGTCGACTGCGTCTGGGTCGATGATGGCGGATTGCAGGTTGTGGCAGGTGTGGGATGTGACGGTTAATCCGGGGTGGAAACCGTGAGTGAACCCGTTGATTAGGAAGTTAACAAATGGCCGGTCGGGGTGATTGTGGAGGGCAGTGGTGAGGGCTGGGATAATGATGGGGGTTTTGAGGTATCGTGCTAGTCACGCGGTAGGAGTGGATGTGGGGTTGTGGGGGCAGGCGGGGCGAGCATGAATGAGCAAACGTGGAGGAAACGGCATGCAGATGAGGCGCAACCGGCGTCATTGAAGTTGTTGCATATTTGCCTGCCTGCCAGAAACAGGACGGGCCTCCCCCTAGCGTCGTTAGCGTTAGAGGGCTGAACGGAGCGTGAGAAATTAGAGGAGGATAGCCTGGGGACTTTGGAGGGGGGAAGTGCTGCGGATCGACTGCGGGGGGAAAGGGGTGGTGGATTGGTGGTAATGGACAGAAGTGGTTTTCTGTTTTGACGGGGCTTTTGGGTGGCCGTGGTGCAGACGGCGGACGGGTGGGAGGGGGCTCCACACAGGTGGCAAGACAATGCGGCCCTGGCCGTGAACACCCTGCAATAAAGTTCACGGTCCAGGGCCGAATAGCACATGATAATTGTAGTACCCCGTGCTGCCGAACCGAATGGCCAGCTCTAATACGTTGAACAGATACTGGTCCAATTCGGCCCGACGGCCGGGGTAGACTGAACAAATAATGTCCCTGAAAAGGGAGAAGGAATATGCGAACTCGCTGGGAGTTAGATCGCGGGAGCGGTTGGGGAGGGACTGGCGGAGTTGGGCCAGGAACCCGAAGGGAGTAGTAATTTCCCTGTTGCGTAGGGGGTCTATAATGGATGGCTGGAGGAGTACTGCCAAGTCAACGTACGCACCATTTAGAATCTGTTGGCGGAGGGAATCGCTGACGGGAGAGGGCCGGGTTGCCTCGGCTAGAGGAGGCTCGGCTGGGGTGGCCGTGGCCAGGGTGTGGGCGGAGGCTGGGGGAGTGAAAGGGTTATAAAGGTTAGCCCCTTGGAATGCAGGGAAGGGGTGGGGAAGGGGACCGAAGGCGGGTGCGAGGCCGGAGGACGCCTGCGGTGCCTGGGAGTAAATGGAGGAGAGGAGAGAAAACAGTTGGGCCGGGTTGGGTAATGACGAGGTCTGGGTAAGTGGTGCAGACCCGGTAGGAGGTACGGGCTCAGTGGGCGGTGCGGACTGAGGCGGGGGATGTGGGGCGGCCGCAATGGGCGGGGGCACGACCTGAGTGGGCGGGGGCACGACCTGAGTAGGCTGCCCGATGTGCGGGGTGCGGCCCATGTGGAGGGTGCATCCCAGGTGGGGGGCGCGGCGGGAATGATGGAGTGCTGAGCGTCGTTGGCGGGGAAGCCGTTGGGGGGGAGGTGGGAGGGAGGCGCACGGCGCCGGTGTGACTGGCGAGGAAGCACGGCGTGCCGGTCCGGTGGCGGGGCGGGCGTGCTGTTGTGGTCTTTCCTCGTCCGCTTTGAGGGAGGGGGGAGGGGGGCGCACGGCGCCGGGAAAAGGGGGAAGGGGGAGGAGGGTGGGAGGGGGGGAGGGAAGAGGGCGCACCGAGCCTCTCCAGGCAAGGAAGGAGCCGGCTGTGCTGAACCTGGGACGGAGCTGTGGGAAGGAGGGGGGGGCCGCAAGGCCCTGGAGGAAAGGGGGGGGAAAGGGAGGGAGGGAGGAGGGGAGGGAGAATGGCGCCTGCTTGGGCGGGGCCGCTGGAGCGGCTGATCCTGGAATCGCTGTGCTGAGATGGGCCAGGTAGATGGTGTCCCAAGAGTCTTGCTCAGGGACACATCGACATTTTGCTGGCCTGGCCTGGCCTGGAATCGTACCTGGGACAACCAGGGGCTCTGGCTCCCCAGGCGGGCTCACTCAACTATGGCCACATAATAGTACACTTTAGCCATCACCTTATGAAATGAAATGATTACAAACAAAAAGTATGTGTTTTTTGGTCTACAGAAGTACATCACTTTAGGAATCACAGATAATTACTTAAAGTGAGGATGGAATCTATAGTCAGATGGAAATGTACTGAAACATGAATAATACAAAATCAAGAAGGTTTATTTGTCTGTAGCTTTCTGTCCGCTTTAATGTGCTGACAATATAGCTCTGGTCTCTGGTAAGATGTCAGGAACGGAAGGAAAATCCTGGAGAGCCAATCAAAGTTAAGGAGCCCAGAGGGCTTGGGTGAAAAATATTTAAAGAAATAAAAGTCTAAAATGAACTTGTGAGGTGTCTAACTAGGGGTTTTCAGGGGTGCTGAATCCATTCCAACCATAATTTTTGAGTAAAAATGTCTCCCTGGCCATCTAATATTGGTATATTGGTTATTGTTAGTGTATAATCGGTGTATAATCAATGGTAGGGGATTGGGGTGTTGTTGAATTGATTCTATTCTGAAAAATAAAATAAGAAAATATTGCTAAACACTTGATAAGAGTGTACACCTACTGTGCACATGCTCAGTGGGATACACTGTCTGCATGTGGCGAAGGAGCGGGAGTGTTGCATCCTGGCAAATATGTCTGGACGATTTTAAGGTACGGTAGTTTATCTACTTTTTGGCATTTATTTTCCTCTGCTGGCAAAACTTTTGATTACTGTGAATTTACATGTCAATTTTCTCTAGCCTATTGCTTACATTGAACAACCATTAGTTAAACAATCATGACACTTCAGCCACCAGGCGACCAGCGACTTCAAGTCCCCAGTTATCACCTCGTCGCTTTGCTCTCTGCATCAAACTCCTTTTCAGTCGGTCCTGGTAGACATTATCAGGTGCACGATACAACTGCCAAGCTCTGTCTGGATAAAAGGTAGCCATATACAGTATGTTCATGATTAAATTATTTGACTTTGAGTGGAAGCCTACAATGAGGAGCAAGACAAACAATTATCAAAATTCATTTGAATCTTACATACAAAAGACTTACCAGGGTTTCTTTTCAATGTGCCAACATTGATACCTTCATTGCAAAGGATGCAAGTATTATGGTAGATCAAGTGTGCCAGCTAGCACTTGAACTACTTGACCCAGACAATGCCCTGCGTCTTTTCTTCCTGTCTGGCCGTTGGTCTTGCTCATCTTGCTCTAAAGAATATATTATGTTTAAAGTTTTTATTAAATTATGATGTCACTCACAACATAGAATAGGATTGAAATCTGCAAGTGGCAACTTTCAGCACAATGAAAAAAAACTTACGATATCCAGTGGATATACATCTTGCACGACTGTATAGCTCGGTTTTGCATTCCAAATGGTATCTTAGTTTGGGGTCATCTCAGTTTTTCCAGTCCTCATGAAGTCTTCTGATTAATGCTGCATCATCCACACTCTCAGAATAAGACAACATTTGTGCATAGCCTTTTTGGGTGACTTTTGAGAGCTTTGGAATCTCAGTCTCAGGACCACCACAGATGAAGCACCTTAAGCCACAAGCTACAGAATCCTCTTCCATGTTGTCTACTAAAAGACAAGTGTCATGATTGTTTAACTAATGGTTCAATCAGAAACACTCTCGTCTTAGTAGATAAAGAACCATTTATTGCCACAAATGGAATACAGTTAAGCTTGGCGTTAAAGCTCCGCTCTTGGGAGTATATTCACTGAATTTTGTCGAAGCAGCCTGCTAAGCATATATTCAGAGAATGCTTAAGCAAATCCCCATAGGGATACAATGTCAACAATAGCAGTACATTGACATATTAGTTAGAATTAGCAGATATACATGATACACAAGTATTTCAGCCTATATGCAAGACTCTAAACAAGCAGATATACATGATAACCACAAGTATTTGAGCCTAAGCCAGACTCTAATCAAAAGGTGGAGGCTGGGGTGGAGGAGGAGCTAGCAAAATGCATTGGTTCAGCAACCAAGAAAGACCTAGAGTATAGAAGCCGTATTTAAAGGATCCTCTTTGCTCATGCGTGAGCTGTGATTGGACAATGAGTGTGTGACGTAATGACCACTGAGCTCTGAATAGGAAACAGAATGCTGATGTTCACATCAGCTGACTGACCGCTGGTTACAGCTTTGGCGTGCACGACTTCCGTGTCCTGCATGAACTAACGCTATGCTTCATTTCAATCAGAAACACTCTCGTCTAAGATAAAGAACCATTTATTGCCACAAATGGAATACAGTTAAGCTTGGCGTTAAAGCTCCGCTCTTGGGAGAATATTCACTGAATTTTGTCGAAGCAGCCTGCTAAGCATATATTCAGAGAATGCTTAAGCAAATCCCCCAAACTAACAAATGCATACTCTCTGGTTTCAGCCAAGCGGCAGCTAGGATACTCAGAGAGTGCATAGCAGAAATCCCCCCAACACACGGAAGCCAACGCCAAGCCTAAAAAACGCCTTTATCAGTCATACTATATTATGTGAAGTAAGCCTGCTACAGACTTAAAATAGAATGCGCACACATTCTGAAGTCATTCTACAATTATGTGATAAGAGACTATGTGTCACAGCAAGCTTGCTGTGGACCTCAGCATTTGATTATTAAGCTATACTAAAAGAAGCAAGCATGCATCTTAAAACGAGGTCATCCTACAATTAATGGGATACGTAATATGTGTGTGTTCAACAGCCATGTTGATCCTGTACTGCAGGAGTGCCTCAAATGCAGCATGCATTTATGTGTTCAACAGCCATGTTGATCCTGTACTTCAGGAGTTCCTCATCATTTGATTGTTAAGCTAAACTAAACAAATGCAAGCATGCATCTATGTGTTCAACAGGCCTGATGAATGCAGAAACCTGTTGATTCCTGAACTTCAGGAGTCCTAGACGGTGTCCTAAAGCGATGTCCACTGCTGTGCCGCATCGCGAGTAGGAGCGAAAAAGGACATTCTATTCCTTTCCCTTTTAAATAAATATGTATATATATATATATATATATATATATATATATATATATATATGAGGTCATACTATATTATTCTATAATTATGTGATAAGAGACTATGTGTCACAGCAAGCTTGCTGTGGACCTCAGCATTTAATTATTAAGCTATACTAAAATAATGCAGCATGCATCTTAAAACGAGGTCATCCTACAATTAATGAGATACATACTATGTGTGTGTTCAACAGCCATGTTGATCCTGTGCTTCAGGAGTGCCTCTAATGCAAGCATGCATTTATGTGTTCAACAGCCATGTTGATCCTGAGCTTCAGGAGTTCCTCAGCATTTGATTGTTAGACCTTTCCTATCCGCACAGATAAGAGGGATGCAAGCATGCATCCGTAAAAGGTCAACTATCTACATCAGAATGAACCCATGCCATTGCCAACCACTTTTGAATGCAGACTCTTATTTAACCGTCTCCTCATACAGTACATGCCACTCATTGCTTTTTGAGCAACTTTCAAAGTTTAAGCCGGGACCATAGCCCCGCCAATGCGGAAATGAGTGAGTTATACAGATGCGCAGCAGTCCACATCTTTTGCAGAGGAGACGGAGCCGGGCCGTAAACCATGACTTTGGCTTTCCCTTGTCGGTCAGGAACAACATCCGTCTTGCCTCGCCAGAGGACGTCTTTGCAGGTACTGGATCATGGAGAACAGAGACAAAATATGGTTTTAGTTGGGGTTAGGGTTAGGGTTAGAAATAATGACGTTTGCACCTTTTCCCTCCCCGTCTGATTTACAGTGTTTAAGATGTATAAAGTTCATCCTACAATAGTGTGAAACTATGTGTAGCAGCAGCATGCTGCAGACATTATTTTATTAAACTAAACTAAATTAATGAGTGTAAAATGTAATAATTATATGCAGCAGTAAGCATACTGCGGACCTTACCCATCACGCACAGATAAAGAAATGCAATACAAAAACAGAATCATACTACCCAAATCAGTGCAGTGGAACCCAGCCAACACTTTCAGCAGCATACTTATGTCTGATGTCAATCTCAGATACGTAGATAGCAATCCACGAAAGCTTCAAGTTCCACAAGCATGCAGAACACCACCTAGATGAACTTTTGGAAAGACACACACACACAAGAGCAAGCATGCAAGCCTTCTCATCTGGACGCTGTGGAGATCTGCAAGCATACAGCTGGGATTATCTCATTCACTCATGGTGAACGTAGTAGCGTTCATGGCTGCAGACCGGCAACCTGCTGCTTCATTGTGAATGCTGGAACCTAAGCAGCTGAAGAGTACTGTAGCTGCACCGTTTGCAATAAGGGCAGACCGCAATGCATCTTTAAGACTTTGTTTGCAATAAGGCAATTATTTTTAATTGCAATTATCATCATAATGTTTTTCTTCTTTCTGCAACCATCCAATGAAACTTAACCCAGCAGCACCTGTATGAGACAGAGACAAGTAAACCCCCTTTATCCTTGCAATGAATAATGACTATTGTATGATTTCCGCCTTTCACCTGCTGTTTTTTTTTTTTTTCGAGATGTGGCCAAACGGTGCGTAACTTGCTTTAGTAATTAACAGACAAAGTATGCATCTGAAAATATTTGAGGTGAGAAATAAGCAATGTACTAGATAACATGCCTCAGTCAGCAGGGCTCCCTCTGTCTGCCCACTGCTGACACTATGTTACTATGTAGCAGTAACCTTTTTCCTGTAGCACATTAGTATCCTCAGCATAGTAGTAGAAGTAGCAGCTCAACTGCAGTAGAATGAGTAGCACAATAATAGTAGCAGCATTTAGCCAAAGCATGATTAATAGCTGTAATGTTAGCAGCAAGTTTAAGTAGCTTTTTAGTAGTAGAATCAGTATCTCACACTTTTAGAACTAATACAACCCAACCTGAACCTTCCCAGCATCCGTGATGGAAAGAAGGTCATGCCATCAAAAGCCTTGGATCACCATCATAGCAGTCGCTCATAAAATGAAAACATAAGCAGTGTGAATTCAGCAATGAATATCCCTTTACAATGACATGGTTAGCTAAAAGTGAAGTAACATGCAAATTACTTCAGTGCACTAATGAATCCGCTCCCTGCATCTAATCATAATGCTGATAGGAATTGAAGCAGCAGAGAATCAGATTAACCTTTGTTTGCCCTCTAAATGGCACCCCCTGGAGGACAACCCACTACAATTGAAGCAATCGCCCCATTTCTCAAGACTTCAAATCCACCATGAAGTAATTATCTATTTAAGCATCTGCAAACTAATCCACCCACATAATAGTTACCTGAACTTGAGCGATAAATTAAGTGAATAGAACAGGAATGCAGAAATAACAGCTTCACTGAGTGAATTATATTAACTTGAATATCCCATGATAGTTGTGTACCTATTTAACATGACAGTTACACTGCCATACTAGTAGAGGCCCTAGGAGGGGTCCACGCGTACCCTCTTATTTTTTTTTCTAGTTTCGATTTTTGGCATCCATAGGACCTCTAATATAGGGATTTTGATGATCCCAAGAAAAAAAGTGGTCCAAAGTGTTTTTTTTTCAATGTTTTATTACCCCTATGAGACCTGCAGGATTGCTGGCTGAAATGCCAGCGAGACTGTCTTTCAGAGACTGTAGCACGCTCAAATTTAGACGTAGCCCAAAGATAGAGATACCATTTGATTCTAGACAACCTCAGGTTTCCAATGGAACCAACCTTGTCATGCTACCTTGTCGGTAAGGGGGCTAAATACCTAAGGATTCAAAGTTAGACAACATTTTGTCGAGGGAAAAACGTCCATCACTGTTTTCCAAATGGTCCCCTGAGCTGTCACCTTGATATAAGTGAATTGAAATGGGTTACATGTATAACTACAAGCCTCCCCTGTACATAAATGCCACATTTATGCCAATCTCATGCAGTTTTGGGCAAGAATCATGCAGTTTATTGCATGCAGTACAAATATGTAATTTCCGCCTATTGTAAAAAGGAGACCACTTTACTGTATCTATAGCTGTATGAGACCACTGTACTGTATCTATAGCTGTATGAGACCACTGTACTGTATCTATAGCTGTATGAGACCACTGTACTGTATCTATAGCTGTATGAGACCACTGTACTGTATCTATAGCTGAATGAGACCACTGTACTGTATCTATAGCTGTATGAGACCACTGTACTGCATCTATAGCTGTATGAGACCACTGTACTGCATCTATAGCTGTATGAGACCACTGTACTGTATCTATAGCTGTATGAGACCACTGTACTGTATCTATAGCTGCATGCATGAGACCACTGTACTGTATCTAGACCACTGTACTTCATCTCTTTCTATATGAGACCACTGCATCTATAGCTGCATGAGATCATGTACTGCATCTTGACCACTGTACTGCATCTATAGATCACTGTACTGAATCTATAAACCACTGTACTGCATATATATACCACTGTACTGTATATATAGACCACTGCACTGTATCTATAGCTGTATGAGACCACTGTACTACATCTGTAGACTACCTACTGTATCTATAGAATGCTGTAATGTATCTATAGAACACTCTAGTGCATCTGTAGACCCCTGTCGTGGTATGTAGACCATTGTAGTGCATTTGTAGCCCACTCTATTGCATCTGTAGACCACTCTAGTGCATCTGTAGACCACTCCAGTGCCTCTCTAGCCCACTCTAGTGCACCTGTAGACCACTCTAGTGCACCTGTAGACCACTCTAGTGCCTCTCTAGCCCACTCTAGTGCATCTGTAGACCACTCTAGTGCCTCTCTAGCCCACTCTAGTGCCTCTCTAGCCCACTCTAGTGCACCTGTAGACCACTCTATTGCATCTGTAGACCACTCTAGTGCCTCCCTAGCCCACATAGTGCATCTGTAGACCACTCTAGTGCCTCTCTAGCCCGCTCTAGTGCCTCTCTAGCCCACTCTAGTGCCTCTCTAGCCCACTCTAGTGCCTCTCTAGCCCACTCTAGTGCACCTGTAGACCACTCTATTGCACCTGTAGACCACTCTAGTGCATCTGTAGACCACTCTAGTGCCTCCCTAGCCCACTCTAGTGCCTCTCTAGCCCACTCCAGTGCCTCTCTAGCCCACTCTAGTGCCTCTCTAGCCCACTCTAGTGCCTCTCTAGCCCACTCTAGTGCACCTGTAGACCACTCTATTGCACCTGTAGACCACTCTAGTGCATCTGTAGACCACTCTAGTGCCTCCCTAGCCCACTCTAGTGCATCTGTAGACCACTGTATTGCACCTGTAGACCACTGTATTGCACCTGTAGACCACTCTATTGCACATGTAGACCACTCTATTGCACCTGTAGACCACTCTAGTGCATCTGTAGCCCACTCTAGTGCATCTGTAGCCCACTCTAGTGCACCTGTAGACCACTCTAGTGCATCTGTAGACCACTGTAGTGCATCTGTAGACCACTCTAGTGCACCTGTAGACCACTCCAGTGCATCTGTAGACCACTCTAGTGCACCTGTCGACCACTCTATTGCACCTGTAGACCACTCTAGTGCATCTGTAGCCCACTCTAGTGCATCTGTAGACCACTGTAGTGCATCTGTAGACAGACCACTCTAGTGCACCTGTAGACCACTCTATTGCACCTGTAGACCACTCTAGTGCATCTGTAGACCACTGTAGTGCATCTGTAGACAGACCACTCTAGTGCACCTGTAGACCACTCTATTGCATCTGTAGACCACTCTAGTGCATCTGTTTTCCAAATGGTCCCCTGAGCTGTCACCTTGATATAAGTGAATTGAAATGGGTTACATGTATAACTACAAGCCTCCCCTGTACATAAATGCCACATTTATGCCAATCTCATGCAGTTTTGGGCAAGAATCATGCAGTTTATTGCATGCAGTACAAATATGTAATTTCCGCCTATTGTAAAAAGGAGACCACTTTACTGTATCTATAGCTGTATGAGACCACTGTACTGTATCTATAGCTGTATGAGACCACTGTACTGTATCTATAGCTGTATGAGACCACTGTACTGTATCTATAGCTGTATGAGACCACTGTACTGTATCTATAGCTGAATGAGACCACTGTACTGTATCTATAGCTGTATGAGACCACTGTACTGCATCTATAGCTGTATGAGACCACTGTACTGCATCTATAGCTGTATGAGACCACTGTACTGTATCTATAGCTGTATGAGACCACTGTACTGTATCTATAGCTGCATGCATGAGACCACTGTACTGTATCTAGACCACTGTACTTCATCTCTTTCTATATGAGACCACTGCATCTATAGCTGCATGAGATCATGTACTGCATCTTGACCACTGTACTGCATCTATAGATCACTGTACTGAATATATAAACCACTGTACTGCATATATATACCACTGTACTGTATATATAGACCACTGCACTGTATCTATAGCTGTATGAGACCACTGTACTACATCTGTAGACTACCTACTGTATCTATAGAATGCTGTAATGTATCTATAGAACACTCTAGTGCATCTGTAGACCCCTGTCGTGGTATGTAGACCATTGTAGTGCATTTGTAGCCCACTCTATTGCATCTGTAGACCACTCTAGTGCATCTGTAGACCACTCCAGTGCCTCTCTAGCCCACTCTAGTGCACCTGTAGACCACTCTAGTGCACCTGTAGACCACTCTAGTGCCTCTCTAGCCCACTCTAGTGCATCTGTAGACCACTCTAGTGCCTCTCTAGCCCACTCTAGTGCCTCTCTAGCCCACTCTAGTGCACCTGTAGACCACTCTATTGCATCTGTAGACCACTCTAGTGCCTCCCTAGCCCACATAGTGCATCTGTAGACCACTCTAGTGCCTCTCTAGCCCGCTCTAGTGCCTCTCTAGCCCACTCTAGTGCCTCTCTAGCCCACTCTAGTGCCTCTCTAGCCCACTCTAGTGCACCTGTAGACCACTCTATTGCACCTGTAGACCACTCTAGTGCATCTGTAGACCACTCTAGTGCCTCCCTAGCCCACTCTAGTGCCTCTCTAGCCCACTCCAGTGCCTCTCTAGCCCACTCTAGTGCCTCTCTAGCCCACTCTAGTGCCTCTCTAGCCCACTCTAGTGCACCTGTAGACCACTCTATTGCACCTGTAGACCACTCTAGTGCATCTGTAGATGAAAGCTCTTTAAAACCACTGAAATGTCTTCTGCTGGGAATAAAGGGAGTAGCCTACATGGGAAGCAAGCTTCTGTGTTAACTTTGCAGTGCTGTACAAACAAATCAGCTTTTACATGGCAGCAAGCATGCTATGTTAGCTTTAAGCTACAAACAATTCGAGGTTTCCACATGGGAAGCAAGCATGCTATGTTAACTGTGCAGTGCTGTATAACAGACAAGCTTCTAAACACATGGCAGCAAGCATACTATGTTAGCTTTAAGCTAAAATAATCCAAGCTTCCACATGGTAAAATAGAGTAGCCTACAACCAAATCAAGCTTCTACTGTCTGGGCAGCAAGCATGCTGTATTAGCTTTGTGCTACAAACAATTCCAAACTCCTACATTTTTGTTGTTATGTTGTTTTGTTGTTTTTGTTGTAACGAACAGACCTTGTGAAGACAATTTTCCCCTTGGGGACAATAAACATTATTATTATTATCATTATTATTACATGACAGCAAGCATGCTATTAGCTTAAGCTATGAGCACATTAGTGTTTAGCAGCAATAATAGAAGAAGCATTGGCTGCTGTAGCAGTGGTAAATGTCAGCATCATTAGCAGACTCATATCATATAGCACCAAAATATCATAGAGCAGCGCACAAAGCAGTAGATAAGCAGCAGAAGAAGCTCGCAGCAGCTAGCAAAATGCATTGGTTCAGCAACCAAGAAAGACCTAGAGTATAGAAGCCGTATTTAAAGGATCCTCTTTGCTCATGCGTGAGCTGTGATTGGATAATGAGTGTGTGACGTAATGACCACTGAGCTGTGAATAGGAAACAGAATGCTGATGTTCACATCAGCTGACTGACCGCTGGTTACAGCTTTGGCGTGCACGACTTCCGTTTCCTGCATGAACTAACGCTATGCTTCATTTATTCAATGTAAGCAATAGGTTAGAGAAAATTGACATGTAAATTCACAGTAATCAAAAGTTTTGCCAGCAGAGGAAAATAAATGCCAAAAAGTAGATAAACTACCGTACCTTAAAATCGTCCAGACATATTTGCCAGGATGCAACACTCCCGCTCCTTCCCCACATGCAGACAGTGTATCCCACTGAGCATGTGCACAGTAGGTGTACACTCTTATCAAGTGTTTAGCAATATTTTCTTATTTTATTTTTCAGAATAGAATCAATTCAACAACACCCCAATCCCCTACCATTGATTATACACTGATTATACACTAACAATAACCAATATACCAATATTAGATGGCCAGGGAGACATTTTTACTAAAAAATAATTGTTGGAATGGATTTAGCACCCCTGAAAACCCCTAGTTAGACACCTCACAAGTTCATTTTAGACTTTTATTTTTTTAAATATTTTTCACCCAAGCCCTCTGGGCTCCTTAACTTTGATTGGCTCTCCAGGATTTTCCACGAGGATTTGGGTTTACATTAATTGAGAGGTGATTCTAGACACCTATAAGAACACATTGGTAAAGAAAGCTATTGGTAGTACATTTTTTCACAGATGGTCCACACATATTGCTAAAATTCCCTAACTAAAGAGATGTTTGAGATGTTTGAGAGATGACAATTAACCAAGACTTTTCTTGACCGAAACAGTAGTAAGCACAATAACACTGTAGGCCAGCGGTAGGCAACCTTAGGCACAGGTGCCAACATTGGCACAGGGGAGGGTGATCACTGGCACATTGGCATAAGTGTGAGAGAGGTTTTTTTCTTTTAAAATTAAATATTCATGAAAAGTTTAGTCAATTACATTAAGTCCCCTCACATCTACAGTGTACAAAAAAATCCAAAAAAGAGAGAGTCTGAGAGATAGGGGGGTTATCGCTCTATCGAGTCTAATGATCATCAAAGGAAATATTTCTAAAAAAGAAAAAATAAAGGTTCTTATTTATAGCCTATGGACAATCAAAATCAGTTGGAATTATTTAATTTGGATGTGGCGTGACTGGCATCATAATTAAACTTAATGTTGATATGGCACACTGACTATCAAGAAAATGAAAACTTGGCGCTTCATGTCAAAAAGGTTGCCGACCCCTTCTGTTGGCCTATACATACAAAGCAACACATGCACAACACTACAATAATATATTTAAAAGTAATTCAAGTAACACATGTAAGGATAACTACTTAAAAGTTCATAAAATCATAAAAAAAATCTTCAAAGTAACAAAATAAACGTAAATTGCACACATACTGTATGCGTCACTACAGAAGTTTGTTACATTTCAAATGGCCATAACTCGGTGACCATTGCTATAATCAGAGGAAATACAGTAGTACCGCCTCAATACCAGCACCCACACATCTAATAGAGTAGTACCGCCTGAATAAAAGCGCCTACACCTCAAATACAGTTGTCCCGCCTCAATACTAGCATACGCATCAAATAGAGTAGTACCGCCTGAATGCCAGTGCTTACATATCAAATAGATTAGTACCGCCTGAATGACAGCACACATGCACTCATCAAACAGAGTAGGCACCGGTTACTCACACTGGGTGTGATTTTTTATTTAAAAAAACATATATATAGCCTATATATCTTCTTCATTATAATGTAAAAACATATTAAAAATATGTTTGAATAACTTTGTGACTCGTAAAGTAGCATGCTCATTAATATGTAGCAGGAGATTTGTAGTATAGCACATGGTACCTGTGCACGATTGCATCAGGTGAAGACAACAAGACAGATAGAATAAATGATTGCCAATACCTGCCTCAATTCTGTGAAAATAGCTAAATGTTTTTTTTATTTTTTTGTTTTTTTTAACGACGGAGTGTATGTGGTGTGGTCAGACAATGAAATAATTCAAGTCAACGGAATGCGAGGGACCACAGTGAAAATAATGGTGCTGGAAAAGAGCAAAAACAGAAGGCAATGTCATTTGTTTAGAAGGAGCTGTTTGCTACTAATAATGACAACTATAAATACAGCGATAACACGGGGCCAGGTTTTGCAGAGAGAAAAAAGTAAGAAGAAACTATAAGTAATTTGCAGAATAAGCCATAGAAGCATAGAACACTCAACTTGAGGGAAAAACAGGCAGGCAGGCAGGCAGGCAGGCAGGCAGGCAGGCAGGCAGGCAGGCAGGCAGGCAGACAGACAGACAGACAGACAGACAGACAGACAGAGACACAGACAGACTGACTGACAGACAGACAGACAGACAGACAGACAGACAGACAGACAGACAGACAGACAGACAGACAGACAGACAGACAGAGACACAGAGTGAGAGACAGACAGACAGACAGACAGACAGAGACACAGAGTGAGAGACAGACAGAGACACAGAGACACAGAGTGAGAGACAGACAGAGACACAGAGACAGAGAGACAGAGACACAGAGACACAGAGACACAGAGACACAGAGACAGAGAGACAGAGAGACAGCGAGACACAGACACAGACACAGAGACAGAGTGAGAGACAGACAGACAGACAGACAGACAGACAGACAGACAGACAGACAGACAGAGACACAGAGTGAGAGACAGACAGACAGACAGAGACACAGAGTGAGAGACAGACAGAGACACAGAGTGAGAGACAGACAGAGACACAGAGTGAGAGACAGACAGAGACACAGAGTGAGAGACAGACAGAGACACAGAGTGAGAGACAGACAGAGACACAGAGTGAGAGACAGACAGAGACACAGAGTGAGAGACAGACAGACAGAGACACAGACAGACAGACAGACAGAGACACAGAGTGAGAGAGTGGTGTGGAGTGGTGGAGACAGAGCTCCACTTCTTGACTGCATGTGACAAATATAAACACATAAGAGAATGTAGCGTACCCCGCCCAAAGATGGTCTTTTACTGGTGGTTTAGATGAGGTTTATTTTAAAACCAACAACGTAAAAGCTGTCACAAAAACAAACAAACAAACAATTGGACATTAAACATTTTCAAATTGCAAAAAAAATCATTCACATTGAACAACACTATTACAAAACAGACCTTAGAAGACAAATAAAATACATGCACACACTTTAAACAAATGAATGTATACCTTGTGCCCATTTAGGCAGGGGGCTAAAACCTTTACTTGTATCTTACTGTCAAGCAAGCAGACCTAACCCTGGTGCTGCTGCCTGCTGCAAACATTTCAGTCTCTCTCTGGCTGAGCAGACAGGTGATAGTAGTGAGAAATCAAGCAATAACCTTCAAAATAAGAGCATCTCAAAAGCACCTCACAGAAACATGAAATTAACATAAATGCAATGCACCTGAGTGATCTGACACACCAATCCAAATAACAAAATAAAAGCACAGTGCCTTGGGGGTCATTTACACTCCCACCATAATTATCTTGTGTTTTACAAACTTAAGGCAAACTTAAACACAAATAATTTTCACATATGAATTGACTCATAGCAAAAAAGAACTTCACATGATGACCATACTGTGGTCCATTTAACTTTGACTGAAATTCTTAAACAGTTTCTAATAACAGAATCAACTTTTGTACTGGGCGTTCTACTACAGTCAGTTTGCTAACACGTTCACGTTGAGTTTTCGATCACCTAAAGCTATTTTGACTCTTTTGACCAGTACATCCTTGTCGGACAGCTTTAGTGCCCTTTTTCTCCTTGTTAATCAGAAAGGGCCCGAAACAGTCCATGCCACTTATACATGAAAGGAGCCGAGGGTTCTATGTGTTCTGGTGGCAAATCACTCATCCTTTGTCCCTAGTTGGATCCCATTGATAGTGAAAACTTTTCCTTGGTGTTTTACCTTTTGAAAGTGAGCAATTAACAGTTTAGTAACATGATGCTCCTTGGGAATAACCGCTGGGTGTTTAAACAGAGTAGGGATGGATGAACGACTTAGTCTTCCTCCCACCTTAAGAACACCCTCGGCATCTAAATAGGCATCCAACTGATACAGTTTGTTGTGACAAGGGAGCCGATTTCCTTTGCTCAACAGCTGTATTTCTTCTCCATAGACTTTATCTTGCAGGTCTTTGATGATAAAACGCTCTGCATTTTCTCGTTCACTCACTGTCGTGTGTGTCTTTGATTTGTCTTTCTTAGTTCGACGTTGAAGACGCGCTACAGCCTTGATGGCCTGAGACCAAGATGAAAACTTGCACAGGCGGTCTATAAGTCTTACTTGTTCTGTAGTCTTTGTTTGTAGCGTTTGAGCTTTCCTTACTTCAGGGTCTCCTATCGGAGGTTCAAGATTCACATCCTTTGGAAGCTGTATTGTATCAAGGCTAGTTCCTTTATACTTAGCAGAGCAATCAAATACCCCCCGCAGTTTATCTGGCTTGTTTGGGTGGTATACTCTGGGATGAGGCATGAACACATTTTCACCAGGAGCTCCATCCTCATGCACTTCCTTTACATTACTCCTTTCCATGTTGTCATCCATGTACTTAATATAGTCTTCCTTGTAATTCTCATCCTTAGAGAATTTCCTCTTGAGGTGACTGAGTCTGATCTCTGCGAGCGGCTTGTTTTCAGGTAGGTATGGTCTGTCTTTAAAAGGCAGGGGCATTTCGTAATGTCCTTGATTATTTTGTGTCATGTCTTTCTTTATTTTATCTAGGAACATTAGATCTTCTTGTGACACGGTTTTGTCATGTCCAGTGACATCCTTGAAATCCCACTCGAGAGCACGAATTGCATCCATCGGTGTTAAAGGGGGTAACTCCTTAACAGCAACCCGGTGACAAAGTCCAGTTGTCCTTGGTGCATCGAGGCAAGGCCTTGAACAGCCAACAATGCTCCACCCTAAGTCTGTTTGGACAGCATAGGGCTCGTTTTCTCTGCCCAGTATTACCTTTCTTGGCGCCAATGCTCTGGCACAGTTGTAGCCTATGAGAAGGCCAACTTTACAACTCAGGAGTGTTGGTATTTCATCTGTGATAGCTGAGAGATGACTCCAGTGTTTGGCTGTTTCACAGGTTGGTATGTGCTCCCGGTTGACAGGTATACAGTATTTTGTGTATGATGAAGGGAGGTCGATGTGTACTGAGGAGCTATAGCCCCTCACACGGACACCTGTTACTTTTTCACTATTCATGACCGTATTCTCTCCCAACATAGTGGTTAGTTTTAGCTTAACTGGGAAACGATCCATTTGCAGCTCACTGCTCACCTCCCGATCAATAAAAGCAGTGTCACTTTGTGTGTCTAATAAGGCATATACAAGTTTTTCCTTGTTTGGATTTTTGACAGATGACACCCATACCGGCACAATCATTGAAGTGCTAGCAGACTGTCCTTCTCTGGTGATCTTGTGAGACAGAGCTGATGCAATGTCATCTGTATCCTGTTCTGTTGAATTATCCTTCTGCACAGGTTTGTCTCCCTTTGGGTTTTTAACATAGTTATTGTCATGAAGACAGGTGGGATGTCTCCCCTTGCATGTATAACAACTGTGACGGCGGCGACATTCTTTTGAACTATGTCCCACTTTTGTGCATCCATAACATAGTCTATTGTCCTTTATATATGTCCTTCGGTCCTCAAGGGACTTTTCCATGAAGTTGGGGCACTTATAGAGCTGATGATTACTGTCCTTGCATAACATGCATGGGGCACTTTTGGTTGCCATTTCTTTGTCACTGTCTACAGTTGTCTGAGTACTGTAAACATTTACAGTGTTCCTTTTTATATCCTTTGGGTCCCTTTTATCCTTGGGTGAGTCATAAGAGCGAAGAGCATAGATAGAAGTAACTGGGTTACATGCAATCTCTGCTTCGACTGACATAAATGCAGCAAAAACATGGAAACTGGGGAATTCTTTACTTTCCATGAGGGCCTTAGTGACCTGCCGATTCCATTGTGACACTAACCAATCTGGCAACTTCTGTACTAATTTTTGGTTTTCTTCAGAGTCACTCAGTATGTCCAAACCTTTAACATATGGCATAGCCTGTAGGCAAGCATTCAGGAAATCTGAAAAGTTCCTTATTCCTTCTGCATCCTTAGCATTTATTTTTGGCCAATTTGTTAGCTTCTCCCTAAATGCTTTCTGAATGACAAAAGCCTGGCCGTATCGCTGATTAAGTTTGGTCCAAGCATCTTGATAAGCATCTTCATCGCTTCGGTAGAATGTACCTTCAAGACATTTATGAGCTGGGCCACTAACATACTTCTTTAGATAGTATAGTTTGTCTGCAGAAGAAATGCCCTTTCTATCTATAAGCGACATAAAGGAGGCCTTCCACTCAATGAATCGAAGGGGTTCGCCATTAAAGACTGTGGGCTCAGGCATGGGAAGTCTATTAAATGCTATGCTGTCCTGTACAGCTTGTGCTAGATAAGACACATCAGTGAGAGGAGGTTGTGTGGCCACATTACTGGGGGACTGCACGGCATTAGGGGGTATGGAACGCTGACTATCAGGGTCACGCTTAACAGACTGGATGTGGGGCTGCATAGAGGAAGGAAAGACAGAGCGCTGGATATCAGGCTCACCCTTAACAGACTGAATGTGGGGCTTTACATTAGAAGAGAATGTGGGGCGCTGGCTCTCGGGGTCACACTTAACAGATTGGTTGTCCGTTTCCCTTTGTACCTCTCTGTTATAGACCTCAAACCTGGCTCGTGCTGCCGCCAAGTCCCTTTCCTTTTGTAGGGTTTCCAATTCAGACTCCTGAAACTGTAATTGCTCCTTTAGATTCCTTATTCTTTCCTTTTGTTTTCTTTCCTCTGATAATGCTTTACATTCAGCTTCCTTTGTTGCTAACTCAGCGGCTGCATCTGCGCGTTTGGTTGCCATACACACGGAAGCAGAGTGATGACTGGCAATAGAAGATGCTACAGAGGGTCGCTTAACATTTGCCTGTGTCACAGAGGTTGGCTTCATTTGGTTGTGCCACAGAGGGAAGCTTAACACTTGCCTGTGTCACAGAGGGTGGCTTAACATTTGGTTGTGCCACAGAGGGAGGGCCCCTATTTGAAGGTGCTGCAGAGTGATGGCTTTTATTTGAAGATATCACAGAGTGATTACTTCTCTGTGAAGATGCCACAGAGTGATGGCTAACATACACTTGTGATGCAGTTGAACCATAAATAGAGCGGGCATATTCACAATCCAATAGCCCACGAAGCCGTCCATTGACACACTCTGCATCATAATCTCCATCAACCTCTGTTATCCTATCATATATAATTTTGGTGATATCCTTAGTTACAGCTTCACATGCATCAATTTTACGTCTTAGTTCAGTTGATGGTGTGATCTGATCTCTTATTTCCATATAGGTCCTCGTGACTACATGTTGTGCTTTTTCAAGAGGGTCTAAGAGGGATGTCAGATGGTTTTCCGTTATGTTTGTTTTAAGCTCTTGTCTTGTCTTACGGGCCACAATCTTCCACTGTTCATACAGGGTAATTAGTCTTTTTTCTTTCTTACTCAACTCCTCTTGTTGGTAAGCATGCATTTTTTCTGTTGGAACTCGTTGACGTTCAGAATGGCGAGGTTCCTTTGTGGCCTCTAGTACACGACTCTGCAGATCAGCCATTAATTTCTCTTTCTCTTCAATTTTTTCTTTTAATTCACTTCTTAATGCAAAGTTTTCTGTTTCATTTTGGAGAGTGTCTTTATGTTCTTCAATCTCCTTCTGGAGAGCTACCATCTGTTTCTCCATATTTGTACTCCAAGACAAGGCTTGTGTCCTCCTTTTTGAATGTCTTTAGGATGTTACCTTCAGATGTCTTTGACCATCACATCAACTTCAACTGTCTGCTGCCCGTGTAGGATGAGTGCCGTTGAACCGTGGAATCCCTTGGGTTGTGCAACAGGATCGCTGAAGAGATGAGGGTCGAAGCTTTTACTGTAGCGTACCCCGCCCAAAGATGGTCTTTTACTGGTGGTTTAGATGAGGTTTATTTTAAAACCAACAACGTAAAAGCTGTCACAAAAACAAACAAACAAACAATTGGACATTAAACATTTTCAAATTGCAAAAACAATCATTCACATTGAACAACACTATTACAAAACAGACCTTAGAAGACAAATAAAATACATGCACACACTTTAAACAAATGAATGTATACCTTGTGCCCATTTAGGCAGGGGGCTAAAACCTTTACTTGTATCTTACTGTCAAGCAAGCAGACCTAACCCTGGTGCTGCTGCCTGCTGCAAACATTTCAGTCTCTCTCTGGCTGAGCAGACAGGTGATAGTAGTGAGAAATCAAGCAATAAACTTCAAAATAAGAGCATCTCAAAAGCACCTCACATAAACATGAAATTAACATAAATGCAATGCACCTGAGTGATCTGACACACCAATCCAAATAACAAAATAAAAGCACAGTGCCTTGGGGGTCATTTACAGAGAAGATTACTATCCTAAATTCACAAACATAACAAAAACAAAGATACAGTTTGACTCTATCCAGGCAATCCCCTACTTATTAGGTGAGAAAGCCAAATGTTCAAGGTTGGCAGCAAAATATGTAGCAGCCTGTCACAAAATGAGGGACAATGAGTGAACACTATAAGTCTACTACAATTAATAGACTAATGTCATTTTGCTTATGTTTGTCTTGTTCATATTATTTGTTATGATTCTAAATATGTATTATTATTTTGTATCATAATCTATGTAATGCTTTGGCAATATAAGAATGCTTGTCATGCCAATAAAGCATATTTGAATTGAATTGAATTGAATTGACAGACAGAGACACAGAGTGAGAGACAGACAGAGACACAGAGTGAGAGACAGACAGAGACACAGAGTGAGAGACAGACAGAGACACAGAGTGAGAGACAGACAGAGACACAGAGACAGAGAGACAGACAGAGAGACAGAGAGACAGACAGACAGAGACACAGAGAGACAGACAGACAGACAGACAGACAGACAGACAGACAGACAGACAGAGTGAGAGACAGACAGACAGACAGACAGAGTGAGACACATACATACAGACAGACAGACAGACAGACAGACAGTCAGAGTGAGACACAGAGTGAGAGACAGACAGACAGACAGACAGAGACACAGACACAGACACAGAGAGACACAGAGACACAGAGACAGAGAGACACAGAGACAGAGAGACAGAGAGACACAGAGACAGAGAGACACAGAGACAGAGAGACAGAGAGACAGAGAGACACAGAGACAGAGAGACACAGAGACAGAGAGACAGAGAGACACAGAGACACAGAGTGAGAGACACAGAGACAGAGAGACAGACAGACAAAAAGCAAAGTGCAATAATAGCACAATAAGACATGGAAACGGAATAGATTGAAATTGAGACAAAGCAAATGATTCCAACAGGTGAAATTACTTTTAAGCTCGACCCAGCTGAGGTGGACATACATAGGACGCAGGGGGGCAATCCCAGGTTAAGAACCTCACACATGGACACCTCAACCTATTGCTATTGACAGGAATCGAACGCTCGACCTTCGGACTCACAGGCTGAGACACGACCTGTAGTGCTACAGCTTCGTCCAGGCTGAAGTTGTCTGTTGAAGATCATACATTTTTGCCTTCTGTCATGAACCAAGCCCCTGGCTGAAACTGGTGAAAGTAGCTGATCTACAAGCTCAGAAACACGTTGCTATCTGAAAAGTTGTGAGATTGTAGATCGGCTATTTTCACAATGAAGTACGTCATACATTGAAAAAACATACTCTCAAACAGTGTTGTGCAGTAACGAATTAAAAATAATATATTACTGTAATATTATTACTTTTCCCAGTAACGAGTAAAGTAAGGTATTATTCTGCCAGAACAGTAATATAATACCATATTACTCGGTCAAAAAAGGCCTCGCTACTCGTTACTGATGACGAGCGTCTTTTTTTTTTGTTCATTCATTCATTTAATATGTACTCTCTCTCCGTCTCTCGTAGAGGCAAGTTCTCGCATCGTGCAAAAATAGAGCAGATCTACAAGCTATCAACCTACGTCAACAGAGATGCTTTTTAGCTTGCAGATCAGTTCTTTTTTAGCACGCAGCCTGCGCACAGTTATGACGTAGTGCATGACCCATATGCGACTGCTGCGTCGTGTATTTCTCCGACGTTTTTTAACTTCAAAAAGCTCTCAAACTTCTATTTTGAAGCACGGAATTTACTTAAAAGATATCGTTCGGATAGAATGTAGTTGTTTAACTTCATATATGTGGTCAATTAATCATGACAGAGCCCATTTAAAAATAAAAATTCAGAGAACCGGCAGGGGCGGACAGTGACACGCATTGTATCCGAATAAAGTAACCTATTTTCGGCATGGCCCTTTCAGAAGTCCCCCTGCGTCACTTGTCTGGTGGTCGGGGAAACGAACTGCTGATGAGGAGAGGAAACGGTGTTCCTCTCCTCTCCTCTATATCATTGGTTCTCAAAGTGGGGTCCGGGGACCCCCAGGGGTCCTTGAGGGAGTTCCAGGGGGTCCCCAGCTAAATGATAGATTAGGCACCAAATGGACCCTTATGGGTCTCTAACTCTGAGAGTGTACAAATGGAACCAAATGGACCCTAACGGGTCCATTTGGTTCCATTTGTACACTCTCAGAGTTAAATTGACATAGATTTTACAATTTAAATTGCGGTCCAAGTGATAGAAATGCCATTAAATGGGGGTCTGTAGCCCTAATGCATGTCAAACTGGGGGTCCTTGAAATTAAAATGGTTGAGAATCACTGCTAGAGCCGTAACACATCTTCTCTTATGGGGGTCCCTGGCATATCTTTTGAAATGGGGGTCCGGGGGCTAATAAGTGTCAATTTGGGGGTCCTTGACATGAAAAAGTTTGAGAACCACTGCTCTATATCTCCTCTCCTCTCTCCTCCCCCCTTGCACTTTGGCTAATTAATATTGACTGGTGTAAGATATGTTGAAAAGGTTAAGAAATGTTCAGGCAGTCAGCCAGTGTGTGCAGTTCAGATTGATGTTGTTCCTGTAAGGATAATTATTGTTCCAATTCCAAATATGGAATTTGCAGCAGCAAAATACTTAAAAGGATAAAGACTGTTGACTGTTTTCTATTGTTCCATTAAATTGGATTCAGTTCTAAAAGGCTAAAAACTGTACACGTCTTTTCTTTTGCGAGGGGGCGCGGGGAAAGTAATATAAAGTAATATGTAATATATTACCCTTGATTCCAAGTAATAAGTAATATAATATTATTACTTTTCAAAGGAGTAATAAGTAATAAGTAACATATTACTCTCCTAAGTAATATAAACCAACACTGCTCTCAAATAAGCATTTCATGTTATCTTTACCGTTTGCATGTATGTATTCATTGATACAGTCATGTTTTTTGCAATTGAACTTTAATGAGTCTGCATCAAGTGAGGCTTGAACCGGCAACCTTGCGGTCGTGTGGCTCTCACTTAAGGGAGAAGCCATTGGACCAACAGATAAAATCTGTGAAAAAAGAGATCAGACAGATGATACAGTTTCACGCAAATAGCTGAAAAATCCTGGGTTTAAGTGATTTTCAAACTGCTTAAAATTGCGGACAATCTAAGGGCGGAGTGAGAGACATGGAAACGGAATAGATTGAAGAGAGAGAGAGATGGAAGCAGAATGGATTGATTGGACGTCTCAACCTATTGCCATTAACTCTATAAACGCCATTGACTCGAAAACGCGTCAATAACTACTTAATCCACCCACGCCATTGACGCGTTAGACGCGTTGGATTTGCGTTCATTGTTTAATCTCTGATCGCGCTATGCTGCTTAAAATTCAATGTTATTCTCGAGTTCCACTTACTTCACCCATATCTGCATCCGGTTTCATGTCCTGGGTTCCGTTTCCGGTTTTTGATTATTTTCCCCCGGTCATTTCGTCCAAAATAGGTAAACAAACGGTTTTTCACACGGTATGACGGACAAACGGACAGCTTCTCTTCTATAATCTATGGTCTGGGTGACGATCAGTCATCGCCGTCGTGTATCACAACGTAATTCTGACGATCAAAACAAACTGGGAGGACGTCGATCACTCGTTCACAAACCATTTACCAATAGAGAAATTGCATGTCTCCTCGAAACCAGTGAAAGCAGTGAAAGCAGCCGATCTACAAGCTCACAAAACGTTGCTATCTGAAAAGTTGTGAGATTGTAGATCGGCTATTTTCACAATGAAGTACGTCATACATTGAAAAAACATACTTTCAAATAAGCATTTCATGTTATCTTTACAGTTTGCACATGTATTCATTGATACAATCATGTTTTTTGCAATTCAACTTAAACGAGTCTGCATCAAGTGAGGCTTGAACCGGCAACCTTGCGGTCGTGAGGCACACGTTTAAGGGAGAAGCCATTGGAGCAACAGACAAGAACCTGTGAAAAAGGAGATCACACACATGATACAGTTTCACGCAAATAGCTGAAAAATCCTGGGTTTAAGTGTTTTTCAAACTGCTCAAAATTGCGGACAATCTAAGGGCGGAGCTTACTGGTCAACGTGATACATGTGTTCCTCATGAGTCAAGGCACATGTGTAAGCAGGTTTAATGGCTGTCGGCCAAACGAGGCATGACTTTTGCCTGTTTAAAGTTTGCACTTTCAAAAAATCGCTATAGCGCCCCCCTTTGACCAATTGGAGTAAGATTGGTTTCAGTAATATTTGGAATGACCCTCAACATTAACGCAAAGTTTCAAAGAAATGTGAGTCTGCATGTATGTGTT
This sequence comes from Gymnoscopelus braueri, assembly GCF_963280865.1. Taxonomy (NCBI): domain Eukaryota; kingdom Metazoa; phylum Chordata; class Actinopteri; order Myctophiformes; family Myctophidae; genus Gymnoscopelus; species Gymnoscopelus braueri. The sequence goes on along the minus strand of NC_137608.1, from coordinate 9,484,559 downwards.
AGGGGCAGATGAATAATTGTCATAAAACTGCAATATTCATTGGCTCATTAAAGCTTCATTTTTTCACTTATGGAAAATCTTCGCTGCTTGTTTGTCGGCATAGATCCAAAGTTCATGTGTAAAACGTTTCGTGCAGATTACTCAAAAATCCCAGGAGGAGATAGGTTTTAACTGTTTTTCATATAATTCAAAATGGTGGGAGATCTAAAGGTCAGAGGTCAAAAGTCAGAGGGTTAAAGCACTCAAACTTTGGAAGACATTTTTAGACAATCAGGATTAATGACTATAGAGATACTGTGTACCGATTTGCGTGATTTTTGGACAAAATCTGTAGTAGTACTGTCAAAAAATATGTTTTGCACAAATCGGCCTCCTGGTGGCGCTATAAAAGGCCCATGAGAAAAATTTGGGGCAGAGGTTCTGAATTGGCATCCAGGGAGTGTGTGTGCACAGTTTCGCTGCGATCAAGCCAACGGTGCCGGAGATTAGCTGGTCACAGACGGACGGACGGACGGACGGACACACACACGGACGGACGGACGGACGGGGTGGAAAACATACTCTCTCGCCATGCCTTTCGGCCTGGCGGAGACAATAACACACAACAATCATAATCCATGGAAACCATCCATCCACAGCCTGGGACCTCCTCCAACCTAAAAGTTAGCTCACCTCTGATCATAGTTAGGTGCCTTCGCATTAAACTATTGTGACACTGCATTCAATTAAAATCCTGGCATGCCCTTCATGAGTCACTCATCATGTAGGCCTACATAAGTTCAAGTTTCCTTGTTCCAGTGTTCCATTGGCATTTTATCCTTGACGTTTCCATGAGAACCATTTAGTTTTTTTTCTATTGTTACATGTGCATGCCTTTGACTTTCTCATCAACAGAGAATACCTTAATGGAAACCACGACTAGCTACCGTACCTCGCCAAACCAAACAAATGGTTTATCTGGTAGATCTTGATTTGATCTCCATCTGTCCTCAAGTAACACTGTCCTTTGAAAAGCCAGCAATCTCTATAATAGCCATGATGTATAATACGCAGCCACTCACCTTTGCAGCTACGTGGCCCTTTTGCAGACAATTGTTCAAGTCGCTCCGGTCCGAGTCCAAGTCGAGTCCCAAGTCATTTGGTCCCAAGTCCAAGTCGAGTCCCAAGTCGTTTGGTCCCAAGTCCAAGTCGAGTCCCAAGTCATTTGGTCCCAAGTCCAAGTCGAGTCCCAAGTCAATCCAACCCTCAGGTCCGAGTCCCAAGTCGAGTCCCAAGTCATTTGGTCCCAAGTCCAAGTCGAGTCCCAAGTCAATCCAACCCTCCGGTCCGAGTCCAAGTCGAGTCCCAAGTCATTTGGTCCCAAGTCCAAGTCGAGTCCCAAGTCTTTCTGTTGTGGGCAAGTCAATAATGCATTTAACTTGAAGGTTAAGGATGATTGTATTTTAATATATTATAAGAATAGTATAACTATCTGTGAAATATAACCCATTTATTTCACAAAATAATGTGTTGGCAAATTACCAATATTTAGTTACATAGGTCTCAATATGTCACATTCAGCCCTGGACTTCACTGACTGAAGTAGGGGTCACATTAATCACATTAGATTCACAGAATGAATTTTACCCACAAGTTATTTTCATTCAAATGAAATGTGAATGAACTTGCTCTAATATTGACTTTAGTTGATTTTTCAGTCTTTAAAATATAGTATTTCTTAATTATTAAATAATTACAGCTTGTAGATTGGCTATTTTCACGATTTCAAATTGTTTTTAAATAATAATGAAAAAGGAACATACAAGATTTCCACCCGACAGCCATAATATATAGCCAATATATGGTTCTGTATCAGTATATGAGTCCGTTTTAGCAGATTTCATTCTAATTGGCTACTATGCCTGCATATGAATTTCATGAGCCTGGGTAGGTCACCCTGGCTTGACGGAGATACGCCCTGTAGCGCACACTCTGCACAGCAGCAGCAGGTGAAAGCAATTCACTTAAACGAGGGTTGTGTTGCGCACCAAAAAACGGACTAAGACTTTATTGCTGTTACCATGGATAAAGTAAATTCGACAGTGGTGAGTGACTTTCATGTTTACAAGTACGTATATCTCGCTGGCTGGTGCTACTGTTGTTGTTGTTGGGGTGGCTGGGGTCATAAACAAAACACTAACGACTAGTTGCATGGGAGGCGTTGTGAGCTTGTAGATCTGCTATTTTCAAATAGCTGATGTATATGTTAGAGTGCTCATGTGGCCCATAGTCGCTTGACTCGCTTCTTTTGGGCTGGTTTTCCTAGACCTGGTTGCTTGTTAGTTGTTTTTCCTCACAACACTGGCACTGATGATAACTAGACGGCAGCCGTCATAGAATCAAAATGACCCCGCTGGGAGTGGTGGTGGCGTTTGTGGTAGAGTGACCATGGGTTTGTATGAAGAGAGATAGCGCATTTGCGGTAGAGTGAGCATCGGTTTATATGAAGAGAGAGAGCACATTTGCGGTAGAGTGAGCATGGGGTTGTATAGAGAGAGATAGCGCATATGCGGTAGAGTGAGCATCGGTTTATATGAAGAGAGAGAGCACATTTGCGGTAGAGTGAGCATGGGGTTGTACAAAGAGAGAGAGGCATTTGCGGTAGAGTGAGCGAGCATGGGTTTGTATAAAGAAAGAGCGCATTTCACACACAGATCATTCATAGGGGAAAAAACTAAACGAGTCATTAGAGTCATCTTGTCTCAAGTCGAGTCGAGTCGGGAGTCATTGGCTAGCAAGTCCAAGTCGAGTCTCAAGTCTCGTTGGTCTTTTACCTTCCAAGTCCGAGTCGAGTCGCAAGTCTTTACCTTCAAAGTCCGAGTCGAGTCGCAAGTCGTCAAATATGCGACTCGAGTCAGACTCGAGTCGAGTCACTATGACTCGAGTCCAATTGTCTGCCCTTTTGCGATGGAAGCACTGTCTGTACTGATAAGACTCAGTTATTATTATCCTAAATAATTAGGATTTATTTTGTTGGCGGTTAAGTGGCTCAGTAGTTAATGCATAATAGTGTTTTAAAATGTGCTGCACATTGGAATAGACCCTATGACACATTAGAAGCCCATTAGTATACATTTAGGGCTAGGCCAATGTATTTTTCGTAAAATTATTATTTTGCATGTCTGTAGCAGAAATGAAATTTTAATGAAAATGTCCATCACAAGTTGCCATGGTGATGACCCCATGGCATCATGGCTATGTCCTGCACTAATCAAACCAATCCCCAATCAAGCTAGAGTCAGTTCAGCTGTTGAGGTTGGAGATAGCCAGAAAAAGCCACAGAGTTACAGAACAGACCGCACAGAACACAGACTCCCCCACTCTCAGCTGCAGAACTCCCAATTCTCCCACTCTCCCTCCCTCACACACACACACGCACGCACACACAATTCCCCTGGAACTTGGAACTCACATTCGTACCCCCGTACGTATTGGAACCCACCTGGAACTCTTGACATGTATACTGATAACTACCCTCCTGGTTTATCCTTGGAACTCTGACCCCTTAACACGTATACTGAAACTTACCTTACCTCCTCACATTGGGAACTGTGACTGAGTGAATAATTACCTTATTTAAAGGGTGGATTTGTATTTAGCAATTGTCCTATATTCATTGTTATTTTGATTGAACTGGAACAGAAACAAGCTTGAATTTAATATTGTTGATTGACTGAAGGTTCAAGTTAGAAGGGTGCACCCAGATTAGATACAGTGAACTTAATAAGTGAAAGTGGCCAAGCAATTGCCACAGTGTTTGGTACCAACCATTTTGTATTCCCTTGTTGTTTAAATGTTTGTTTGTTTTATATTTTTTATTGTTTTTCAATATAAATAGCCGGCAATCAGTTAACACTTTGTGTCTGAGTCTCTAAGTATTCCCCACAGCTTCAGCAGTCGAACCTACACTAAACCTAGACTAGCGCAGATTACACTATAGTGCCTTGGGTACTATAAGTTACAACTAGAAGTGTCACTCACCCACTAGTGGCACAAGTGAGCACTACACTTGACATCTGTGTGTCTTTTAGACTGGCAGCTTCCAAGTACTCTGACAATGGGTACAACATAGGCATGCGTTCCCAATGGGCATCGTTCTCACAACTTACACAGCCCTGGCTAGCCAACCCAGCACTCTGAGGAGCAAATTGTTCTAGCAATTGTGAATTAACTAGCCACTGTGATGATGGAAGGATTAAACAAGTCTGTTTCAAATTAAAATGTCTTATGTGTTCTCAGGGTCTCGGGACCAATGACAAAACCCTGATTCGAATCATGGTCTCCCGCTCCGAGGTTGACATGCTGGATGTCCGTGAGGAATTCGGGAAGAAATATGGGAAGTTCATCTCTGTGAGTATATCTCATATCCACCATAGTCCTAGATTTAAAGTATAAAGCTTTGTACACTCTAGACTCTAGTTTAGGGATAGGGCCCTCTAGAGTCTAGAGGGCCCTATCCCTAAACTGGCCCTAAACTTTTTTGGCATGTTTAGGTATTTCGAAAAACATTTTAAAATAGTTCAAATAGCCGATCTACAAGCTCACAACATGTCAGATGTAGATCGGCTATTTTCTCTATTTTGAAATATAATTCAAAATAGTAAAATGAACTCTGGGGACTCTGGGGAGCTATATTAAATACGTGTTAAGTGCCTGCCCACCATCACGGAGGTTGTTGGTTGAAATCCACCGTGGTGCATCTTTGTCGAGCGTCTATACGAACACAATTGGCCCGTGTTCTGGGGAGAGAAGCCGGGCGGGGAGGGTGATATCACTGCACGTATTCCTACTAGCTGGGGCGGCACCTGTCAGCAGGGAGTGTTAGGTGGGAGGAGTAGGACAAAGGAGCTACGTTCTCCCGGTGGGGGCTCCTCAGTCCTCGCTAATATCACTTGGCATAACAACTAAATTGGGAAGAAAAAGTTGTAAAAAATATATATATATATTGGGAGGACCTGTTTGCTAATTATGAATGTTTTTGTGTGTCTGGTCTGGCAGGATGAAACTTCAGGAGACAATAAGAAACTGCTACTGAAACTCTGTGGAGGAAATGCCTAGGAAGCAACCCGACAACATACTGGACGTCTTCTAAAATAAGACCAGATCTCATGTTATTCACATAAGTACCGTATGCAATATGTTTCCATCCATTAAATGTCACATTGTATTCATTCATTATGTACTTTTGTATTTTGTTTTATTACCCTGTATTGCATTGTTTCATTTAATAATCCATGTATTCCTGTTACATTTATTAATAATCTGATGTCTTTTCAGGGATGAATTCAAGATACTCATTGAACATTGTTTGCGTTGTGTCATTCTCATCATATTCGTTTAGTAGAAGATATCATAATCCTCATAAGTTGTAATACTGTACTGTGGATCAGTTACAATGGGGTGTCCTTCTGTTCACCCTGGCTGTGTGGCCACTAGGGGTGGGATCTGGAACCAGAAGAATCGGAGGAATCGGATCCAACATTGAGGAAAGGGAATCGGTTCCATCGCGTTTCCAGAACCGGTTTTATCACACTGTCAGTGGTTTTAATTTCAAGAATTGAGCTACAGTCCTGTAAGGGTCCATTTGGAACCCCCTCATTATAAGTCACATCTGCGTAACCCAGAGGGTCCCTGGACCTCACTTCGAGACCCACTACAATAATATGTATGCAATACTGTATGTATGATTTAATTTGTGTTATCAAATTATAATGAGAGACAAAATTATATATAATGTTTCTTTTTTTTTTAATAAAGGAATCGTTTAAGGGAATCGTTGTGGAACCGGAATTGTTAAAAACGTAAAACAGTGATTTTGAGTACTTAGAAACTGCCTCCAAACTTGCCACAAAATTATAATTATTAAAATCTGTAAGGCTCCCAACCATAGTGGCCACCAGCTTCAAAAGCCTGCGTCACCACTTTACTAACATTTGTGTAGTATTGTTGGTCTGCCCTAGTGTAGCGGTTAGAGCATACACCTTTCATGCGGAAGGTTGTGGGTTCGATCCCTAGCCTGGTAAACCCTCCCTCTGGAAATGTCATTTCCATTTGATTTCAGAAGTGAGTCTGGCCTGATCGCCCATTCTGCAATATTGGCTGTGGGCTGGAGTTGGGCGGGAGTAATACCGTTGACTGACAACCCCTTCAGCCAATGATCGTTTTTCCCCTTCAGCCAATTGCAGTGCATTTTTTTTTTCTTCTAATTTTTATCCCTCGATTTTGTAACCCTTTTTTTCACCCGGTGCCCAGTGATCCTGGGCACTACACTCCCCCCACCAGCCTAGGGAGGCCAGGGCTGAGCTCATGCCTCCTTCAATGCATGAGAGCCAACTGACCTTCTTGTCACCTGACAGGGGAGAGTTTCCCCGGTTGGACGTAGCGCGTGGAAGGAACACGTTATTCCAACCAGTTCCTTTCCCCTCCATCAGGCGCCCCGGCTGACCAGGGGGAGGCAGTATAGTGACCAGGATTACTACATGTTTTTGTGAGGGTATTAACTACCCTAGGAGACACGGGGAGAACATGCAAACTCCACACAGAGTAGGCCCTTTCGCCAACCCCACCTAGGGTATGGGCGCTGGTGACGCGGAGGAGAAGACACACCCCCAGCGCCCACAGCGTCCCCGGCGGGAATCGAACCCAGGACCTTCTAGCTGTGAGGCGACAGCGCTACCGACTGCGCCACCGTGCCCCTATTGCAGTGCATTTTTACCACCTCCGCGACTAATGTGACGCAACAGGACTTTTGAGATGGCCATGCCCAAAATAGGTTGCCTGATTCGGATCCTATAGAGACACACGGCCGGAAGCGGAAGGCCTACAAATCCACGCCCACTTTTGACACTCGGGGTCCGTTAGAACGATGAACTGCAGCTCTCAATGCAATCTCTATGAGAGGCATTGTAAAATACCGTCATTTCACTGGTTAACTACTGAGGCTGTAGCGATTTTTTTTTGTGTTCTAATAATCTGTCCCATTTGTTTAATTTGTCCTTTTTAATGTCCCATATCTTTCATCTCGATATACTACCCACAATATACTATAATATACTCCATCAGTATGTCAAAACCGCTAGCATCGGAGATCCAGAGTTTAAGTGGTCGCATCACGGACGCATCCCTTGAGGTTTTCCATACCCAGAAAACTGGCGAAAGTGGCCGTTTTCAATAGGTTTTGGTCATTATCTCTGGAACAGAAGGTCCAATCTGCTCAGTTCAAAGCTTGTTGGATGCGTGACTTTGAGGACATTAAGCACGCAAATTTTCGGTTTATTTATTTTTTTAGGGGAGGCGAGGTCTTAGTTGGGCAGGCGACCGCCTCTCCTGCCTCTACAGTGGGTGTACGCCACTGGTTGGCGCTCGGCGCTCATAAAGACAGTGATGTCACTGAAATGCCCGTCTGCTGTCTACCCTCTGCTGTGTTAGCATTATGGGTAACTCGTTAAAGTGGCAAATTAAATGTGAAACACATCAACTATTAAGAAAACAAGAAGATATGTTGACAAAGACACTCCATACATTTGGAAACATATTTTTATTTAAATCAATATCGTCTTCAGTTAATGCAGGATAATTTTAAAAGTAGGCTAACTCTCATATCCTCTCATAGGGAATGCATTGGCAGCTGCAGTTCATCGTTCTAACGGACCTCGAGTAGCGGCGCTGTCTCAAAAGTGGGCGTGAATTTTGTAGTCCCCGTGTGTCTCTATACATGCGTGTCACTGTCCGCCCTGCCGATTCTCTGAATTTTTATTTTTAAATAGGCTCTGTCATGATTAATTGACCACAAATATGAAGTTAAACAACTAAATTCTATCCAAACGATATCTTATAAGTAAATTACGTGCCTCAAAAAATACGTTTGAGAGCGTTTTATAAACGAAAGTAAGAAGTGAAGGCACTCGCACAAACAACAATGGCTGCCGTTCGTCTTTTGTCGGCTGCACTCAGGCTGCACTCGGCTTCATTCGGGCTCACTCGAACTCGCCACCTGATTGGCCAACTGTCACTGTCAATCACAGAACGATGAGCGACGACGCTGATAGGCTCGTCCATTTGGTGTACGGGCTAGAAACGCCCAGACAAGCCTTCAGGCCAGACTCACTTCTGAAATCAAATGGAAATGAGATTTCCGGAGGGAGGGTTTACCAGGCTATTCGATCCCTGCCTGTGGTCGACATCAGTAAAGACATGCGGTCGCAATAGTCACTGGCTGGTATTCTTCTTAGTATTCAAACGTATTAGTTTAAGTTCACTTTATTGTGAATCCTTTAATCCACAGCTTATGCACACAGAGGCAATTTCAGTATCAAAGTCTCGATTCAAACCAGAATGAGTCTGATGATGTTTTCACTTTTCCCCTGGAAATGTTTATAAAGTAAAGAAAAACATGTTTTCTTCATAGGGATATCAGAGATAATATCTCTGATATTATGATATACGATATTATCATCATTGTATTGGTTATTATGATAGAGATACAAACTGCTATGGTATGCCAGTGGTATCCTTGATCCAGTCGAGGTAATAGCAAACATCCATGAATCGTGCTGTACCTATGCATCAATTTCCACCACTCAAAGAATGAACACCAAAAATCTGGTCGTTATACACCACTCCTCCACATGAGTCACCCTGAGAGAGAGACATTCAACAGGTTTACAGAAATTAGAAAGACTTACCCTCACATGTATTCCCATTTAAAATTATTCTCTGTTTTCTCTTATTAAGAAATGAGTGAATGCTGAAATGAAATAGAAGGTGAAAAGGTGAAAGGTAAAACAAAATATGCTCCTTTGACAGTTTCTACATTTACTGTGGTTATGGAGGGGTGCAAATAACAGCACTTTATTGCATACATAAATGACAATTATTATACTACAATAGCCTATGTCAGTTATTGGAAAACATAAATTGAATTGTTAAAGTTGTATATTAACATGCGTACTTACAGGACATGCATCAATACCAGTACCAAGAGTTTTGGCACATACGACTTGTCGGTCAAAGTGGAGTAAGAATTCATTGGATATAAACATCCAATTTGACTGTGTGTGCAGTGTTGTAGTGCTACTTTTAGAAGTGGGGGAGCGCTAGCCTCGCGCAGACTATTTTGCACTGGAAGATTCGTCTGGTCCCGGGTTAAAGTGACACAGTCAGTTCTAATGCAGCTGGAGACCTTTAATTGTTGTGTGGCCCTCCTCCCTGCACATGGTCAAATCCTGTCTCTCAACGCTGTCCTGTCTAATGATAATAAAAAGCAAAGACACTGTCTTTACTGTACAGTATATCCCCTTACAAATGATTAACACTATTGGATCCTTCTTACAGTCGGGCAGAAAACCACAGAGCTCCAAAATTCTACGGCTCTGACTCAGACATAACCATAACCATCCTGATACGCCCATATAGGCGGGACCACGGCCCCAACTCTGACTCAGACATAACCATAACCATAACCATAACCATATATATATATATATATATATATATATAGGGCTACAGTATGATTAGAAAACTAGTCGTATTGAAAAAGGTGCACACATTTTGAAGGGGATTGAGCCATGCCGAATGTTGCAGTCAGTCACCTTCAGCTGTTTTTTCATAATAATAATACAAATATTACTGCAGTTTCAGCAAATGACTATAAACCGGTTAAGAATACTTTTCATAAGCCAACTGCTGGTTGAACTAAACTGACTGTCTGTCATGCTTTAGTCCCGCCCCCAAGTGCTCTGTGTGTTTTTAGCAAAAAATGTTTTGCAAAAATCGGCCTCCTGGTGGCGCTATGACAGGCCGATCTGAAAAATTCGGGGCAAAGGTTCTGCTCTGGCATCCAGGGAGTGCGCGTGCACAGTTTCGCTGCTGTCTCCAACGGTGCTGGAGACATGCTCACAGATGGACACACACGCACACGCACATTCACACGCACACACACACACACACACACACACACACACACACACACACACACACACACACACACACACACACATACACACGCCTTCGGCCTGGCGGAGACAATTACAACAGATTAAAAAGTGCTTAAAACAGTACCTAAAAACAGCACATCTCGAGTAAAAAACCATTGCTCTGAACCGACCAAATTGTAATTGAATTTTCAACTGACAATGCCAAGTCTGTTTCAAGCCCTCCAAACCAACAACAAACTAGACGCGTCGCAATTCAGGGCAATTGCAGAGTGTGGTTGCGCCGACGCGAGTCGCTGCCTCCGGGACTCGAGGAATACCGTCGGAGGCTGCGCCAATTACATTGTCACGTAACTCCTGAGATCACTTGTGTTTCATTTTGTGAGGATTGAGGATTGATCCCCCCAACATGCTTGTGGGGATTTGTTGAGTGAACCACCATTGACATGTGATTCAAATTTGGGATGGACCAGATGTTCTGTTAGTGATTTTTGGCGTTTTTTGTAAAACAGGCCCCTCCCACTAAATTTGGAAGCCAATTACGGACGAACGGTATGGACTATCAAAATTCCGCTTGGAGGTGTTTATCGCATGGGTCCAGAGATCATGTGTACCCATTTTTGTGAGATTTGCAAAAGATGTGGGAAAAGGAGCTAAAAGTGTGTTTTGAAGAAAATTCAAAATGGCGGAAAATGTATCTATCCAATGGGCGTGGCCTATATGGGGGAGTTGTGTCATGACCCAAGGAATGTAGGGAAAAAAAGATTTTTATTTTACGACCGACGGTTCAAGAGTTATAGGCCAAAAGGTAAAGTGGTCTGTTATAGCACCACCATGTGGCCGACTAGTGTGATTCTTTTTTTAATAATTTTGCAATAAACTATTAACCTCCCCTCCAAGTCTTGTAACGGTTTCTGAGAAAAACATACTTGAATGGGAGTTTTTGCAATTCCCATTAAAGTGGATGGGGAAATTTAATGCACTAATAAATCAATATCAATTAAACTATGTAACCAATCTCTTAGCAAAATGACAGCCATGGATTCCCGGTGAGGCCGGTGATTTTGACATATGGCACAAAATGGGGGGGAAAAAACTGTGGGAGGATGCGCGGCAAAATAAAGTTTATCCTACTATATATCCTACTATCCTACTATATAATCCTACAATATAATTGGAGTAACCTCTGTCTTGGTGTCTTGGGTGGGTCGTGTCCCCGACCGGGTATGGGCTAGTCTAGAATAAAGTCGGTAGAGTACTATTATATAGTCTGGTTGCCCATTCGGGCAACCACACTAAAAAGGCTTTAATATCATGTAGTTTCAGGATGGCCAAGTTTACAGTTTACTGACTGCTATTTATTTCTTGTTAACTAGCTTGAAACTATGTACTGTACTTTTGTACTATTCCTCTTCCTATTGTTCGACCTCCATCAACTGAAAATGTCTTTCCCTGGATGGACGAACTGACTGACAGACAGACAGATGGATGGACGGACTGAGAAAGATATATCGATAAATGAATGATTGATAGATGTATTATTCAGCTTTGTTGATAAATTCTGTCCGGTTGCATGAAGCATCATCATTTAGGAACTTTCTTTTAAAATGCATTTAAGATTTCTTTAGAAAACATACCAAGTTAACTATCAGAAAAACAAAGGTTTTGTGCACCTGGACAGATCTTTTAGTCCAAGCCCCACCCACATTTAGCAAACTGTATAAATGTTTATTGCTGCTTGAACTTGAGCTGCTTGAAAACCTAAACATCTGGTCACCTTGTAATGCCAATAGGAAGAGGTAGGGTAGCTTGCTGCTAGCAGGCTAATTGTCTCCGCCAGGCCGAAAGGCATGGCGAGAGAGTATGTTTTACCCCCTGTCCGTCCGTCCGTGTGTCCGTGTGTCCGTCCGTCATTTGTCTGTGAGCAGCTAATCTCCGGCACCGTTGGCCCGGCCGCTGCGAAACTGTGCACACACACTCCCTGGATGCCAATTCAGAACCTCTGCCCCAATTTGTTACATGGGCCCGTTATAGTGCCACCAGGAGGCAGATTTGTGCAAAACTTTTTTTTTTTCTCCTACAGATGTTGTCCAAATGTCATGCAAATCGGTACACAGTATCTTTATAGTCATGTGATCAACCCGGATCTGTCCGATTTCCCAGATTCTATCCTGATTGGTTAAGGGTGGCTTCCAAAGTTTGTATGTTTGGTCCGTTTTGAACAAAATGCCTCAAATCATGAACGCAGCTTGCGATTTCCGTGAAATTTCACACGCGCATTCCCACTAGGCCGAGGAAGAAATGCCACCCTTTTCGCATTGGCCTGTTATAGCGCCAACAGCAGGTCTAATTTAGAAAAACACATTTTTGGAACAAAATGCCTCAAATCATGAATGCAGTGTCCGATTGCAGTGAAAGGCCTAAGAAGAAATGCCACCCTTTTCACATTGGCCTATTATAGCGCCACCAGGAGGCCACAATAAGTACCTGACCTGGCGGAGACCTGTGCTCCGAGGAGCACTTTTTATAGTTTACAGATGATTATCTGCTAGTTTGTTCCGAGGAGAACTGAACCTGTATAGAGCAGTGGTGCTTAGTTATGATCGATGGACATCCAGGCTTTCATTTCACCCAAACACTACAGTAGATCTCACTCATTAAATTAACACAGAGAGGCTGGATAATTAATTGGTTAGATCATCTGCAGTGATATTCTCCAGCTACTCAGGATGTCATTATTTTGCTCCCAGGGTCCTATTATGGTTAACGATAGTGTAGGCTTAAGTGTTGGGAGTTAGAGATGGTAGAGAAATCGAGAGAGAGAGAGAAACAGCGTTGCAATTTAAATGAATACAAATATTTGGATAACATTCAATATTCAATCATTTATTTGCCCAAACCAACTTACAGTTGATTTGGAATTAGTTTTATGTGTTTAGACGAGATAACAACACACAAGAAGAATGTGGAAGTAAAGCTTGCCATCAGGTGGACAATAGTTCAGTTCACTACTGTATATTCAAGCATTAAACCCTCATAATGGGAGGCTTCATAATGGCATAGTGGTTAAGGCAATATACACATGCTCTAATTTCTGATCGCTAGTCATGGGTTCAATTACCGAGCCCCGACGGTATTTCTGCTGTTTTCCATTGTGTATGACAATAGAGCACCGAAGTCCTGACGTCACTCGTTCATCCCCAGGTTTGCGGAAGTAATTTCTCTATGGAGAATAACATTGGGTCATCTTAGAATCGTCTCATATAAGAATTGTGGTCCAAAAATAAACACCGCGTGTCGGCGTTATTGTCAGGGAGGAGGTTCTGTATCGTTTATGATAGTCAGTCACTTATATTTGATACAGTCTGTTTCTGGCGAAAATGTAACTAATTCGGCGGAAGTAACATTAGCGTTTTCTCACCGTCAGTTGATGCTTCATATCCATAAGAATCAACCCGCCGTGGTCATTTGTTTATTTTTGGAACACAGTTCTTATTTGACGCGATATTAAATACGTCTATGGGATTCAGAACGGGGGTGGAAAACTGCGAACCAGGTAGACAAACAAAGGATGTGTAAATGACGTCAGACTTCGGCGGTCTATAGTATACTGAATTAGTATCATGTCAATGACAACAACAAAAAATATATTTTAACATTGTTTATCTACAGTGAAAAAATGCTTTTAAATTGTGAAATTAAAATGTATCTCCAAGAGAGGCAGACCAATAGAGGTGACCAGGAGGGGGTGCTGTAGCTGTAGTTGTCACTCCTCGTCTAGAACGTTTTTCAGCTTTAGTACGATGTCTGCCGGCAGCCCCAGTTTGACCAGTTCCTCTCTAAGCTGGAAGTGATAAATGAAAACAAAAAAAAACAATGTTTTTGATATGTGATACTGTTGTGTCGGTTACCTTTCATTTCGTTAATCATTACAGTACCATAACCATTACTGGGGTTCCCCAAGGCTCGGTTCTGGGTCCTCTTCTTTTCTCTCTCTACACTACATCTCTGGGTGCTGTCATCCACTCCCATGGCTTTTCCTACCACTGCTATGCCGATGACACCCAGCTAATCCTCTCATTCCCCCCCTCTGATACCCAGGTGGAGACACGCATTGCTGCTTGTCTGGCTGACATCTCGGAGTGGATGTCGACAAACCACCTGAAGCTCAACCTGGACAAGACCGAGCTGATGTTCCTCCCGGGGAAGGGCTGTCCGCACCGAGACATGGCCATCACCATTGATAATGCTGTGGTGACCTCAACTCGGACTGCGAAGAATCTGGGTGTGACCCTGGACGATCAACTGACGTTCTCGGCAAACATCGCATCAGTGACGAGGTCCTGCAGATTCCTGCTCTACAACATCAGGAGGATTCGCCCCTTCCTCACAGAGAAGGCAGCCCAGGTGCTCATCCAGGCTCTCGTCATCTCCCGCCTGGACTACTGCAACTCCCTCCTTGCTGGTGCTCCGGCATCTGCCATCAAACCTCTGGAGCTTGTTCAGAAAGCTGCGGCTCGCCTGGTGTTCAACCGCCCCAAGTTCTCCCACACAACCATCCTTCTCCGCTCTCTACACTGGCTCCCCGTAGCGGCTCGCATCCAGTTCAAAACCCTGGTGCTAGCCTATAGGGCAGTGAAAGGAACAGCTCCTTCCTACCTCCGGGCTATGGTCGATGCCTACACCCCTGCCCGACCACTTCGGTCTGCCACCTCGGGGCGACTGATTGCCTCGTCACTCAAGGGTCCTTCTGGCCGATCCACACGGTCACGACTCTTTTCTGTTCTGGCCCCACAGTGGTGGAATGAACTTCCCACTGATGTTAGGACAGCAGAGTCACTGCCCATATTTCGCCGCAGGCTGAAAACTCACCTCTTCAGGAAACACTACCCTTTCTCTCTGCCTGACCTACTTGTTGTTAACTAGTTGTACGAACGCTTGTTTTCTATTAATGTATTGTTTATTGGATTATTGGATTGTTTATTGGATCTTGTTTAGTCGATACACTTATTTGTTTTAGCTCATGCTCATTTGATTTAGCTATTTTGTCTCATCTGTTTAAGGAAATAGGTAGCTGATATATTGCACTTTTACCTTAGCGCTAGGTATACTCTTGGTTGCTTATTTTTGCAGAAAATGCACTAAAGACTTCTGGTGATTAGTGGTTTTCGTTCCCTACCTATGTTGAATACACTTATTGTAAGTCGCTTTGGATAAAAGCGTCTGCTAAATGACTGTAATGTAATGTAATGTAATTACTGTCCTGTCAAAGAGCTTGCAAGACGTTCTGAGAAAATATGTTAAAGATGTTAAAGACAACATGAAATGAGAAATATATTCAGGGGCGGACTTGGGGATCTGGAGGCCTTAGGCAAACCGTAGTATGAGGCCCCTGGCTCAGTGTCACTAACCCCGCCCTCAAGCCGGTTGTCTGGGCCCCCCCCCCCCCCCCCACAGATTTTTTTTAAAGAGAGTATCACTTAGATCAACTGATTATGAACCAGGGACCACCACCCTGACTGAGAATCAACCTGGGGACCACTGTTGTGTTGGGAGTGGGGGTATGGGCGTCGTGTGGGGGGGGAAGCTTGAAATTAAATAATGACTGTTAAGGGCTTAATTCAATTTGTTAATTTGAGGTGAATTATTACTATTACTTTTATTATTTACTGAGATATGCTAGTGGTCCATAGCAAAAAAAAAGATTGAGAACCACTGATCTATTCCTTTCCCATGGTTTCCCTTATTCGGTTCTCTTAACCTTCCTTATTAAACTCATGTTAACTGATTCATTGCAACTGTATGAGCAAGCAGAGACATGTGATTGATTATGGGCACATTTCTTAATAATGGTGACTCAACCAGACAATCCGGTACAGTTTCCTTTGAGATTCTAACTTCGATTTCTGTGGAAGTTCTTGACATCCGACTTCCCAATAACTGATAACATTGATGCGTCAACTGATAACATTGATGCGTCATCATACATCATACTGTTTCTCAACTAGTGGACGATAAAATAAAATAAAATACAAATCTTCACTTTTTTACATTACTAAATGCATGGTCAGGGACCACATGCAATACCTTCACGGGCCACCAGTGGTCAACGGACCACCAGTTGAAAACCCATGACTTTAGATGCATGGAATGTATGTGTACACTGTTTGTGGGACTGGAGTTTATACAGACATAATATACATAAAGCGACAGTAAAAGTGTAAAACATTCCCACTCTCTCATTGATGTGAGAGCGAGAGCGAGACAGAGTGTTAGAGAGAGAGAGAGAGAGTCCATTCTCACCTTCCAACAAAAAACTATCAAATACCCTACTGCCATGGCGATTTGCATGTCAAAAACCCAAGGAAATAATTATGCAAATTTACATTCAAGGCTGACTTCACCCATTTTCAACCCATCTTCATATAATTGGTCCTCACTAATGCTGATGATATGGTACCATTTTTGGTACAGTCTGTGTCTCAGAGGAGGGCTGTGGACAGTTCAGAAACCTGCCTACCATGAGCTAATAGAGACGGCAGGTTTTCTATTCCTGGAAGGTTCACATGCTATAATAGAATAGAAGCCATTGTTCTCGTGTAAAAATAAAAATTATAATTGAAATCTTGTTTGAAAAAAAAACAACCTGCCTAACGATGATGTCACTGGTAGGCGGGTTTCTGAAGTGTCCACAGCCCTCCTATGAGACAGACCCAGTAGATTTTTTTTTAACATTTTATCATGATTATTAGTGAGGACCAAATATATGAAGATAGGTTGAAAATGTGTCCAATAAATATCTCTCTATCTCTCACTTTCTCTGTGTCTTTCTTGTCCCCTAACCTTGCCTAGTGCAAAGACCGCCCCTGAATATATTGTTCACACTCCTAGAACGTATCCATGGTCCCAATGGAGATATAATTAAAATACACAACATGTTTGTGTATTTTTACATCAGCAAGCCCCTATGAATAATCATGAATCATGATTTCATTCACTTATGTGCTTCGCATAGCTCAGTGTTCCTCCACACACATCTGTTTCTCTTTATGGAGTGTTTGGCCAAAAGTTTTTATTTTTTTCAATAAAAGAGTACAGGACAAGTCATATCCAGGAATCAAAAGTGCTGCCATCTAGCCTTTAAGTTATCTATTCTACTTAACAAGAAGAAAGACAAAGAGTAGACTGCATAGCCATTTTACACTGCCTCATGCTATATATGCTTGTTTTCTTTGGCAATATAGACTCTCTCTCTCTCTCTCTCTCTCTCTCTCTCTCTCTCTCTCTCTCTCTCTCTCTCTCTCTCTCTCTCTCTCTCTCTCTCTCTCTCTCTCTCGGGTCTCCTGCGTGGAAAGCCAACATCCTCACCACTAGCCTAAAGGGGAATTCACACTGGGGAGATAGTACGCTTTTGTTCATCAGGTAGACGCTCTAAGCCACTCTGCTACTGTACACTTATCTGCTAAATTATCATGTGTTAGTTTGATTACAGTAGCCTACCTTCGGCAACACAATATTTTCGATGTCTTCATCGGTTAAAGATGTCTCTGAGGAGAGCCCCACCCTCAGACCGATGACGTGACCTAAAGGTAAAATATAGGTAAAAAATGAAGGTAAAATGTTAGTTCAGACAGGTATGACATTGTTGATGATGTGGGTAGAACCTTGGGTTTTATAGCTACCTGGGGCTTGTTTAAAGTAATACTACGTTTTCAACAAAACTAAAGTTAAATTGTATATCTTTTGTGAGTGGCAAAAGTTTCACAACACCCACTCCATGAATTTCACCCCCGGAAGCCTTTTATTTATATATTTTGTATTGAACGCTGTCGTGGGGGACTTTCCCGGGAAAATGACGTCATCTAGCCAGAAAATGGAACTACCGCAACGGTTTCCTGTTTGGCCAGGAACTACCGCGCTAATAACAAAACGGAACCTCACGCTGATTTTAAGAGAATGTAGGATTGGAAGATCGAAAAAGAACAGAAAAAGAAAGCACAGCTCATGGTAACTATCCACTGGCTAAGAGAAACGATCCGCAGAAAACAATTAAAAGATCGCTTTTTGAAACGCTTCCGGTGAAAACAAATGGAATTCTGGGTAATCGAGGACTACGGAAATTGTATGCAGTGACGGTAGTGACCAGCAGAGGTTGCTAAAAATCGTTATTTCTGAATCTGCATTGTACAACTTTAACAAAGGCAGAATGAAATCATCCTGGATGTAAGACAAATCCAGGTTTGACAAAGTCTGCTAAGTGCAGCCTTGTTAAATTCTGTTCCATGAACGCCAAGCCTAGGCTGAGAAGGAGCGACTTTGTCGAGTCAGACTTGGTCAAGCCATGGCTGAACGCACGTTCAGCCATGTTATGAGGAAGTAAATGAAATACTGCTGCTGTAATACAACAGAGAGAATACTTTGGGGGGCAATAGTGGATAGACTGAATGTGTCCCCAAAATATAGGCTATGTTTACTAACCACTGCTCTTAACTTAAACTTCATAATGCAATCGTCATATAAAGAAATATAATTTATATAACAGAATTCTTCATACTCACTGTAAGCATAATTATGTAACAATCAGTAACATGTAGTAAAGTATTCATTTTGACCAAAACATATATAAACATAAAAAATACTTGAACCCCTGCAAACTTATTCTGGGGGAATCTTATCCAACAATAGCCGATCCTCAAGCTCAGAAGTGAACCTGTCGCGTTGCGAGCTTGTAGATCGGCTAGATTGGCTGTTTTTATATCACCAGTTACCTAAAGTATACAACCCAAAGTCTACCAAAGTTCAACATCAACTAATTAGCCTCATTAATCAAAAAAATTGCCTCAAGCCTCTACATGGTCGACGCTGCGTTCACTCTATGCCAAATGCACTGTAGTGTTCTTAGAACCTAGGTAAGATGTCTTCCCCAGTGGCTCTGTGGTGGAAGCTGAATCAGGAACTGAGATGACTTCCACACTAAGTGCTGAATTGAGACTGACACTTTTAACAAAAAAATCACACTTACGAGATCCAGGGTTGTTGGTTGAGACATTTGTTTTGGGTGCCGGTGGGGTTGTTATGGGTGGATATGTTGCTGTAGTAGCTGGTGTACTGGTAGGTGTAGTAGTTGGTGTAGTAGTTGGTGTAGTGGTAGGTCTAGTAGTTGGTGTAGTAGTAGGTGTAGTGGTAGGTGTAGTAGCTGGTGTAGTGGTAGGTGTAGTAGGTGTAGTAGTTGGTGTAGTAGTTGGTGTAGTAGTTGGTGTTGTAGTAGGTGTAGTAGTTGGTGTAGTAGTAGGTGTAGTAGTTGGTGTAGTAGTAGGTGTAGTAGTTGGTGTTGTAGTAGGTGTAGTAGTTGGTGTAGTAGTAGGTGTAGTAGTAGGTGTAGTAGTTGGTGTAGTAGTAGGTGTAGTAGTTGGTTTAGTAGTAGGTGTAGTGGTTGGTGTAGTGGTAGGTGTGGTAGTAGGTGTAGTAGTTGGTGTAGTGGTAGTTGGTGTTGTAGTTGGTGTTGTAGTTGGTGTTGTAGTAGGTATAGTAGTTGGTGTTGTAGTTGATGTAGTAGTTGGTGTTGTAGTTGGTGTTGTAGTAGTAGTTTGTGTTGTAGTTGGTGTAGTAGTTGGTGTTGTAGTTGGTGTTGTAGCAATTGGTGTAGTAGTTGGTATAGTAGTTGGTGTTGTAGTAGGTGTTGTAGTAGTTGGTGTAGTAGTAGGTGTTGTAGTAGTTGGTGTAGTAGTAGGTGTTGTAGTTGGTGTTGTAGTAGGTGTAGTTGCACCAGCAGTAGTTGGACCGGTTGTAGTTGCAGCAGCCGTAGGTGGACCGGTTGTAGTTGAAACAGCAGTAGGTGGTCCGGTTGTAGTTGCACCAGCAGTAGTTGGACCGGCTGTAGTTTCAGCGGCAGTAGGTGGACCGGTTGTAATTGGACCAGCAGTAGGTGGACCGGCTGTAGTTGCAGCAGCATTAGGTGGACAGGTTGTAATTGCACCAGTAGTAGTTGTACCGGTTGTATTTGCAGCAGCAGTAGTTGGAACGTTTGTAGTTGCAGCAGCAGTAGTTGGACCGGCTGTAGTTGCAGTGGCAGTAGTTGGACCGGTTGTAGTTGCACCAGCAGTAGTTGGAACGTTTGTAGTTGCAGCAGCAGTAGTTGGACCGGCTGTAGTTGCAGCGGCAGTAGTTGGAACGTTTGTAGTTGCACCAGCAGTAGTTGGAATATTTGTAGTTGCACCAGCAGTAGTTGGAACATTTGTCGTTGCAGCAGCAGTAGTTGGAACGTTTGTAGTTGCAGCAGCAGTAGTTGGAACGTTTGTAGTTGCAGCAGCAGTAGTTGGAACATTTGTAGTTGCAGCAGCAGTAGTTGGACCGGCTGAAGTTACAGCAGCAGTAGTTGGACCGGCTGTAGTTGCAGCAGCAGTAGTTGGACCGGCTGGAGTTGTTGCAGCAGCAGTAGTTGGACTGGCTGTAGTTGTTGCAGCAGCAGTAGTTGGACCGGCTGTAGTTACAGAAGCAGTAGTTGGACCGGCTGTAGTTACCGCAGCAATAGTTGGACCGGCTGTTGTTTCAGCAGCAGTAGTTGGACCGGCTGTAGTTGTTGCAGCAGCAGTAGTTGGACCGGCTGTACTTTCAGCAGCAGTAGTTGGACCGGCTGTAGTTGTTGAAGCAGCAGTAGTTGGACCGGCTGTAATTGCAGCGGCAGTAGTTGCACCAGCAGTAGGTGGACCGGTTGTAGTTGCAACAGCCGTAGGTGGACCGGTTGTAGTTGAAACAGCAGTAGGTGGACCGGTTGTAGTTGCACCAGCAGTAGTTGGACCGGCTGTAGTTTCAGCGGCAGTAGGTGGACCGGTTGTAATTGGACCAGCAGTAGGTGGACCGGCTGTAGTTGCAGCAGCATTAGGTGGACCGGTTGTAATTGCACCAGTAGTAGTTGTACCGGTTGTATTTGCAGCAGCAGTAGTTGGAACGTTTGTAGTTGCAGCAGCAGTAGTTGGACCGACTGTAGTTGCAGTGGCAGTAGTTGGACCGGTTGTAGTTGCACCGGCAGTATTTGGACCGGTTGTAGTTGCACCAGCAGTAGTTGGAACGTTTGTAGTTGCAGCAGCAGTAGTTGGACCGGCTGTAGTTGCAGCGGCAGTAGTTGGAACGTTTGTAGTTGCACCAGCAGTAGTTGGAACATTTGTAGTTGCACCAGCAGTAGTTGGAACATTTGTAGTTGCAGCAGCAGTAGTTGGAACGTTTGTAGTTGCAGCAGCAGTAGTTGGAACGTTTGTAGTTGCAGCAGCAGTAGTTGGAACATTTGTAGTTGCAGCAGCAGTAGTTGGACCGGCTGAAGTTACAGCAGCAGTAGTTGGACCGGCTGTAGTTGCAGCAGCAGTAGTTGGAGCGGCTCTAGTTGTTGCAGCAGCAGTAGTTGGACCGGCTGTAGTTACAGCAGCAGTAGTTGGACCGGCTGTAGTTACAGCAGCAATAGTTGGACCGGCTGTAGTTGGTGCAGCAGCAGTAGTTTGACCGGCTGTAGTTGCAGTAGCAGTAGTTGCAGTAGTAGTTGGTGTAGTAGGCAGGGTTGTCGTAGTGGTCTTTTGGGTGGTTGTGCTTGGTTGTGTTGTGGTTGGGGTAGTGGTTGTAGTTAGTGTTGTCGTAGTGGTCTGTTGTGTAGTAGTAGGTGTAGTAGTTGGTGTAGTAGGTGTAGTAGTAGGTGTACTGGTAGGTGTAGTAGTAGGTGTAGTAGTTGGTGTAGTAGTAGGTGTAGTAGTTGGTGTAGTAGTAGGTGTAGTAGTAGGTGTAGGTGTAGTAGTAGGTGTAGTAGTTGGTGTAGTAGTAGGTGTAGTAGTTGGTGTAGCAGTTGGTGTAGTAGTAGGTGTAGTAGTGGGTGTAGTAGTAGGTGTAGTAGTTGGTGTAGTAGTAGGTGTAGTAGTTGGCAGTGTGGTCGTCGGGGTTGTGGTTGTAGGTTCTGCAGGTGGAAATAATAAACGTACATTTATTTTGAGCTTCCTCACACCAGATATTCACTGATGGAATGTGAAATATGATACAGTTGTAAACATGTGTGGCTTCACGTACCATTTGAGACACTGACAATGACACAGCGAAGCTCTGAGTCATATCTGGCTCCGCTGAGAAAACAAACACGTTTGAAAAACATGACTTTTGTTAATAAAATAAAATACATAATGTTTCTGCAACAGTGACATTTGTGTCACATGACTGCAGAGATAAAGTTTACACGGTAGAACAGTTTGGACAAAATCTGTAGAAGTACAGTAATAGCAATAGCAATGTTTTGAAGAAAATGTGTAGTTGCATCGTGATCCAAGAAATCCAGGGGAATTCTTTTTTTAATCGGTTCAACTATTTATTTTATTTATTTTTGTAAGTGGAAGTTGATTAAGGTTATTTGCTGGGGTGTTGTGGTAATTGTGGAGTGCACTTATGACACACAAGCATGTGTAGCTCCAAGCAGCAGTAACAACCAACAACCAACGTGTGCATAATGACCCTGGGTGATGGAATGGACAGAATCATCATGACATCACCACAACCAAAACAAATATTTCCGGGTAGATAACACCAGCAACGTTGCACTGGAGCAGTATTATTCATTAACCTTATATCTGGAAGAACAAGAAACTTATGATATTGTTATTGACTATTGGAAATATTATTTTTAAACTACACAAAGCTAATGCTGGTTACTTTATTATTATTACATTTATATTATTATTTATCTATTATTATATTATTATTATATTTTGAAAATGCCATAGATATTCTACACCAGAAATCCCTGTTTGTTTACAAACATTCAAACTTTCAGATCTGGTCTATACAGTAGATAATGTTATGCGGTAAGGTAATGTCGTACTACAGTAGGCTGCATAATTATGTACTGTAGAGTGTCCAAAATATGACTATGTATGGGGTTGCAGCAGTTGAGATAAAACAACATTGCTTTATCATAATGCTTTAGATTAATACATACTAAATAAATATGTAAATATATATATTTTAAAAACTAAAAAAACTAAAACAAATAAATAATAATTAAATAAATAAACTAGAAAAAGTGTGTATAGAGGGGCGGGTGTATAGAGGCGCAGAGAGATCGCGCCTGATCCCATTGGTTCAACGATCTGTCCGTCAACCCCCGCCCAGTTAACACAACATTACGAGCGACGCCCACTGCACTGTGGTTGGTTGGGGAAATGAAATACTTCCTATACTGGGTACACCGACGCGTTCCTCCAGGCTTTTATTTTTTAGCAAAACTAAACAATAAAAGTCTGGAGATCGAGGCTAGGTAGGTTATTGTGGGCCAGCAATGTTCGGAATTCGCCAATCAGGATGGAATATAAAAAATCGGACAGATCCATCTTGATCACTTGACTATAGAGATAATGTGTACCTTTTGCATTATGTTTGGACAAAATTTGTAGGAGTAATATAAAAAAGAAACATCAGCCTCCTGGTGGCGCTATAATAGGGCAATGTTAAAAGGGTGGCGTTTGTTCTTCAACGTAGTGCGAATGTGCGTGCAAAGTTCCACCGCAATCGGACGCTGTGTTCATGATTTGCGGCATGTTATGCCTGATTGGCAATGTTAGCCAATCAGGATGGAATATGGAAAATCAAACAGATCCATCTTGGCGCTATAACAGGCCCATGTGAAAAATTTGGGGCAGAGGTTTGCTGAATTGGCATCCAGGGAGTGTGTGTGCACAGTTTCGCTGCAATCCACCCAACGGTGCGGGAGATTAGCTGTTCACAGATGGACACACACACACACACACACACACACACACACACACGGACGGACGGACGGACGGACGGACACACGGACGGACGGACGGACAGGGGGTAAAACATACTCTCTCGCCATGCCTTTCGGCCTGGCGGAGACAATAAATAAATAAATAAATACATTACAAACTAGAAAAAGTGCTCCTCGGAGCACAGGTCAGGTACGTTATTGTGGCCTCCTGGTGGCGCCAATGTGAAAAGGGTGCCATTTCTTCTTAGGCCTTTCACGTTAATCGGACACTGCATTCATGATTTCAGGCATTTTGTTCCAAAAATATGTTTTGCTAAATTAAACCTACTGGTGGCGCTATAACAGGCCAATGTTAAATGGGTGGCATTTCTTCCATGGCCTAGTGGGAATGTGAGTGTGAAATTTCTCGGAAATTGCAAGCTGCGTTCATGATTTGAGGCATTTTGTTCAAAACGGACCAATCCTGCAAACTTTGGAAGCCAACCTTAGCCAATCAGGATGGAATATGGGAAATCGGACAGATCCGGGTTGATCACATGACTATATAGATACTGTGTACTAATTTGCATGACTTTTGGATAAAATCTGTAGGAGTAATATTTAAAAAAATGGGTTTTGCACAAATCAGCCTCCTGGTGGCGCTATAACAGGCCCATGTGAAAAATTTGGGGCAGAGGTTCTGAATTGGCATTGAGGGAATGTGTGTGCACAGTTTTGCAGCGAGCGGGCCAACAGTGCCGGAGATTAGCTGGTAACACACAGACAGGACACACACACGGACAGACGGACGGACGGACGGACAGGGGGTAAAACATACTCTCTCGCCATGCATTTCGGCCTGGCGGAGACAATAAAAAGGTAGCATAGTAACTGAATTTATGACACAGTAATACAGCACAATATAATACATTTTAAAAGGTTATATACTGTAGACACAGACATACCCCAAGGTAGCCTGAGCGACAAAGCAGACAGGGTGATGCTGTCCATTCTCTGACGGCGATGGCATCCATCTCAGGGTGAACGGTCCCTGTCCTGACCCAGTCAGGTCCATGTTGTGGGGTCCACTGAACCACAGATTAGACACCCTACAAAACCACCAAAGATGGTCTTAATCTACATCTTCAGACTTTCAGAAACATCCTAGGACAACAAAACGGCAACTAAATGACTTCAATTAGTAAATCAGATGTTCAGAAACCCTTTAGACTTACACTAAAGGACAACAAAAATTACATAATTTGGCACATTAGAAATTCAGACACCACATGCCAAGAAAAGACAATTCAAATGGCTTCATCTGGATGCTGCAAGAATGAATAAAGAAGTTGCCACAAGAACCGATCCAGGGTTATGGTTCGGGCTCAGTGATGACAAAAAGAATTCCCAAGTCCTGGGAAGGCAAAGTATTCCTGTCTGGCTGCATAGTAGGCTCAAGTGGAAAGAGATACTGTAGACATTCCTGTCATTAGTGAAACTTGAAAGTTGGCAGTGGAATACTGCTTACACACAAAATCACACGCACGCACGCACGCATGCACGTACCCACCACCAATTACAGTTTTTGCTTACTGTACTTTAGAATGTCAGTGCTGATGGCAAATTTTGTTAAAACAATTTTGTGAAAACATTGTGTTGGGTGGTTCATTGCTGAGTGCTCCAGTTTACTGCCATCAAACTAGAGGCCTCAGTCTTGTTGTGTTCTACTCACGTGGAGGATGTTGCAATTGTGTTGATGGTGATTTCCAGAGTCTGACCAACAGGGGTGTAGAGCTGTGCTCTGTTAGCCGGGGTAGGAGACAGGAACCTGGGTAGATACTGTCCCTCTGTACAGCTGGGTACTGTTCCATCCACTGGGCACAAAGGGGAAATTAAGTTACTGTATGTCATATTATTTATGTTTAATTTAGTTTGGTCATGTATCTATGTTATTTATTAGCAGCTCCTATGAAAATGGACCTGCTTGAGTGTGTTCATGTACATGAACTGAGGATGTAGTTTTGTACCCCTGACAAGAAACTGTAGAGGTATTTTGCTGAGAGCGTTGCTTGCAGTTCTACTGGTCTGAGATCCATCAGTTTGTGTGAGGGTGATAGACTGGTTGGGAAAGTCTTCCATATACAACTGGACGACGTAGCGATGACTGTTGCTGGTGGAGGCAGCATACGACAAAGTGCAAGACTGAAAAAAGAGAGAAGGGAGAAGAAAGAAGGCTGGAGAAAAACTGTACAAACTAATATATCAATAGATTAATTAATTGATTCGTTAATAGATTAATACAAATACATTCAGTTGTTTATTCAAATTAGTATTAATATTAGAGACAGTATTTTAGAGTCTGTCCTTTTCTAAAAAATAAATGTATTAGACTCACGGTTGAGATGCTGAGAACAGAAGGTGGAGTGCAGGGGTTACACTCATTTCCTGTACCAACCCTGCATTCAACATGGTCTCCATCCGGATCAAATGCCAACAAGTTGAAGTTCCTTGCACAGTTCGAAGGGATTCTGAGAGACAAAGATAGAGAGTGTGAAGGAAAGAGACAGACAATGGGCCTCATTCACTAAGCTCGGGTCCGCACATATTTGGTACTTTTCCGCAATATTTCCGCAACTCCCCACGTTCAGAGACTGATTCATCAATATTGTTTTGTCCGTGAATTTGGGCAGACATACACTCAAACTTATGTCTGCTCAGAAGCAGACTTATATGCCTCAAACCATATTTTATTAGAATGCCTTATTCTTCATGCAAAATCAATTAAAATAGTGCCCAACCTCAGATAAAATATGTATGTGCCCAACATTACTCAACAAAAGAAAAAATATGTCAAACAATCTATTGCTTGGATGTATATTATAGACATGATGCAAATTCAACCGATTTTTATGTATTTTCAATTGATGCATTTAGACCTCTAATTACATCCCTCGGCGTGTTTGCCGTTTCTTTAAGTGTGGCCACAAGCATCATGTTGCAGGAAGTAACAGGCACACCTCCAATGTCTGCGATCTGGTCCATAATCTATCGGATCTCTGTGTTCCTGGATTCCAGCGTCTTAATGTTACCTCTTTACTTCCTTCTACAGGTGTGCGGTGGAGAGCATCCTTTCATCCTGCATCACAATGTGGCAAGGAAACTGCTCTGCTGCGCATAGGAAGGCTCTGTACAGAAAATCACTGGAAACGGCCTACCCGCCATCAGTGACATTTTCACCAGCAGGTGCAGGAAAAAGGCTACTAGCATTATGAGAGATGCCCCGCCCCACCCAGCACACGGTCGGTTTGCCCCTTCTCCCTTTGGGCAGGAGGCTGCATAGTATTAAAGCCAGAATCACAGGCTAAAGAATAGCTTCTTCCCTGTAGCTGTTTATTTACTCTAGACCATGAACTGTGATCATAGCACTAGTGATCTGATCTGTAAGATTACTCATGAACTATGCACTATGAACTGAACTGTGACACATGTTTTTTTTTTATGTTGCTGTTTTTTAATACTGTTTTTTAGGGGGCAAGTTTTATGGAGTGTTTAGATGTCATTTATTCTGCCCTGACCAGGACCTGCGCAACACATTTTGTTCTGTACCTGCATGGAATGACAATACAACTCCTTGAAAAGTCTTCTATAATATCCTTTCCACGTTTTCTTAGCCTATTATTTGGTGGTGGGGTAAACTTTGTTAACTTCTTATTCTCATCATTACACATGAGAGCATTACTTTATTAACGTTCAGTTGATCCATCATGCTATCGAGCGACTCGCTTCCAGACCAGGATATGTAGGCTACGGTATTTACGACCAGGCCCAATGAGAGAGAGTGAGATTCATAAATAGGCAAGGCTATAAATGCTATTACTGAGTATAAGAACAAAAGGGAAGAGTTCTACGTTACCGTAGTGACGGTATGATGGTGGTCTGAGGAGACCTGTTGGCTTTCCCAGTGTCAGATCTGGTCCTGAGGTCCACCAGCGTTACAGCTCTCCAGTTCCCAATGCCATTTATGTTAGTCATCCAGCTGCCACCTGCTAATCTGTGGAAGATAAGGTTATAGTTGTGGTTTGGTTTAAAAACCAAAGTTGTAGCCTACTGTAGGCTATTTAAAAAGTATATATATATATATATTTATATTTTGGGGGCTTTTATGACTTTATTGATATATATATATATTGAATGGGGAGATGTGGAGTGACATGCAGCAAAGGCCATCAGGCTCGGGACTCAAACCTGCAACGCGCTGTCGGGCTACATTGAGCCTATAGGTGCCTGGACCGCTATGCCGTCCAGGGCAATTCTTATATTCTTATACTGACTCAGATAAAGTATTTGAGAAACAAAACTTAAACCTAAATTATATTTAGGTTTAAGTTTATGAACAAATTTGCACATTATATAACACAGGATATAAGTTACCACATGACACATCAATGGACAAACTGCCTGTTTCAGGGATTGAACCTACATAGAGCTTTAATCTGGCCTGAAAGGTTGAGCTACTGTGTAAAAGATGAAAATCCTGTTTCATTATTTTTTGCTGTGTCATGCATCCCTCTTCACTCACTCCATCTGGAAGGGAGCGTTGCTGTTAAGCAGTCGTTTCATGATTCCTTCTCGTTGACACCACTCTGTGGCGCTCTGCACCGTGTTCACCTCCAGGGTCTCACTGCCACACAACGACCCGCTACTGCATCCCCATGAGTCTGCGTCTGAGCATGAATGAAAGCTTGTCTTATACCGCAGGACCACCTGTAATCATAATAATAATTACCATGATGACATAAACTTTATATATTACATGATGAACACTCCACTGTTCTATCTGTTTACAGTAAGTTGTTAGGACACATAAGTAATACATTTAGGAAGTTTCCCTCATTCAGTAAAACACTGAGAAGAAGAGAGAATGTCAGATCAGCTATTCCCAACCTGTGGGGGCGGGGCGCTGTTCTGCAGCCTGTGAATGATCCAAGCACCAAGTCACATAAAGTGATATACAAGGTGTCAGATATAGACAAATCCACAGACGCGCTGCCTGTAGCTGCCTGTAGGCGGCCATTGCTGCGGTGTCGAGTCCGCGGAGTGTTGACACCGCAGCAATGGCTGCGCGCAGGGCAGCGCTCCGTGGATTTGTGTATAGTATAACTTACTAAACAACACTTTTGACCTAAATACTGTAGGCTACTTACATAGTTTCATGAACGCACAAATCAAGATATTAAGGAACAAGTGATCAGAAACACACAGAGCTTGCTGTGTCTGACATGCTGACCTGCGTGTGTCAGCACGCTACTGACTAAATAGGCTTGTCAGTGGGTAATACGATGCCAGGCCACCAGGCGTCGCTGGCGGGCTTTCTTGCACAGCCGCCCCCGAATGTCTATCGGACATTTGTAACCACCGAAGAAGAGTACACCCAGAAATCACTTGATCACAACAACAAAAAAGATTGCCTGCTTCCATGTTAAAGGGTTTCCAAAAGTACATTTTTCTCGGATTTCTGTTGTTTTAAAGTGTTTTTAAAAAAACATTCAAACGGCCAAAGGTCTGGAATGGAGGATCGCGGCCGGCTATTATTTTTCCCCCGACGCTACCGGATCCCCGTGCGTGCAACGAGACGATTTTTGCTGGCAAGGGTACAGTAGACAGAAAAAATTATGAATTCATTCATGGCAGTGAAAGAATTAAGATTTTCACGTGGCCTCTGATCCAGAAAAGGTTGGAAACCAATGAATTACAAAATAGCATGCAATTTTCCCACTAGGCTGAGGAAATGCCACTTGAAACTTTTCAAATCAGCCTCATGGTGGCGCTATAACAGGCCAATTCGCATTTTCACCTGCACCGATCTGCGTGAAACTTTGCACACACACTCCCTAGAGGCCAAGGAAAAACCTTTGCACTGCTTTTTTTTTACATCTGCCTTTTAGAGCACCAACAGGAAGCTGACTTCTGTAAAACAGTACTTCCAGCCAAATTCCACCTTTCATTCTTATCCACCCAGGCAAGCAAATCAACTACATGTCCCACTATGTACCACCACCAGGGGGCAGTTCGCCATAAAATATAATGGTGTTTCACTATGGAATGCCCAATTCCATCTTAGTAGCTACCATATCCTCCCTACCTACCTACAAAAGAAGCCTAATACGTACATTGAATACCTGAATGGGTAACTAGATGATAGGCATCCATATTGTCACGCATAGATTTTCTAATTATCTTAATTTCTATTTTTTTGCTTTGTCTTTTCTGCTCAGTATGTACTTTATATTTATTGTTTGTCCTATTTTCTTTATCACATGTTTTTATATTTTTAGTTTTTTGATTGTTTCTTTTTATCTTATTTTATATCAAACAATTCATTTGTACGTAATGTAAAACGGTGAGGTATTCCCCTAGGTTTTCTTACCTCACCGGCACATCAAACAATTCTTTTGCTATTACACCTTCAGATTCTGTCAAAAAATCCTGCAAATCGGTACACAGTATCTCCAGTTATGTGATCAAGACGGATGTGTTCAATATTTCATATTCCATCCTAATTGGCTAACATTGGCTTCTAAAGTTTACAGGATAGGTCTGTTTTGAACAAAATGCCTCAAATCATGAACGCAGCGTGCGATTGCCGTGAAAGGCCTAAGAAGAAATGGCACCCTTTTCACATTGGCCTATTATAGCGCCACCATTCGGCCACAATAACCTACATGACCTGGCGGAGAACTGTGCTCCGAGGAGCACTTTTTTTCTAGTTTGTACAATGAAGTCACAAAATAAACACATTTACAGTAGTGTGAAATAATGAAAACATTAATTACAGAAGGGATTTAGTATGGAGAATTGCAAATTAGATCAATATTAATATAGTAGATATTAAAGTTAGTTGAAAAAGACACCCTGTACCTACCGAGACAAATCCATCTGGGTTTGGGTCCTCTGGGTCAAAGGTTATGACCGTTCCATAAAAGTGGGTCGCCTGAGCTCCACAGAGCAACAGCAACAGGAATAGTGTTGAAAAGAGACACATGATTTGGTGAGTGAGTGTAGTGAGTGAATGTAGCTGTGTTGTCTGTGTTGTAGCCCCAACACAGACGTTTTTTGTAATATAGCCTGCAGCTGGTATGAGGAAATTTCTGTTGAAGGACAGAACACCCTAGCCACAAACCATTGCGGTAAGGGGGAACACCTGAGATACCTAACAGCAAAGGGCTCTTGTTTCCGGCCAATGATAGAGCACTAAATGTGGACATGGCCTTAACCCATTAAGTCCGTGTGTCATTTTAGATTTGAGCTATAACCATTATTTTATACTTTGGCTATTCAAAAATAGCAGATCTACAAGCTCATACTAGCGTGGCACGAGTGCCGCGCTATGAGCTTGTAGATCTGCTATTTAAAAGAAATCCTGAACATTTGTGCAAATCTTTGAATATATATATATCTTTAAAGCGAAAATGTTTAACTCAAATCTTTGCTTCTGGTGATTCTACAAAATGTCTTCTAAATCCTACAGTTTTTTGAAAAACTTATGTTTCTATATCAGTGGTTCTCCAAGTTTTTCATGTCAATGCCCAATATTATATGTATTTTGCCAGGGACCCCCAGAGGCAAAGATTTGAGTCAAAAATGTTCCCTTTAAAATAATGCATTCAAATATTTTCACACATTTTCAGGATGAAAAAAAAAAAGAAGCAGATCTACAAGTTCATAGCGCTGCACTCGGTGCCGCGCTATGAGCTTGTAGATCTGCTATTTTTAAATAGCTAAAGAAATCTTGAAATGAAACACAGATGCGTTCCCGGTCTTAGGTCAATAAGTGTCAGTAAGACATTGTCTCTGTGCTTGATCACTTGTTCTTCGTTTGAGAAATGCTGCACATGCTATATGTAAATGTGACCTGGGGTGGCAAGGAATATACTTGTACATACTAAATGATGTCCGACGCCACCTTGAAGATGTTATATTTCTATAAATTGGGTTCTCCAAAAACACAGTTAAGACAATGAGACTGAGACATTGATTTTCCCCCAAACACAACAACATGCTGCATTGCAAACTGATTTTTGCATCACCTCAGAACCACCATATTTTAAATAATATTACAGTACTATTATTTGTAAACTACAGTTGTTCTCAGTTGATGACCGTGTCATCAACAGAGATGCCATATGTGATCTCATAACCCACTTTGAGGTACTGTACTCGGCCCACTGATTTAGAAACACTGGATTGTATGCATAATGCACATTGGCAGCTAAACAATAAAGCAGAAATGCCCTCGGTTGGTGTAATTGTGAACTAACTGAAGGGAAGATTAAACAAGTCTGTTTCAAGCCCTCCAAACCAATAACAAAAAAGGGTTTGATATCATGTAGCTTCAGGATGACCAAGTTTACAGTTGACTGACTGCTATTTATTAATTAACTAGCATGGAACTGGGTAATGTACTTGTGTATTATTCTTATTACTATTGCTCGGCCTCCATCAACTGGAAACAAAACTGAAAATATCTTATAAATGAATTACTGGGTGATCTATTTCCCTGGATGGACAGACGGACGGACGGACGGACTGAGAAGAATATATAGATAAATGAATGATTGATAGATGTGTAGCCCCTAGAGGGAGGCAGAGATGAAGTTATGAGTAACACATTATAAGTGACACTGGTATTTAAGGCCTTTCTGAACCAGTGAGTGAGTTGAGCACAGGCCAGTTGGGTCTTAAAGTAATTTGGAATAAAAGTTTTATTACAATTCTTTATTTGTACCAAATCAAGATTTATATGTTTTCTACTTATTCTACTTAGTCCTGCCTGTTAATGATTATAACGGTTTACAGATGGATTATTTAACTTCAGATTTCTTTAGAAAACATACGCTTGAAAAAAGTAAACTGAAAAACAAAATTTGTGTGCACCTGGACAGGTCTTTTAGTCTACGCCCGCCCACATTTCGCAAACGGTGATAATTACTATAAATGTTTATTGCTGCTTGAACTTTTTTTAACTGAAAACCTGTGTGTGAACATCTGGTCACCTTCTGATACCACTAGGAATGGGTAGGCTAGCTTATAAGCAGGCTAATTTACATTTGATTCTCTGCTAGTTAGTAGTAATATATTAGATAGTAATATACAATAGTGTAGGTTTAAGCGTTGGCAGTTAGAGATCAGATGGTAGAGCAATTGAGAGAGATTAACAGCCTTGTACATGAAAGATATTTGTATAACATTCAATATTGAATCATTTATTTGCCCAAACCAACTTACAGTTGATTTGGAATTCGTTTTGATGTGCTCAGATGAGATAACAACACTGCATGAAGAATGAAGAAGTAAAGCTTGCCATCTGGTGGCCAACAGTACAGAACACTACTGCATATTCAGGCATTAAACCCTAATGGGTTTTGATGAAGCACAGTTAGGGTGGACCCAGGGAACATGGGTATATTCCCACTTTCAATATGTTGATCCACTGACAAAACTCTTCATTTCTTTTTTTAAATTTCCATTCTTTCATGGAATTATACAAAATTAAACGTTTAGCAACCCTAAATATGAACAACAATAATAATAATAATAATAATAATGTTGAAACAGAAAATGAACTTGTTTTTGTTTGCTTTAAGAATAACATTTTGAAAAAGGTTTGATGACAAAGTCCAATCAATTCACCGGTACATTAAACATAATAGACCGCCGAAGTCTGACGTCATTTACACATCCTTTGTTTGTCTACCTGGTTCGCAGTTTTCCACCCCCGTTCTGAATCCCATAGACGTATTTAATATCGCGTCAAATAAGAACTGTGTTCCAAAAATAAACAAATGACCACGGCGGGTTGACTCTTATGGATATGAAGCATCAACTGACGGTGAGAAAACGCTAATGTTACTTCCGCCAAATTAGTTACATTTTCGCCAGAAACAGACTGTATCAAATATAAGTGACTGACTATCATAAACTATACAGAACCTCCTCCCTGACAATAACGCCGACACGCGGTGTTTATTTTTGGACCACAATTCTTATATGAGACGATTCTAAGATGACCCAATGTTATTCTCCATAGAGAAATTACTTCCGCAAACCTGGGGATGAACGAGTGACGTCAGGACTTCGGTGCTCTATATATAAAATCTGAACCGGTCTAACTTTTTTTCTACAGTTTTCCTTTGTGTGTGACAATAGACCGCCGAAGTCTGACGTCATTTACACATCCTTTGTTTGTCTACCTGGTTCGCAGTTTTCCACCCCCGTTCTGAATCCCATAGACGTATTTAATATCGCGTCAAATAAGAACTGTGTTCCAAAAATAAAAAAATGACCACGGCGGGTTGACTCTTATGGATATGAAGCATCAACTGACGGTGAGAAAACGCTAATGTTACTTCCGCCAAATTAGTTACATTTTCGCCAGAAACAGACTGTATCAAATATAAGTGACTGACTATCATAAACTATACAGAACCTCCTCCCTGACAATAACGCCGACACGCGGTGTTTATTTTTGGACCACAATTCTTATATGAGACGATTCTAAGATGACCCAATGTTATTCTCCATAGAGAAATTACTTCCGCAAACCTGGGGATGAACGAGTGACGTCAGGACTTCGGTGCTCTATATATAAAATCTGAACCGGTCTAACTTTTTTTCTACAGTTTTCCTTTGTGTGTGACAATAGACCGCCGAAGTCTGACGTCATTTACACATCCTTTGTTTGTCTACCTGGTTTGCAGTTTTCCACCCCCGTTCTGAATCCCATAGACGTATTGAATATCGCGTCAAATAAGAACTGTGTTCCAAAAATAAACACATGACCCCGGCGGGTTGACTCTTATGGATATGAAGCATCAACTGACGGTGAGAAAACGCTAATGTTACTTCCGCCGAATTAGTTACATTTTCGCCAGAAACAGACTGTATCAAATATAAGTGACTGACTATCATAAACGATACAGAACCTCCTCCCTGACAATAACGCCGACACGCGGTGTTTATTTTTGGACCACAATTCTTATATGAGACGATTCTAAGATGACCCAATGTTATTCTCCATAGAGAAATTACTTCCGCAAACCTGGGGATGAACGAGTGACGTCAGGACTTCGGTGCTCTATAGTAGGCCTTTATTGAATTAGTCAATTTAACATTGTATATCTACAGTGAAACACAAATTGAGAAATAAAAATGAATCGCCAAGCTCCATTTATGCTTAAAGTTACAGAGGCAGACCA
This sequence comes from Gymnoscopelus braueri, assembly GCF_963280865.1. NCBI lineage: Eukaryota > Metazoa > Chordata > Actinopteri > Myctophiformes > Myctophidae > Gymnoscopelus > Gymnoscopelus braueri. The sequence continues at coordinate 9,449,601 of NC_137608.1, read as the reverse complement.
AATAGAGATGACCAGAAGGGGGTGCTGTAGTTGTCACTCCTTGTCTTTAACATTTTTGTCAGCTTTAGTACGATGTCTGCTGGCAGCCCCAGTTTGACCAGTTCTTCTTTAATCTGGAAGTGAAAAAAATAAAATGTTTTTGATAAGTGATAACGGCTATAGGGAATAGCAGATGCGGCCATTTTCTGGTTCCACTCCAAAATAGTCAATGCGTTTTTCCCATTGACATTTCCAAAAATATAAGCCTAGAATCAAGCCATCCAGGGTCCTGGTGAATCATGATCATAAAACATTTTTTCTGTTATTTTATTTTATTTTATATTTAAAGGTAGGGTAAGTTATATTTTTGGGTTAAAACAAAAAGTATTTTGTTAAAAGGTTAAAGCACTATATTCTGATAGTAATCAGAACATCAAATGACATGTACGAAAAGTTTCAGTCCGGTTTCAGAGGCGGACATAGCACAGAGACAGCACTTATTAAAGTCATGAATGACATCAGACTGAGCACAGACCTGAAGAAAGCTTCTGTCCTTGTCCTCCTCGACTTGAGTGCCGCTTTCGACACCATCGACCACGGAATACTCCTGAACAGACTTGAAACCCGGATTGGCCTCTCAGGACCCACACTGAACTGGTTCCGCACCTACCTCACAGGCCGGAACTATTCTGTGAGTCTTGGAGACTATGTCTCAGAGAAGCGAAGTTCCCTATTTGGTGTCCCCCAGGGCTCGATCCTCGGTCCACTGTTATTCTCCCTTTACATGCTCCCACTTGGAGAAATTATACGTAGTCATGGTGTCCACTTCCACAGCTATGCCGATGATACCCAGCTGTATCTATCCGTAGACCCAAACAACAGTGACTCACTTCATCCCCTGCTCAACTGCCTCTCCAGCATTGAGCAGTGGATGAATAGCAATTCCCTGAAATTAAATCAAGATAAAACGGAAATTCTCATCATTGGCACAGATGCTCAAAAGCTTGTAGTCATGAATATACTCGGAAATCTGTCCGCACAGGTAAAACCAACTGTGAAAAACCTGGGTGTTATCCTCGACTCCGACCTCAATTTTGGAAAACACATAAGCAATGTCACAAAAATAGCTTTTTACCACCTGAGAAACATTGCAAGAGTTAGACCCTTCCTCTCCTTAGAGGACGCTAAGAAACTTACCCATGCCTTTGTTTTATCAAGATTAGATTACTGTAATGCACTTTATACAGGCTTACCCAAGAAAACTACTGAGCGGCTGCAACTTATTCAAAATGCAGCAGCCAGAATCCTAACGAACACCAGGAAAAGGGACCACATTACGCCTGTACTTGCGTCATTGCACTGGATCCCTGTGAAGTTTAGAATAGATTTTAAAGTTCTTTTACTTGTTTTTAAAGCCTTGAATGGCCTAGCACCTTGATATCTGTCGGATTGCCTAGAGAAGTATGTCCCAGGGCGCCCCCTCAGGTCACTCGGTGCTGGACTGTTGACGGAGCTGTCAACAAATGGCAAGAGACATGGGGAGGCTGCCTTTGGTAGCTATGCACCAAAGATTTGGAACCTACTCCCCCTGCATATCAGACAGGCAACCTCGGTTGACGGTTTTAAGAGGCAGCTAAAAACCCATTTATATGATCTTGCTTTTAACTGATCTCCTTTTAATCTGTCCCCCCACCCCACACACACTTTTTCACTGTTTTGTATTTTTTTCTCTTGTCTAGTTTTTAACTTTTTGTTTTGTTTAACTTGTGTTTTTTAACCTGACTGTAAAGCACTTTGAACTGCATTTATGTCTGAAAGGTGCCCTATAAATAAAGATTATTATTATTATTATATATTATTATTATATTGCTATAGAGTGTTTGTTCAGTAACATGAGTCTCCCCGTCTCTCCAGCTCTTTAATAAACAGAAAATACATTTTCCGGTGGGTGTCAAAATCTCAGCCAATCAGGAGAAAGTACCCATGTTTAAGCTTCATTTTATAGTGTTCCAGTTCCAATTTTGCTTGCTCATTTCTTAGTGTCATCACTTCCAATTTCACTTGTTTAATCTATATCCTGATTGAGTTCTCTATCCTGATTGGATAAAATTGGAAATGAAACTGAAACTGAATCGAAAATGTATTTTCTGTTTTATAAAGAGCTGGAGAGACAAGGAGACTCCTTTTACAAACACTCTATAGCAATGAGTACTATCAGAATATAGAGCTATTTAACACTTATTTTAACCAAAGAAAATCACTTACCCTACCTTTAATTATATGATATACTATATTTAATAAATACCCTTTGTTTTGCCCTCTTCAAAAAAGTTTTTTCACAGAATCAAACGTTTTGTGGTCATGATTCACCAGGACCCTGGATGGCTTCATTCTGGGCTTAAAATAATTTTTATAACTATTTTGGAGTGGAACCAGAAAATGGCCGCCACTGCTATGCCCTCTTGTTATGTGCTATGTTCTCTTTTGTTTTAACTGGTTTAGATGGCATAGTTCAAGTCAAGCTGGAGAAATAGTTTGACTGATCAATAGTTTGACTGATAAATAGTTTGACTGATACATAGTTTGACTTATAAATCATGTCTCTGTGTGTTCAGTAAGTTAATGCCCAGGTTACCTTTCAGTCCGATAATCATTATAGTACCATTACTCTCCTGTCAAATAGCTTGTAAGACGTGCTGAGAAAATGCACATTTGTAAAGAGGTTAAAGACAACATGAAATGATGACATTTTCACACTCCTAGAGCATATCCATGGTCACATTGGATTTGCGACAACATTTTTACGTCAAAAGTTCCCCAAAATCCAATCTCAATCCCTTCCTGTCAAACAAAACTAATGAGTGATTACGTCAGCAAGCCCCTTTGAATAATCATCAATGATTTCATTCACTTGTGTGTTTCGCATAGAGCTCTCTCTCTCTCTCTCTCTCTCTCTCTCTCTCTCTCGCTCTCTCTCTCTCTCTCTCTCTCTCTGTACCTGCGGCAACACAATATTCTTGATGTCTTCATCGGTTAAAGACGTCTCTGAGGAGAGCCCCATCCTCAGACCAATGACGTGACCTACAGGTAAAATATCCCAGAATTAGAATACAGACAGGTGTGATATTGTTGATGATGTGGGTAGAACCTTGGGTTCTTTTGCTCCCTGGTCATAAATCCCGATAATATCATGACAATATTATTGTCAGCCATCATTATTAGTTGCTCCATTGTGCTCTGAGTGGAGAACGCAGACTATCATTTCTCTCTGCATTGTGAAAACAGGTCTCGAAAATCACACTGTTAGCAAACAAATATGAAAAAAACATATTCTACCAAAATATAAAGCCATTTTTTGTTGTTATACCCTTTGAATTTGAAAGAAGATCCATCGTGCTACATAAACCAATAGCAGGTAACACAAGTGACAGTGATAAGAATATAGTTTACAGTATAGCGAAAAAGAAGTAGCAGGAATAGTTTTCTTATATAGTACTGGCAGAATCACCTTTGTTAACATTCAGATCTGGAGAGTGAAAGAAGATATCGGATCACTGGAGCAACAGATAACCTGAATAACAACATTTGGACAAATTACCTGCACGGCACCTTCTGCTGCACAGAACACAAGAACATTTTAACAATGTAGTTTACTCACTAGACTAGACAATGTTGCCATTAATGGGTTAAGGTTTGACAGGTTGTGATGGTGAGGCATGTTCATTGGGAATGAAATGAGGTAAAATACTGTATAAATCTATGCAGATCTTCAAGTACAGTGAGTGTAGTAATAGTGGTTTTCAACCAGTGGTCCTTGGGGGGTACCAGGGGGTCCCCAGCTAAATCAGCTGTCAATATCATTTTGACCTCATAGCTTTGGCTATTAATAGCAGATCTACAAGCTCATATCACGCTATGAGCTTGTACATCTGTTTTTTTCTTTTCTTGAAAATGTGTGCATATCTTTGAATATATATGTTTGTTAAAGCGAACATTTTTTACTCAAATCTTTGCTTCTGCAGGGGGTCCCTGGCACAACACATTTTCAGATGGGGTTCTGCGACCAAATGTATATCAATTTAGGGGTCCTTGGCATGAAAATGGTTGAAAACCACTGTAGTAATACAGAGGCTTGATTGAGTGACTGAGTGTGTGAGTCAGCGTGGATTGTTTTCTCTCTCTCTCTCTCGCAGCAGCCGCACACCCCGGGCACCGTGGAGCCCTTGCACGCGCCTACTGGCAGCTCCTCGCACGTGGACTGGTCGCAGGGCAAGCACGACAGCGCGTGGGTGACGCTGGAGGCGAAGAACAGGGCGAAGAACGCTGACAGGAGGGCGACAGAAGCCGGCCGCCCAGATGGCGGCGACAACAGTGGCATGGCTGAAGAGGTGAACCGCAGAGTTTTGACAGAGAGAGAAAGAAAGCTGTGATCGGGATTATCTCAGCCGTCTCCCCCCCTAAAAAAATATGCTCCTAAGTGAGGCCCCTAGAGAGAGAGAGAGAGAGAGAGAGAGAGGGCGGGGGGTTAAACCTTGGGCTCTGGCCGGGTATGGGTCACGGGCTGGGTCCCCAGCGGGTCCCCACATGACAAGAGTAGAGGCTAGGCTACTTGGTATGTTTCAGACGGCGAAAAGTCCCCCCCCAAAAGAGATGTGCCACACACACACTCACACTCACACACACACACACACACACACACACACACACACAGTGCTTCAGCTGATCCGTCGAGAATATATAATCCCAAAGCCGTCTGACTGACACAAGGTGCTTCAGCTGATCCGTCGAGAATATACGATCCCAAAGCCGTCTGACTACCGGACAACAACCAGCCCAGGGGGGCCAGCAGGGTCAGGTGCCCCGGGTCACACACCTGTGACTGGCACACACCTGCCAGCACCAGGGCTGACACCAAATAATGCATAATCTTGCACAGACCTTATCCAGAAGGGGCAAACGTGGCATCTTTCCATGGGGGCAGTCTTGCTGCTGGGAGCATACACAAACTCAACAAAGTTGCAAGCTCAGGTGCCAGTCACACACCTGTGACTAGCACACACCTCTCAGCAGGTGAGTGCTAGGTCAAGACGTCAAAACGAGAGTGATAACCAACAGAAGCATATTGGGAAATTTTGGCAAATATTTTGGAGGCGCTACCCACACGTTTGGCTGTGTTGCTCATTCCACAATTGCACAATCCTTACGTTTGGAAATGATACCAGGGCTGACACCAAATGATGCTGCCACTTTGTTTAACGGAACACCAGCTTCCACTTGCCCTATTGCAATGTTTGCATGACAAACATGGCATCTTTCCATGGGGCAGTGTTGCTGCTTGGAGCATACACAAACAAAGTTGCAGGACCCATGCTCAGGTGCCAGTCACACACCTGAGACTGGCACCTGAGTGACTGGCAGGTCACTCAAAACAAGAGTGATTATCAACAGAAGCATATTAGGGGATTTTGGCACATTTATTGGGGGCGCTACCTACACGTTTAGCTGTGTTGTTCATTCTACGATTGCTCAATCCTTACAAGCTGTACCTCGTTTTAAAGGTGACTAATCAACAATAAAAATAATATACAAATTGGTATTTTTGAAGGAGAGAAATAATAGACCAAAGTTAAGTTTCCGAACTTTTTGTGGGCAGTTTATTTATATATATATATATATATATATATATATATATATATATATATATATATATATATATATATATATATATATATATATATAATGTATATGTATATGTGTATGTGTGTATATAATTATTTATAATAATAATAATAATGTTACCGCAGTTTCAGCGAATGGCTGTGATCCGGTTAAGAATGCTTTCCATAAGCCAGCTGCTGGTTGAACTGAACTGATGAGAGAAACATGCTTCTGTCTGTCATGCTTCAGTCCCGCCCCCACTTACTCTGGGTGCGTTCGGAAATACAGCACTGAGCGCACTGGCCAATACAAACTAATAGGCGAGTGCGCTCCGGTGCGCAATTTCCGAACGCACCCTCTGTGTGCGTGTGTGTGTGTAGCCTGGGCAGCATTCCTTTTCGGGTATAGGGATTGGGGAACCAAAACAAAGCGGCACCGCAAAACCGGATCGTGACAATCCGGAAAGAGGATTATTTTTTTTTATTTTTTTTCAGTAGGCGTGGCCTAGACCGGTCTGGGTGGGTGTGTGCGTAAACCCAATACAGATTAGTAGACAATGAATGTGAATCAGAAGTAAAATTACCCCTATGTGTCTGATTCTGAGACTTCCTGATAATAAGATTGTTAACAAGCTCCATAGACGTTTGTTTAATCTTTTAACTCATGCTGCGAGGAGAAATATTTTGTTGTCTTGGATTAATTAGAAACAGGGGTCATCAACATGTCCGTACATGGACAAACATGTCCGTGACAAGACTTGTCACGGACATCTTTTTTAAGGAAAAATATCGCCTAGATACTTTTTCATTATATTTATACTGTCCTCTCTATTGTGTGTCCTCAATTGCTCACAGGCCCTCATTGGAAACAAGCCCGCAAGGACTTTCATGAACGTCCTGTTAAAAGGAATTATCTTCTTTTTTTTTTATCTTCAACATTAGTTTGACAGTTAGCGAACAATAAAGATTAAGCATGTCCAGTATTTTATCTTGAGGTTACTTTTACTTTGAATATTTTTTGTAAAACTGAAAAATACAAGAGATACAGAAAACATTCAGTCTGTTACTTCAAATGTAAGTAGAAAGCACTGTGCTGAATATTAACATTACATTTCTCATTCACATGACATTTATTTCTCTTTTGTATACAGGTTAGCAGGTAACAAAAGGTAAGTATTAGGTGAGTATGTTAAATTAGATCTTCAAGTTACAATGAAACAACATCCATGAATTCAACATAAAGCTACAGGTAAATGTATTACAATAACAGTATAAATTGTGTAAGTAGCATTTAAACAGAAACATGACCAAGTAATACAAATGCATCACAAACTATTACTCACAGACATGTTGACCAAGGCTGAAGAATGTTTGTGGTCTGCAGCCAAACTGAGCTGCTTTTGGCTTTGCTGCTAGTTTGCAAGCTGAACCCAATAGGGTCTATTGGCACTATTTGCCACCCTGTGCTACACATAAACCCAGTGCTATACATAAAACGTCCAGCAGGAAGTGCAGTTTTCTAAACAAAATAAATGGGGTTCAGTACAATAATGTAAAAACATATTTTAACTAGAAAAAGTGCTCCTCGGTGCACAGGTCTCCGCCAGGTCAGGTACGTTATTGTGGCCTCCTGGTGGCGCTATAATAGGCCAATGGGAAAAGGGTGCCATTTTTCCTTGCCTTTCATGGCAATCGGACACTGCATTCATGATTTGAGGCATTTTGTGCCAAAAATGTGTTTTGCTAAATTAGACCTGCTGATGGTGCTATAACAGGCCAATGTGAAAAGGGTGGCATTTCCTCCTTGGCCTAGTGGGAATGCGTGTGTGAAATTTCACAGAAATCGCAAGCTGCATTCATGATCTGAGGCATTTTGTTCAAAAAGACCAATCCTGCAAACTTTGGAAGCCAACCTTAGCCAATCAGGATGGAATATGGAACATCGGACAGATCCGTGTTGATCACATGACTATAGAGATCACGTGTACTGATTTGCGTGATGTTTGGATAAAATCTGTAGGAGAAGTATCAACAAATGGGTTTTGCACAAATCGGCCTCCTGGTGGCGCTATAACAGGCCCATGTAAAACATTTGGAGCAGAGGTTCTGAATTGGCATCCATGGACTGTGTGTGCACAGTTTCGCAGCGACCGGGCCAACGGTGTTAGAGAATAGGTGTTCACAAACAGATGGACACACGGACGGACGGACGGACGGACGGACGGACGGACGGACGGACGGACGGACAGGCGGACGGACGGACGGACAACATACTCTCTCGTCATGCCTTTCGGCCTGGCGGAGACAATTGTTCACAATCAAATCTTAAAAAATGTGTTTGAATAATTTTGGTGTCGGGATGACATGCTCATTAATATGTTGCAGGAGATTTGTGGTAATGCAAGTGGTACCCGTACATGATTGCATCATGTGAGGACAAAAATACAAGATTCCCTGAAAATGAAAATTTGTTTAAGACAATGGATTAATGAGGTGAGGAGTGTATGAGGTGTGTCAGACAATGAAACAATTAAAGTCAACGGTATATGCGAGTGACCAAAGTGAAAAATGGTGCAGGATAAGAGCAAAAACAGATGGCATGTCATCTGTTGAGAAGGAGCACCAAGGTTGAGGACTCTGAGGAGGGTAGAACTGGACAAGTAAAGCTGATTTACGTCAGTTGAGAGAAAGTGTTTCAAAGTGTGCAATGATACCAATAACAACCATAAATATAGCTGCAAGCAGCAATAACACAGGGCCAATGAAAGAGAGAGAGAGAGGCTAGGAAACTGGAGCTGGAGAGAGAGAGAGAGAGACATGGAAACTGGAGAGAGAGATGGAAACTGAATAGATTGAAGAGAGAGAGAGAGAGAGAGAGAGAGAGACAGACATGGAAACTGGAGAGAGAGAGACATGGAAACTGAAGAGAGAGAGAGAGACAGATCATCATGATCGCCTCAACACATCGTCGGGGACAGGGATCGAACTGGTGACCTCCGGACTCGTAGGCTGCTTTTCTTCTCATTGAGCTAGAGATATGATAGTCCTGGTAGTGTCTGTTGATATATATAAGTCTTTCCGTCCCTGACGGACCAGGCCTTTGTTTCGCTAACTACTCTAGATCACTGGTTCCCTAACCATCTACCGATAGAGAAATTGTACGTCTCCTCGGAACAGAAACCATTGAAAATAGCCGATCTACAAGCTCACAAAATGTTGCTATCTGAAAGGTTGTGAGATTGTAGATCGGCTATTTTCACTGGTTTCTGTTCCGAGGAGACGCGTAAGTCTAAGAATGGAGCGAGAGACAGAGAGAGAGAGAGAGAGAGAGAGAGAGCGAGAGAGAGAGAGAGAGAGAGAGAGAGAGAGAGAGAGAGAGAGAGAGAGAGAGAGAGAGAGAGAGAGAGAGAGAGAGATGGAAACGGAATAGATTGGAGAGAGAGACAGAGAGAAAGACATGGAAACGGAATAGATTGAAGAGAGAGAGAGAGACATGGAAACGGAATAGATTGAAGAGAGAGAGCAAGAGAGTCATGGAAACGGAATAGATTGAAGAGAGAGAGAGAGACATGGAAACGGAATAGATTGAAGAGAGAGAGACATGGAAACGGAATAGATTGAAGAGAGAGAGAGATGAAAACAGAATGGATTGATTCGACATCTCATCCTATTGCCCTTAATAGGACTCGAACTCTCAACCTTCGGACTGACAGGCTGCAACGCTACCTATAGTACTATAGCTTTGTGCAGGCTGATGTTGCCTGTTGAAGATGATAAACTCTTGCCAAGCCCCTGTTTCACTAACACTAAGATCACTCGTTCACAAACCATTTACCAATAGAGAAATTGTATGTCTCCTCGAAACCGAAACCAGTGAAAGCGGCCGATCTACAAGCTCACAAAACGTTGGTATCTGAAAAGTTTTGAGATTGTAGATCGGCTATTTTCAGAATGAAGTATGTCATACATTGCAAAAACATTCCCTCTCAAATAAGCATTTCATGTTATCTTTAACAATTGCACATGTATTCATTGATACAGTCTTGTTGTTTGCAATACACTTTAAATGAAATCTGCACCAAGTGAGGCTTAAACCGGCAAGCTTGAGGTTGTGAGGCATTCATTTAAGCGGGAAGCCATTGGACCAACAGACCTAATCTAGTGAAAACGGAGGTCAGACAGATAATACCATTTCACGCAAATAGCTGAAAAATCCTGGGTTTAAGTGTTTTTCAAACTGCTCAAAATTGCGGACAATCTAAGGGCGGAGCTTACTGGTCAAAGTGATACATGTGTTCCTCATGGGTCAAGGCACAAGTGTAAGAAAGTTTCACGACTTTTGGCCAAACGAGGCATGACTTATGCCTGTTTAAAGTTTGCATTTTCAAAAAATTGCTATAGCGCCCCCCTTTGGCCAATTGGAGTAAGATTGGTTTCAGTGATATCTGGAATGACCCTCTACATTACCGCAAAGTTTCAAAGAAATGTGAGTCTGCATGTGTGTGTTAGGGGCAGATGAATAATTTTCATAAAACTGCAATAGTTAAAATCTATCTCCTCCTGGGATTTTTTAGTAATTTGCACGAAATTTTACACATGAACTTTGGACCTCTGCCGACATAACGATGGGAGCGGATTTTTTCTAAGTGAAAAAATGCAGAAGTTATGAGCCAATGACTGTTTTTCATATAATTCAGAATGGTGGGAGATCTAAAGGTCAGAGGTCAAAAGTCAGAGGGTGAAAGTTGTTCAGCATGAGGAGACGTATTATGTGTATCAAAGTTTCATGGCTGTAGGTCAAACAGGGCATGAGTTGTACCTGTTCAAAGTTGGCATTTTTTCAATTGAGTGCTATAGCGCCACCCTTTGACGAAAGATTGTGAGAATTATTTCTTGATAGTTTTTCATGACCATCTACCATATGGCCAAGTTTGGTAAAAAGCGACAGCACGGTTCACCCAGAACTGCGAAAAGTGGCAGAAGACTCGGAAGAATACAGGGAACATTAATACAGGTCCAGAGCTGAGCTCTGGCCCCGTAATAACCCTCCAAAATCATAATCCATGGAAACCCTTGATCCACAGCATCGCCATCAGACCTCCTCCTTACCTCTGATCAAAGTGAGGCACCTTTGCATCAAACTATTGTGACACCGCATTCCTTTCAATCCTGCCACCCCCTTCATAATCACTCATCATTCCAGTCCATCAACATAGACTACCTGTTCACCTTAATGGAAACCACAACTATTAAAGTTGACAAACAAAAAAACTAGTCTAGCTGGTAGAGCTTAATTTCTTCCTGTCCTCAAGTGTATGGACCTTTTGCTCCTGCAATGTAAGATGGAAGCACTGTCCGTACTGATAAGACCCAATTATTGAAATCCCAAAAATGGAATATAGTTGGACCATGCCACATATAATGCCTGTCTCAGGACTGCCACCTGCCAGTATACAGTGGGTTTCAGTCAGACAACTCTTGGATTGAATACATATATTTATTGAGCATAAATATATAGAGCATAAATATTTATGCGTATTTGGCATCTCATTTCATTCATTCCCTTTAAGCATGAATTATAATAAACTAGACCATACCCGTCGGGGGATATGAGCACCGAAAGTGTATGCAGTTTGGGTTATGCACTGTGCACAGATAGTATATCAGGGATGGAAAGTGAGTGTTGGTACCTGCAACAGTTCGAACAGACAGGCGCGGATGTCCCATCGCCGTGTCCCTACACAGACACACACGGCCGGACGGATCCGCACTCGCACGCGTCCCGTCGCGGCGTAAGCACGTCCTCTGTGTGTGCTTGTGGCAGACCCGCACGCGCGCGCGTCCCGTCGCCGCTTAAGCACGTTCTCTGTGTGTGCTTGTGGCAGACGGCAACAGTGTAACACAGTGCGTCTATGGATTCGACACATGCGCAGTTTGATCATTGATCCCATAGGTCGGAAGGCCATCCCACAGCTGGGGAGCCGTAACCATGGCGACATTCTTTTACATTTAAACGCTAATAAACAGCTGACATTAGGGGACAGCGAAAAACGGGCTTCCATGTTCCGTGCACATGGTAATGGTCAATGGCTGTGTGCAAATACAGATTATAGACGCACAGAGCTCTGTAGAATTATAGGAGGATGATTAGCCAACTAGATTTTACAGGGAATGGAATGAAATAGACCCCCATAAGGGAATAATCGAAACAGAGCCCACAGGTGGATGCTGGGGTAGTGGTGGGAGCACCAAAAAAAACTTCATATAATAGAGCAGAGCACAAAGCAGCAGCAGAGCAGAGAGGTGAGCAGGGAGGTTTAAATAGCCCCGCCACAATCAGATGGAGAGAGCATGTGACTGATCAGCTGATCAGGAATTGGCGCTCCTTTGAGTTGTCTGCCTGAATTAGCTCTGCACGCTTCGCATCATAACTTCACAGGTTTTCTAAAGTATAGCTAACCACTTTAACCCTGACATCCAAATTTTGGGCATGTCATTATAGGTTAAAAATAAAAGAAAATTTCTGATCTACAAGCTCACAATATGCTGTGATGTGTTGAGAGCTTGTAGATCGGCTTTCCCCGGAAAATAATTTATATTTTATTTTAATTTTGATAAGTGGCTCGTTTTAAAATGTGTAGCGCAGTGGAATAGAGGAGACGCTATGGCACATCATGGACCGAAATTCGGTTCCAACTAGTAGGTACCCATAAAAATAATTTAACTTCGGTTCTGCATATCGGTTCCTAGACACGCTAAAAGCCGTTCAAACAAAGGCTTCATGATGACAAGTTGACTATCTGTCAGGACCTGTCTAACTTCACTACGCATTCACGCTGCACTGCACTGCACACACACACACACGCACGCACACACACACACACCGCAGCGTGTTTAGATGCGAGCAACTCGGAGCGAGCAACAGGCATGCTGTGAAATATGGGCCGTGGCAAACACTCTAAAGTGTGGCTTCACCATAAAAGAGACCCCGATTAAATGGGAAAGTGCAATACATGTGGAAAGTTAATTAGTGCTAAGACAGGTTGCACGTCTAATAGGATGAAACATTTAAGACAGCATGGCATTCATCTGAAAGAGTGTACGGTGTTTGATGTGTTGCGATCTCTGACCGGTAACCGAAAGGCTCACCCCAAAACAAACCTGCCCCCATTTTTTTCCTGCCGACCGCACGCTGGGGCGATTCTTGTATTTGTTTTACTATGGATAAGGTTAGAAATACGTTTAGGCATAGGCGCCGATAGGGTGGGGGCTTCAGGACCAAAGCCCCCATGCTCAACTGGTCAGCCCCCTCATGAATGTCAAATATCGGGGCCCAATTTCATTACCATTACTATAGAGCGGCACAGCTCTGAAGGTGCAAATGTGTGCCCGCGAGAGAGCCGCAACACCGTTAACACCTAGATTCTAGAACAATAGCCCAGACAGAGTGCTAAAGGAGAATCAGCGGCCAATCCTGTAGGTTCATCAAGTTATAGGCCACCAGGTGGGATTCATGAGTTAAATTACAGAGATGAGTAACTAAGTACATGTACTCAAGTACTGTACTTAAGTACAATTTTGAGGCATTTGTAAGCTACTTTACTGGAGTATTTCCAATTTCCAATACTTTTACTTCTACTCCACTACATCTCAGAGGCAATTATTGTACTTTTACTCCACTACAATGATTTGAAAACTTTAGTTACTAATTAGTTACTTTGTAGATTTTGATTATTATTACAAAACAAACAGTAACCACTTCAGATATCGGCTATTTGAAATCTATTTGATCTACAAGCTCACAATGCTCACGAATCACATTTGAGGGAGGCATTGTGAGCTTGTAGATCTGCTATTTTCAAAAGATTTGTATATATTTGAAAACTTGAAATGGGACATTTTGTATAATGAGTACTTTTACTTTTGGTAAATACTTTTATACCTTTACTCAAGTACATTTTGAATTCCGGACTTTTAATTCTACATTGCAGTATTGATACTTAAGTAAAACATTTGAGTGCTTTTTCCACCACTGAAGGATGGGTAGAGAGTGTTGTTAATGTTGTTTTATGGTCATTTAATCAATTAATTAAGTTTAAAAAATCGCGCATGCGTATGTGGCCCGCTACGCGGGGGGGGGGGGGGGGGGGGGTACTGGAGGTCAAGTTTAGCCCCCCTGGCCGAGCACAAAACTGCGTTTAGGGTTAGGCATAGTTTTACTGAGGATAAGGATAATTCCTTTAACAGGTCCGTTCATGAAAGTCCTTACGGTCTTGTTTCCAATGAGGGCCTGTGAGCAATTAGGGGTTAAGAGTCTTGCTCAGGGACAAATTTCATTTCATCGACACATTTGCTGGCCTGGCCTGGAATCGTACCTGGGGCAACCAGGGCCTCTGGCTCCCTAGGCGGGCTCACTAACCACTCAGCTATGGCCGCCCCTAAAACTGTGTAACTGAGGTCAAGTTTAGAAATAGGGTTAGGTTTTGGCACCATTTTACTGAGGTTAAGATTAGGAATAAGGTTAGGTTTAGGCATAGTTTACAGAGGTTACGTTTAGGAATACCAGAGACCGTTCCGAGGTCGCTGGATTTGCGGCTGGGGCGACAGTGTTTTGGGGCGAGCGTTTTGGTATTCCTCCGATCAATGTCTCAGACACACACTGCAGTGGGGCTCGGACGGTGACAAAACGGCGTAGTGTCACCGAGTGGTCACGATGTTTGTTGTCAAAGGACTATGTTTATTTGGATTTAAGCAGCTGTTATGTGCTGAATGCACTTTGAATTAATTATTTTACGCGAAGACGTTTTTTTGCAGTGAATTCAGTTTACAGTAGATATTTGGCGCCAATGCTGCTCAGACAGGCGATTTCAGGTTGTGCGTAGCCTACGCAGCTTGCGTAAGAGCCTCCTGCAGCTGGGACCCGGCGAAACCTACGCTCTACCCTCATTAGTAGCAGCTGGTTGTGCCCTACGTGCTATCTAAACTGGCTTCGGGAGACACCATCGTCGTAGGTTCTCAAGTGCACAGCGTTACGCGTCTTCTAAAACTACATTCGGGAAACAGCATGCACGTAGCCTACTCCTGGGAGAGGCTGTAGCCCTGAGTGCTGTCCTACGCAGCAGAGGGCGCTCGTAACACCCATCGTAGCGAAATAGATCTATGAAAAGACCGACCACACACACACACACACACACACACACACACACGGACACATTAACACTGGTTCACTGGAACATTAACGCCTGGACTGATCTGAACAGTAGGTTACGATCCACTGTATTATCATCTTTATCACCCGATTTAATTTCTTTAAATGAAACCCATTTATCTGGAGAGCAAACTATTTGTTTAGATGGGTATGTTTGGGATGGACATAATAGAAAAACACACGTCAAAGCACCAAGAGGATCAGGAGGTGTGGGGATATTGGTCAAATCATATCTTTTTAGTATATTTGAAATTGAAATTGTTGATAAAACAGTGGATCGGATTATAGGGATCCGCTTTACGCACAGACCCTCAGATTATAGTTTTGTTGTGTTTTCTTGTTATTTACCACCAGAAATGTCTCATTGGGGAAGAGACGCGTCATATTTTTTTGCTCATTTATTAAGCCAGATGTATTTATTTTCACACCTTGATGCTATGTATGTCTGTGGAGATGTCAATAGCCGAATCGGTGGACAACCAGACTATTTAAATTAAGTGGATAACATCCCCTTGCGTCACTCTATCGATGACTGTGTGAACCGACACGGCGAAGCCTTTTTAGAATTTCTACTTGACTCTAAAATGTGCATACTAAACGGCCGTATAAACCCCCTTGAAGATAATTTCACGTCCATTTCAACGAAAGGAAGGGCTGTAGTTGATTATATAGCTGTACCATTTGACTGTCTGGGGACTTGCTTAGATTTTAAGGTGCTGTCCTCAACTACACTTATTTCAGACTGCCAATGTTTTGATTTAATTGGTGATCGGTGTCGTGCTCCAGACCACTCACTATTATTTAAAAAAAAAATCATACGGCCACGTAAGTTGGTAGTATTGATGAAATTAACCATGTTCCAAATAAAGAAGTGAGTAATACATTTAAACGTAAAATGTGCAGATGTGTACCAAATTCATTTTGTTCATCAAAAATGGAAACATGTCTAAAAGAACAGGTCAATAAGATGCGGACAATGCAAAAAACACAGCATGAACTTGATAACTGGTATAGTGGAATCTGTGAACTTTTGTATGGGGAGTTGGGGAATAGCCAAAGGCAGGAGGGCCGGTCTAACTTTCAAAATAAAATTCATAGGCCAAATAAACCGTTTTGGAATGAAGAGTTAAATGGTTTGTGGAAGGCAATGCGTAAAGCAGAACATATTTACTTGAAATATAAAGGAGATAAGATTCAGAGAGAACATTATAGAGTTAATTTCAAGTTAAGTCAAAATATGTTTGATAAAAGGGTACGTTATTTTAAAAGGCAGTATAATAAAGGATATATTTTACATTTGGAAGAAACACACGCAGCCAATCCACAACGTTTCTGGGATCAGATAAATAAACTTGGTCCAAAAAGGCAGAAGAAAATACCATTAGAGGTGTATGGTGATGAAGGTCAATTAGTAACTGACATTCCAATGGTTTTAAATGAATGGGAAAGGTGCTTTAGGGATTTGTTTTCAGGGAACCAAGAGGGAGACTATTTTGATGCAGCATTTGCTGATAACATTTGTTTACTTAAATCCCAGCTAGAAAATCAATCACCTCACCTCACTCTTAATCATGGAAATGTTCTAAACAATGTTATTAATACTGAGGAGGTGAAAATAGCTATTGCTGCTCTGAAGGTGGGCAAAGCCTCAGGTTTTGACGAAATAACAAATGAAATACTCATACTCAAAAGTACCTGGTTCACAGAGGCACTCTATGTTTTATTTGATTTTTGTTTTGAAACTGGGACTATTCCTTCAGCTTGGTATAAATCTATTGTAAGTCCAATACCAAAATCCGCTAAAAATGACCCTAGAATACCCCTAAACCATCGAGGCATTAGTCTTTTGAGCACAGTATATAAAGTGTATACTTCGATTCTTAATTCCAGGCTTATGAACTACCTAGAAGAAAATAACCTTTTAGTAGAAGAACAGAATGGTTTTAGAAAGACTAGAGCCTGTATCGATCATGTATTTTCCATTACAACAGTAGTTAACAATAGAATCATGCAAAACAAGTCATCCTTTGCCTGTTATATCGACTTCCAAAAGGCTTTTGACTTTGTCAACCGAGATCTACTAGCTTATCGTCTTCTGGAAGAGGGTATACACGGAAAGTTTTACTGGGCCATACAATCTTTGTATAAAGCCCCCCAGGCATGTGTTAGAGTAAATGATTACTGTTCAGGGTGGTTCCCAACGCCATCTGGTGTCAAGCAAGGGGATTGTCTCTCCCCTACACTTTTTGCTATATTCATCAACAATCTGGCCAAGGAAGTCAAACAACTAGGATTGGGTTTACAGTATGATGGCAGTACCAAACTAGATATTTTGATGTATGCTGATGACATAATTATGGTAGCAGAAAATGAAAATGATTTACAGAAAATGTTGATGTGTACAGATAATTGGTGTAAAAAGTGGAAACTGACAGTTAATCATAGTAAGACTCAGATCATGCATTTTAGACAAGCTAGAGTAAAGAGGAGTGATTTCCAGTTTTATTTAGGGGAACAAAAACTACAGTATGTTGAGAATTACAAATACTTAGGTCTTAACTTGGATGAACATTTACATTTTGAATATGGTACATCAGTCTTGGCCGGATCTGCAAGCAGAGCTTTGGGTGGTATTATAGCAAAAACTAAACAGCTGGGTGATCTGGGATATGCTGCCTACTCCAAATTATTTCACACTTGTGTCTGCCCTGTCATGGACTATATGGCTGGGATATGGGGGTTAAACACAAATATGAAAGGACAAATGGTCCAGAATAGGGCTATACGGTATTTCCTTGGAGTACATACATTTGCACCTGTATTGGCAATAACAGGAGACATGGGATGGGAGGCATGTGAAATCAGATGGAAAGGCAGCATGGTAGCTTTATGGAATAGACTAATCAAAATGCCAGAGAATAGAGTTGCCAAGAAAATCTTTAATTGGGATGTCTCGATAAAAGGTGCATGGGCAAGTACAGTAGAGGATATACTTCTGAGGGCTGGGTTGCTTAACCATTTTCAAAATAACAGCATTGCAAACATCTCTGTGGTGAAGGAGAAACTTTATGGTTTGTATCAGAGCAAATGGTCACAGGATATATTGTATAAACCAAAACTTAGAACATTTGTTATGTTAAAAAGCTGTTATGTTAAAGAAAAATATGTTAGTGCTCCATTGTCCAAAAGACAAAGATCTCTTTGTGCCCAACTCCGTTCTGGGATCCTGCCCCTGCACCTTGAGACTGGTAGGTATAGAGGAGTAGTGGAAGAGGAGAGGGTTTGTATTTATTGTGATATTGCGGATATTGAGAGTGAGTTCCATTTTGTTTTTTATTGCCCTTTGTATCATGACCTGCGTCAAAAATTATTTAAGAGGTGTAGAAACCCGGATTTAATTTGGTTGGATGACGCACAGAGACTTACATGGATTTTTGAGCACAGGATATTTGCACTTGCGGAGTATCTGGAAGGGGCCTGGGACAGACGGGCAAAAAGAACATATATGTGAAGTGTAATTTATTTTATTTTATTTTATTTTATTTTTGTTTTGTTTTGGGTGTTTGCCAAACGTTTTCCTTTGTGCAGTGTTCTATGAAGAGAATTTGATATTGTTTATTTATGTTTTGGTGTCTAATAATCCCGTAAGGGATGGGTCTTTTTGACAAGACACGAAAATAAAAATTCATTCATTCATTCATTCATTCATTCATTCACACACATATAATTTTTATATATATATATATATATATATATATATATATATATATATATATATATATATATATATATATATATATATATAGCCTATATATATAAATTACGGTCGGGCCGGTGCGTAACGTGCCTACCCAAAAAAACAGACATACAAGCTGTCAAGCACTGGCACTGCGACATGCCGTGTCGATGGCTTGCAGATCTGTTCTTTTGGGTAGAGCGAGCGGCTGCGCTGCTTCGTCCTCTATGCATGAACCCGAAGTTTACAAATTGTACTCTCACGGATGATCCGATCATCTGATAAAAATATTAAGCATATGCCAAGTTAACTAAAGGTATATATAAATGATGCTGAGCTAAACATGTTTCCTTAATTTCGAAGTTTTATAGTTAAACGTTATGATGAAAGTCCCCAGTTCCTCTCACAAAGTGACAGCATCACAAGCTTGTATATCTGCTATTTTCAAAATATTTTAATACATAGTAGACTTGGGAAATGGGACATTCTGCATACTTTTACTTTTGGTATTTTAAGTATATTTAATTGACTTGCACAATGGGGACACTTTAGTGTTTTATTTACCTGGCAGATGTCACCTCACCGCTGTAATTTAATGCATAAATATATTATTCAAACAGTATTTTTATCAGATGATCGGATCATCCGTGTGAAAGTAGGCTACAATTTATAAACGCCTGGTTCATGCATATGTAGTGGAAGCAGTGAGCTAGGATTGAACCCAAAGCTCCCACTCGCCAGTCCGACGTGTTACCAGTCATGCCAATAAGTCTGAGCCCGATAGCCAGGTCTGTTGCACGCCGCTTCTGGCTAATTTGACTGTGGGGGCTACACATAGAACCAGCGCAGCAGTTCCTCCTAACAGCCGCTCGCCCTACCCAAAATAACAGATCTGCAAGCTATCAACACGGCATGTCGCAGTGTGTTGATAGCTTGTATGTCTGTTTTTTTGGATAGGCTCGCACGTTACGCGCCGGCCCGGCCGTAATTTTATTTATATATATATATATATATATATATATATATATATATATATATATATATATATATATATATATATGTTTGTGTGTGTGTGTGTGTGTGTGTGTGTGTGTGTGTGTGTGTGTGTGTGTGTGTGTGTGTGTGGTATTTTTATGATCCATTTCACTGTATATATTCGCAAAGGGTGTTTAAACTGCTGTGTAGCGTAGGACAGCACTACGTAGTTTACGTAGGCTTCGTCCAGGAGGTCTTTACGTGCATGCTGTTTCCCGAATTTAGTTTAGCACACACGTAACGCCGTGCACTTGAGAACCTGCGACGATGGTGTCTCACGAAGCCAGTTTAGATAGCACGTAGGGCACACACAGCTGCTGGCGGCTCTTACGCAGCTTCTAGGCTACGCACAAGCTGAAATTCGTTTGGGAAACCCGGCCATTGTCAGTAGTAAGAAGTACAACACTACTGCCCTGGGATGTTACTCTCTGTATTAAATTGACTAAGGCTTAGAGTTACTTTTGTTAAATAAACATTTGACCTCCTATCTTTTTACCATTTTGGAACCAAAATAGGGAACCGTTAGGAACCGGAACCGATAAGAAGAACTGGAACCGGAATCGGACTCATATAAATCCTAACGATACCCATCCCTAATCACAAGCTTGCATGGTGATGACCCCTGATTAGAAACCACCAACAAAGAAAGATTGGCACAAAATAATCATGCAGTGCATGTCGTTGGAATTTTTAACCTGCCTGCTACGCTCCACAACTGATGCCTGCCCTTCTGTAAAATATGGGACCCATATTTGCAATTTATTGGCCCTCAATTAGCTGACACTTAAACAGTAGAGTTCCTTAACAGAAGTGATACCGCTAACCTTGATGGATATCATTAATCCTTGTTTATTCTTTATTTATATATTTTATTTTCTATTGTTGTGGATATTAACACTGTTATTGTTTTATTCTTGGTGTAGTTATTCACCCATCTACAGACTGTCAAGCACCAAACAATGTGGGTATATAATGCTGTATTTTATGGACCGACGTAGGTATGTGGTCTATATTTGTATCTGTGTCCTTTGTTTTGCAACGTGTCTGAGCTGAGCTGTTTGTTTTGTTTTGTCTTTGTCATAAAATGTAAAAATCTATAAAAAATACTATTGAAATAAAAGAAGAAATAAAGAAGTAAAATTACAACAGATTAAAAAGTACTTAAACAGCTAAACCAAAAAACAAAATAAATGGATTAAAACTACCACAATCTTGAGTAAAACTGTTAAAAACCATTGCCCTGAACCGACCAAATGATGGAACAGATTTTTAAAGACTTTTGAAGCTCATTCCATGAGCTGGACCACTGCCAGAGAATGCTGCCTTGCCCAACTCTGCCTGAGCATGAGGAACCGGAGCGTTATAAAGGCAAATGTAAGCAGGGAGCATACAGAATACAGATTAGACAATTAATTAGATTACAGTCCAGGGGTGCCCAAAAGAATTACAATTAAAGTATTCAAAAATATTTATAAACAAAAGTCACAAAACTCCTCCTCTTTTTGGCATCTGCCACTTGGGTTAAGGTGACTTGATTGACAACAAGAAGGGCCTGTCCAGTGGCGGAACAACTCAAAGCCGGGCCGGGAGGCACAGCACAGTGATCAGGCCCCCCCTGCGCATGCTGGTCTGTTAGCGCGCGAAGCGCAAAATTTAGCGGGTTTTGGGCGGATTCGGTCACTTTTTGGGGGGCTTTTTGTCACTTTATTTCGGTTTTAGGGTTAGGGTAGGGTTAGGTTAGGGTTATGTTGTTTAATTCTTATTTTTGCCTGATTTTACCGATTTATTATCTGACGGCCCGGGCCCTCCAGGGTCGCGGGCCCGTAGGCGGCCGCCTCCCTGGCCTCCCCGGACACTCTGCCACTGGGCCTGTCAGCTCCCTTCATGGCTTCTATAGAAGTTGGCAATGCGATGCTTTGTTTTTGAGGTGACCAGAAGGGGGTGCTGTAGCTGTAGTTGTCACTCCTTGTCTTTAACGTTTGTCAGCTTTAGTATGATGTCTGCTGGCAGCCCCAGTTTGACCAGTTCTTCTTTAAGCTGGAAGTGAAAAAAAATTATATGTTTTTGATTAGTGATAACGGCTATTAGTCCACTTGCCAGAATGTGAACCCGGAAATGTTGAGTACACCAAGGTTTTATGTTAGAAATGTTGAGTATGGGTCCCCAGCATGTGTAAACTGCCGGATGCTAACTTGCATAGGTTGAGCAATTTTCAGAATTAGCGTAATTAGCTTTTATTAGCATTAATCACCTATATGGCCCAGATGTAGCCCAGGGCATGCTCTAATGATTTAGCTAGTGCGCCCGAGCGGGCGACCTTTGGGGTCGCCATAGTGGCCAAATCCAAAATGGCCGCCATGTAAAACGGTTTTGGCTGTAACTTTTGAACCAGATGAGCTACAAATACAAACTTGGTGTCTATTTCATGTTTTCTGACCATTGCAAACACATTGGAATGCTTATCATTACGATTGGGTGTGTCTGAAACCCTAATATGCATATTTCCAAGATGGTGGCTATGTGAAAACGAGTTATAACTTAACCTTTGACACTTTTGGCAAACTTGGTGTCGATTTTATGTTTTTTTAAGCATTAGAAACACATTGGAATGCTCCAATTAATGATTAAATCTATCTAGAACACTCTAATTAGCTTATTACCAATATGACCACTATCAACAACCTAAAAAAAGCAACCTATGTATGTTACACATACAATTCTATTGAAACAATAGAAAAATGGAGTGGAGCACATCCCTATTGATACAGATAATAAGCCAGTAGGCTAGAGTATATTAAACAATACAAATAAAAATGGAACTGCGGTGCGTGGAGGGGGGGGGGGCACCACACAACAAGGTTTGTTGTGTAGAACCTCAATGTTCCTCACAACCACATGATGAGGTGTAACAAACAAAAACAAAACTTTTCCTCTCTTCCATGCGCTAGCAGAATGTGAATGTGACTACATCAGCCTTCCTTGGCCATGGGAAAAGAGTGCATGGGCAGCTTGGGAGGCAACACTGGATCTCACAGTAGCACCTGATTATGTGGATGTGAGGATGCATCACCAACAATGAGGGGTCCAGATGACAACATATAAGCACAATGGATAGATAGATACCTTTATTGATCGCACAGGGGAATTTCAGTCACCCAGAGGCAGCACAGCAGTCAGAGTTACAAAGTTACAGATACAGAGTAAGGAATGTATACAGCAATACAAAGGTAAGACATAACAATAAGATGCACCATCTCTAAAGAACAAAAGTATACACCTGTACAAACTATCCTGCACTATGCAGAAAAATAACAATAACACCAGGTTACAGTGTCCTGTCAAACCGTGCAACCAGTCCAATCACTGCAATGCAAAGAAAAGTGACAAAGTGTCCACAGTGCAATCAGTACAATAACTATCTAAGTGTAATTAGAGGTCAGAGTCCTTGGTACATCTTTTATTCCAAGTTATATGACCGGGAGCAGTATGGGTTAGCGCCCCCAGCCTGTGTCTTCCTTGAGGAAGAAGCCCAACAAACCCACGGTGAGGCCTTTAGGAGGGCCATTCAAGCAAACCGGCCCAAGGAACCATCACGCCAGAAGGAAATGTTTGGATCGGGGTGTTGCAGCGGATCTGGTGCAGCGGATCTGGTGCAGCGGATCTGGTACAGTGCTCAGGTCCTGGACCTGGTGAGATGAAGGAGGAGCCCGGCCAGGAGGCCACCCACAGAGCTTAGTCCCTCCACGTGCCAGAGCCTCCTCGAGTTCCGGCAGAGTAGTTCCGGAGAAGCGGACTGAGTGGCACTGTCTTTCCCTATAGGACTGACCGTGGGTCCTGGGACGTAAGTTGGGGCTTGATCAACCCCGGCTGGGTCACCTGGGTGAGGGTGTATGTTGCGAGACCCTAAACACTGTATGACCCTAGGCTACAACACTGATGATACGTCCCAGGTGCATCCATGTGATGTATTCTTTATAGACAGTTGACCTGGCAGAGCGACCAACGTGTGTCTCGTTGTAAATCTTCATAGCTACCTGCACAAAAGACATGCCAAGTCTCAAACAGTTCCACCCGGGGTAGGTGAATCTACCCCGGGATGCCCCACTATATCCTTGTGAAGGGAGAGGGACGTGTTTGCCATGATGGCGTCCAGCCTCCTCACTGTACGCACCTTAGCCACCCCCTCCAGTGAGGTCCCCACGACGGAGCCCACCTTCCTCACCAGCCATTTACAGCATCCTGTTGCACACGCCAAAACATCGGAGTCTTCTCAGGAAGAACAGCCTGCTCCTACATTAGAGTATGTCAGACCAGTCCAACAACCTGTTCAGGTGCACTCCTAGAAACTTGTAGTTGGCTAAAATCTCCACCACCTCAGCATTTATGGTGCTGGGGACCGGAGGTACCCTCTTGGTCGTGCCATAGTCCACCACCATCATCCTTGGTCTTGCTAGCATTGGGCCGGAGGTGGCTTGCCTCGCTCCAGTCCACAAAGTCCTTCGCCATGCTATCGTGCTCAACAGTGTTGTCACCTGAGATGCAGCTGACCACTGCAGTGTCATCTGAGAACTTCTGTAGGGGCCATGTCTTGGAGTTGATCGGAAGTCAGATGTGTATAGGGTGAATAGGAAAGGTGACAGCGCTGTGCCCTGGGGACAGCCGTGTTGTTCACCAGCACCTCCGACTGACAACCCTGCAGTCTCACA
Source organism: Gymnoscopelus braueri (assembly GCF_963280865.1). NCBI lineage: Eukaryota > Metazoa > Chordata > Actinopteri > Myctophiformes > Myctophidae > Gymnoscopelus > Gymnoscopelus braueri. The sequence goes on along the minus strand of NC_137608.1, from coordinate 9,425,280 downwards.
TACTGCGGTCTGCCCGAGAGGTAGTCTTTGATCCATGCCACCAAGCCGTGATCACATCATCAACGCAAGCTTCTCAGCAAGCAGTTGTGGCTGGATAGTGTTGAAGTAAAAACACATGATTCTGACTGTGTTGCCCAGGGTGTCAATGTGTGTGAATGCCCTGTTTAGCATGTAGATGATGGCATCATCAAATGTCCGCCTGGTATGCAAACTGAAGGGGGTTGAGGTATTCACTCACCATCGGTCTCAGTTGATTCAGTACCAGACGCTCAAAGGTCTTCATGCTCTTTGATGTCAGAGCCACTGGCCTGTAGTCACAAGGTGCGACTTTTCTTAGGCACCGGGACGATGCAGGAAGATTGCCACAGTTGCGGCACCCCCCCCCCCCCCCCGTCTTCAGAGAGAGGCATATCGTTTGGATCAGCGGTTCTGGACAACCGGATCTCCATATATGCCTATACTATACTGATACGCCCAGCCCACGTATGCAGTATGCACATACCGAGTTTTTGTGCATTAATTGTAAGATTGTTTCAAATACTCCTATCTATATCAATAGGAATGTGCTGCACTCCATTGTTCTATCTTTCAAATACATTATATGTGTAACATACAAAGGTTGCTTATTAAGGTTGTTCCTAAAAGTGTTCTGGGTGAAAATGTTGAATACCTTTTTGGGGATAGTGTTGATATTGTTAATAAGTAAATTAGAGTGCTCTAGATGGATGCAATCAGAAAATCGGAGCATTTCTAATGCTTAAAAAACATAAAATAGACACTAAGTTTGCCAAAACTGTCAAAAGTTCACGTTTTCACATAGCCGCCATATTGGAAATATGCAAATTAGGGTTCCAGACACACCCAATCATAATGATAAGCATTCTAATGTGTTTGCAATGGTCAAAAAACATGAAATAGACACCAAGTTTGTATTTGTAGCTCATCTGGTTCAAAAGTTACAGCCAAAACCGTTTTACATGGCGGCCATTTTGGATTTGGCCGCTATGGCGACCCCAAAGGTCGCCCGCTCGGGCGCCCTAGCTAAATCATTAGAGCATGCCCTGGGCTACATCTGGGCCAAATTTGGTGCATTTAAGACTGATTAGCGCGAAAATATCCCTAAGGCCCGGGACCAATGCTGAAATATTGTCCATAAAGGTGATTATGCTAATAAAAGCTAATTACGCTAATTCTGAAAATTGCTCAACATATCCAAGTTAGCATCCGGCAGTTTCTACATGCTGGGGACCCATACTCAACATTTCTAACATAAAACCTTGGTGTACTCAACATTTCCGGGTTCAAAATGGGGCTCTATGGGCTGGCAAGTAGACTATATAGCGAATAGCAGATGCGGCCATTTTCTGGTTCCACTCCAAAATAGTCAATGCGTTTTTCCCATTGACATTTCCAAAAATATTTTTTATCAATTAATTTAAGCCTAGAATCAAGCCATCCAGGGTCCTGGTGAATCATGACCATAAAACATTTTTTCTGTGATTTTCTTTTATTTTATATTTAAAGGTAGGGTAAGTTATATTTTTGGGTTAAAACAAAAAGTATTTTGTTAAACGATAATCATTATAGTACCATTACTGTCCTGTCAAATAGCTTGCAAGACCTGCTGAGAAAATATGAACTATTGTACATTTTAAGTTTAAAGACCACATGAAATTAAATATTTTTCACACTCCTAGAGCATATCCGTGGTCACAAAGGAGATGTATAATACAACAATGTATGTGTATTTTTACGTAAAAAGTTCCCAAATATCCAATCTCAGTCACTTCCTGTCAAACTAAAGGTAATGAGTTATTACATCAGTAAGACCCTATGAATAATCATGAATCATGATTTCATTCACCTGTGTGATTATTTATTATATATATTAAATTATCCTACTTAGTTTGATTACAGTACCTGCGGCAACACAATATTCTCGATGTCTTCTTCGGTTAAAGATGTCTCTGAAGAGAGCCCCATCCTCAGACCAATGACGTGACCTACAGGTAAAATATCCCAGAATTAGAATACAGACGGGTATGATATTGTTGATGATGTGGGTAGAACCTTGGGTTAGCAAGGGGTGGAGCGTCAGGGGGGCTGGGGGTCTGGCCGTTCCCCGCCCCTGTACTCCAGGTGCCCGTGGCCGCCACATTACATCACACAGACCTTTATTACATTTACCACTAAATGTAGCCTTTAGTACTAACCACATCACTTGCTCTATTTAACTTACATCATGACAGCTTTGAGAAAAGGAAAGGATAACTAAAGATAATTTTATAAAACTTACGAGCTGGGAGTTCTGTTGTGGGCGGTGGGGTTGGAGGGATGGGTGGAGATGTCGCATTTGTTGTTGGAGTTGTATTAGGTGTAGTAGTTGGCGTTGTAGTAGGTGTAGTAGTTGGTGTTGTAGTAGGTGTAATAGTTGGTGTTGTAGTTGGTGTTGTAGTAGATATAGTAGTTGGTGTTGTAGTTGGTGTAGTAGTTGGTGTTGTAGTTGGTGTTGTAGTAGGTGTAGTAGTTGGTGTAGTAGTTGGTGTTGTAGTAGGTGTAGTAGTTGGTGTAGTAGTTGGTGTTGTAGTTGGTGTTGTAGTTGGGGTAGTAGTTGGTGTTGTAGTAGGTGTAGTAGTTGGTGTTGTAGTTGGTGTTGTAGTTGGTGTAGTAGTAGGTGTAGTAGTTGGTGTTGTAGTAGGTATAGTAGTTGGTGTAGTAGTAGGTGTAGTAGTTGGTGTTGTAGTAGGTGTAGTAGTTGGTGTTGTAGTTGGTGTTGTAGTTGGTGTTGTAGTTGGTGTAGTAGTAGGTGTAGTAGTAAGTGTAGTAGTTGGTGTTGTAGTTGGTGTTGTAGTAGGTATAGTAGTTGGTGTAGTAGTAGGTGTAGTAGTTGGTGTTGTAGTAGGTGTAGTTGCACCAGCAGTAGTTGGACCGGTTGTAGTTGCAGCAGCAGTAGGTGGACCGGTTGTAGTTGCAGCAGCCGTAGGTGGACCGGTTGTAGTTGCTTCAGCAGTAGTTGCACCAGCAGTAAGTGAACCGGTTGTAGTTGCAGCAGCCGTAGGTGGACCGGTTGTAGTTGAAGCAGCAGTAGTTGGACCGGTTGTAGTTGAAGCAGCAGTAGTTGGACCGGTTGTAGTTTCAGCAGCAGTAGTTGGAACATTTGTAGTTGCAGCTGCAGTAGTTGGACCGGCTGTAGTTACAGTAGCAATAGTTGGACCGGATGTAGTTGCAGCAGCAATAGTTGGACCGGCTGTAGTTGCAGCAGCAGTAGTTGGACCGGCTGTAGTTGTTGCAGCAGCAGTAGTTGGACCGGCTGAAGTTACAGCAGCAGTAGTTGGACCGGCTGTAGTTGCACCAGCAATAGTTGGACCGGCTGTAGTTGCAGCAGCAGTAGTTGGACCGGCTGTAGTTGTTGCAGCAGCAGTAGTTGGACCGGCTGTAGTTACAGCAGCAGTAGTTGGACTGGCTGTAGTTACAGCAGCAATAGTTGGACCGGCTGTAGTTGCAGCAGCAGTAGTTGGACCGGCTGTAGTTGTTGCAGCAGCAGTAGTTGGACCGGCTGTAGTTGTTGCAGCAGTAGTTGGACCGGCTGTAGTTGCAGCAGCAGTAGTTGTACCAGCTGTAGTTGTTGCAGCAGCAGTAGTTGGACCGGCTGTAGTTACAGCAGCAGTAGTTGGACCGGCTGTAGTTGTTGCAGCAGCAGTAGTTGGACCGGCTGTAGTTGTTGCAGCAGCAGTAGTTGGACCGGCTGTAGTTACAGCAGCAATAGTTGGACCGGCTGTAGTTGCACCAGCAATAGTTGGACCGGCTGTAGTTGCAGCAGCAGTAGTTGGACCGGCTGTAGTTGTTGCAGCAGCAGTAGTTGGACTGGCTGTAGTTACAGCAGCAGTAGTTGGACTGGCTGTAGTTACAGCAGCAATAGTTGGACCGGCTGTAGTTGCAGCAGCAGTAGTTGGACCGGCTGTAGTTGTTGCAGCAGCAGTAGTTGGACCGGCTGTAGTTGTTGCAGCAGTAGTTGGACCGGCTGTAGTTGCAGCAGCAGTAGTTGGACCAGCTGTAGTTGTTGCAGCAGCAGTAGTTGGACCGGCTGTAGTTACAGCAGCAGTAGTTGGACCGGCTGTAGTTGCAGCAGCCGTAGGTAGACCGGTTGTAGTTGAAGCAGTAGTAGTTGGACCGGTTGTAGTTGAAGCAGCAGTAGTTGGACCGGTTGTAGTTGCATCAGCAGTAGTTGGAACATTTGTAGTTGCAGCAGCAGTAGTTGGACCGGCTGCAGTTACAGCAGCAGTAGTTGGACCGGCTGTAGTTACAGCAGCAGTAGTTGGACCGGCTGTAGTTACAGCAGCAGTAGTTGGACCGGCTGTAGTTACAGCAGCAGTAGTTGGACCGGCTGTAGTTGTTGCAGCAGCAGTAGTTGGACCGGCTGTAGTTACAGCAGCAGTAGTTGGACCGGCTGTAGTTACAGCAGTAGTTGGACCGGCTGTAGTTGCAGCAGCAACAGTTGGACCGGCTATAGTTGCAGCAGCAGTAGTTGGACCGGCTGTAGTTGTTGCAGCAGCAGTAGTTGGACCGGCTGTAGTTGCAGCAGCAGTAGTTGGACCGGCTGTAGTTGTTGCAGCAGCATTAGTTGGACCGGCTGTAGTTACAGCAGCAGTAGTTGGACCGGCTGTAGTTGCAGCAACAGTAGTTGGACCGGCTGTGGTTACAGCAGCAATAGTTGGACCGGCTGTAGTTGCAGCAGCAGTAGTTGGACCGGCTGTAGTTGCAGCAGCAGTAGTTGGACCGGCTGTAGTTGTTGCAGCAGCAGTAGTTGGACTGGCTGTAGTTGTTGCAGCAGCAGTAGTTGGACCGGCTGTAGTTGCAGCAGCAGCAGTAGTAGTTGCAGTAGTAGTAGTTGCAGTAGTAGTTGGTGTAGTAGGCGGGGTTGTCGTAGTGGTCTGTTGGGTGGTTGTGATTGGTTGTGTTGTGGTTGGGGTAGTGGTTGAAGTTAGTGTAGTCGTAGTGGTCTGTTGTATTGTAGTTCGGACAGTGGTTGTATTTGCTGCAGAGAGAGATAGAGATCATAAAGATGACAGATTTCACCTTAAATTGTACTTCGAGTACAATACTTTAGTCAATGTACTTTAGCTACTTTACACAATGACCAGGGAACTATTAGTTAGCACATGACTGTAGATCAGTTGTTCCTAAAATGTTTTGCCCGGGACAAAACATTGTGTGCCGGGACCCAAACTAGTGAAAATAGCAGATCTACAAGCTCACGTTGCTTCGCGCTGTGTTGCAAGCTTGTAGACCTGCTATTTTCACTCATTCTTAACCGGAAAAAAAGGCTTGCGACCCATAAAAATTGGTCCATGACCCAAACATGGGTCCTCCTGACTGATACTTAGGGTGACCATATGTCCCGATTTGTGCGGTACATATGATCTAAAGATCGTCAAAACAAGGTAAAAAACGCTGGCACTCTGAGGATGATTTGGATGCGTAGTACCTGGCACTCAATGTGTTAATTAATGCATATGCAATTTTTTAAAATAACATGAAATGCTTTTTTGAGAGTAGTTATTTTCAATGTATACCCTATTTCCTTGTGAAAATAGCCGATCTACAAGCTCACAACTTTTTGGATACCAACACTTTGTGAGCTTGTAGATCGGCTACTTTCACTAGTTTCGGTTCCGAGGAGATTTCTCTATTGGTAAATGGTTTATGAACCACTGATCTCAGTGTTAGTGAACAGTGGCTTGGGTCATGACAGAAGGCAAGAGTTTATGATCTTCAACAGACACCATAAGGCTGGACGAAGCTATAGCTCAATTGGTATGGCAGCCTGTGAGTCCGAAGGTTAATGGTTCGATTCCTGCCTATGGGTTGAGGTGTCCATGAGGGAGGTTCTTAACCCCGGATTGCTTCCCTGAGTGGTATATATGACCACCTCAGCTTGGTCGAGCTAAGAAGTAGTTTCCCTTGTTGGAATCATTTAAGGTCTTTATTATTATTATTATTATTATTATTATTATTATTATTATTATTACGGGGCCAGAGCTCAGCTCTGGACCTGTTTTAATATTGTCTGTATTCTTCTGTTTCCGCCACTTTTCGCAGTTCTGGGTGAACCGTGCTGTCGCTTTTTACGAAACTCTGCCATATGGTAGATGGTCATGAAAAACTATCAAGAAATAAATCTCACAATCTTTAAAGGTGGCGCTATAGCACTCAATTGAAAATGCCAACTTTGAACAGGTACAACTCATGCCCTGTTTGACCTACAGCCATAAAACTTCAATACACACATGCGTCTACTCATGATGAACAACTTTAACCCCTGACTTTTGACCTCTGACCTTTAGATCTCCCACCATTTTGAATTATATGAAAAGCAGCTAAAATCTATCTCCTCCTGGGATTTTTGAGCAATCTGCACGAAACGTTTTACACATGAACTTTGGACCTATGCTGACAAACCTGTGCAAAAGATTTTCCATAAGTGAAAAAATGAAGCTTTAATGAGCCAATGAATATTGCAGTTTTATGACAATTATTCATCTGCCCCTAACACATACATGCAGACTCACATTTCTTTGAAACTTTGCGTTAATGTTGAGGGTCATTCCAAATATTACTGAAACCAATCTTACTCCAATTGGTCAAAGGGGGGCGCTATAGCGATTTTTGAAAGTGCAAACTTTAAACAGGCAAAAGTCATGCCTCGTTTGGCCGACAGCCATTAAACCTGCTTACACATGTGCCTTGACTCATGAGGAACACATGTATCACGTTGACCAGTAAGCTCCGCCCTTAGATTGTCCGCAATTTTGAGCAGTTTGAAAAACACTTAAACCCAGGATTTTTCAGCTATTTGCGTGAAACTGTATCATCTGTGTGATCTCCTTTTTCACAAGTTCTTGTCTGTTTCTCCAATGGCTTCTCCCTTAAACGTGTGCCTCATGACCGCAAGGTTGCCGGTTCAAGCCTCACTTGATGCAGACTCATTTAAGTGAATTGCAAAAAACATGACTGTATCAATGAATACATGTGCAAACGGTAAAGGTAACATGAAATGCTTATTTGAGAGTATGTTTTTTCAATGTATGACGTACTTCATTGTGAAAATAGCCGATCTACAATCTCACAACTTTTCAGATAGCAACGTTTTGTGAGCTTGTAGATCGGCTGCTTTCACTGGTTTCGGTTTCGAGGAGACATACAATTTCTCTATTGGTAAATGGTTTGTGAACGAGTGATCTTAGTGTTAGTGTTAGTGTGAATTCTTTTTTCACTGGTTCTGATCTGTTGGTCCAATGGCGTCTCGCTTCAGCATCAGCCTCTGGATCCAAGGTCGCCAGTTCAAGCCTCAACTCTTGCTGGCTACTTCTCAATTGTATCACACAAAACATGACTGTATCAATTAATGCATGCGCAACTGTTAAAGGTAACATGAAATGCTTCTTGGAGAGAGTATTTTTTGCAATATATGACAAAATTGTGAAAATAGCCGATCTACAATCTCACAACTTTTCAGATAGCAACGTGTTTCTGAGCTTGTAGATCGGCTGCTGTGTTATCTCTTTTTTTCACAGGTCTTGTCTGTTGGTCCAATGGCTTCTCCCTTAAGTGAGTGCCTCATGACTGCAAGGTTGCCAGTTCAAGCCTCACTTGATGCAGACTCATTTAAGTTGAATTGCAAAAAACATGAATGTATCAATGAATACATATGCAAAGGGTAAAGATAACATGAAATGCTTATTTGAGAGGGTATGTTTTTGCAATGTATGACATACTTAATTCTGAAAATAGCCGATCTACAATCTCAAAACGTTTCAGATAGCAACGTGTTTATGAGCTTGTAGATCGGCTGCTTTCACTGGTTCACTTTTATCTTCAACAGACAACCTCAGCCTGGACAAAGCTATAGCACTATAGGTAGTGTTGCAGCCTGTCAATCCGAAGGTTGAGGGTTTGATTCCTGTTAATGGCAATAGGTTGAGACGTCCAATCAATCCATTTTGCTTACATCTCTCTCTCTCTTCAATCTATTCCGTTTCCATGTCTCTCACTCCGCCCTTAGATTGTCCGCAATTTTAAGCAGTTTGAAAAACACTTAAAACCCAGGATTTTTCAGCTATTTGCGTGAAACTGTATCATCTGTCTGATCTCTTTTTTCACAGATTTTATCTGTTGGTCCAATGGCTTCTCCCTTAAGTGAGTGCCACACGACCGCAAGGTTGCCGGTTCAAGCCTCACTTGATGCAGACTCATTTAAGTTGAATTGCAAAAAACATGACTGTATCAATGAATACATGTGCAAACGGTAAAGATAACATGAAATGCTTATTTCAGAGTATATTTTTTCAATGTATGACGTACTTCATTGTGAAAATAGCCGATCTACAATCTCACAACTTTTCAGATAGCAACGTGTTTCTGAGCTTGTAGATCAGCTAATTTCACCAGTTTCAGCCAGGGGCTTGGTTCATGACAGAAGGCAAAAATGTATGATCTTCAACAGACAACTTCAGCCTGGACGAAGCTGTAGCACTACAGGTCGTGTCTCAGCCTGTGAGTCCGAAGGTCGAGCGTTCGATTCCTGTCAATAGCAATAGGTTGAGGTGTCCGTGTGTGAGGTTCTTAACCTGGGATTGCCCCCCTGCGTCCTATGTATGTCCACCTCAGCTGGGTCGAGCTTAAAAGTAATTTCACCTGTTGGAATCATTTGCTTTGTCTCATTTTCAATCTATTCCGTTTCCATGTCTTATTGTGCTATTATTGCACTTTGCTTTTTGTCTGTCTGTCTCTCTGTCTCTGTGTCTCTCACTCTGTGTCTCTGTCTCTGTGTCTCTCTGTCTCTCTGTCTCTGTGTCTCTCTGTCTCTGTGTCTCTCTGTCTCTCTGTCTCTGTGTCTCTCTGTCTCTGTGTCTCTCTGTCTCTGTGTCTCTGTGTCTCTCTGTCTCTGTGTCTCTGTCTGTCTCTCTGTCTCTCTGTCTCTGTCTCTGTGTCTCTGTCTGTCTCTCACTCTGTGTCTCTGTCTGTCTCTCACTCTGTGTCTCTGTCTGTCTCTCACTCTGTGTCTCTGTCTGTCTCTCACTCTGTGTCTCTGTCTGTCTCTCACTCTGTGTCTCTGTCTGTCTCTCACTCTGTGTCTCTGTCTGTCTCTCACTCTGTGTCTCTGTCTGTCTGTCTGTCTGTCTCTCACTCTGTGTCTCTGTCTGTGTCTCTGTCTGTCTGTCTGTCTGTCTGTCTGTCTGTCTGTCTGTCTGTCTGTCTGTCTGTCTGTCTGTCTGTCTGTCTGTCTGTCTTATTGTCTCTCACTCTGTCTCTGTGTCTCTCTGTCTCTGTGTCTCTCTGTCTCTCTGTCTCTCTGTCTCTCTGTCTCTGTGTCTCTGTGTCTCTCTGTCTCTGTGTCTCTGTGTCTCTGTGTCTCTGTGTCTCTGTGTCTCTCTGTCTCTGTGTCTCTCTGTCTCTCTGTCTCTCTGTCTCTCTGTCTCTGTGTCTCTGTGTCTCTGTCTGTCTCTCACTCTGTGTCTCTGTGTCTCTGTCTGTCTCTCACTCTGTGTCTCTGTCTGTCTGTCTGTCTCTCACTCTGTGTCTCACTCTGTCTCTCACTCTGTGTCTCTGTCTGTCTCTCACTCTGTGTCTCTGCGTCTCTGTCTGTCTCTCACTCTGTGTCTCTGTCTGTCTCTCACTCTGTGTCTCTGTCTGTCTGTCTGTCTCTCACTCTGTGTCTCACTCTGTCTCTCACTCTGTGTCTCTGTGTCTCTGTCTGTCTCTCACTCTGTGTCTCTGCGTCTCTGTCTGTCTCTCACTCTGTGTCTCTGTCTGTCTCTCACTCTGTGTCTCTGTGTCTCTGTCTGTCTCTCACTCTGTGTCTCTGTCTGTCGCTCACTCTGTGTCTCTGTCTGTCTCTCACTCTGTGTCTCTGTCTGTCTCTCACTCTGTGTCTCTGTGTCTCTGTCTGTCTCTCACTCTGTGTCTCTGTCTGTCTCTCACTCTGTGTCTCTGTCTGTCTCTCACTCTGTGTCTCTGTCTGTCTCTCACTCTGTGTCTCTGTCTCTGTGTCTGTCTCTCACTCTGTGTCTCTGTCTGTCTGTCTGGCTGTCTCTCACTCTGTGTCTCTATCTGTCTGTCTGTCTGTCTCTCACTCTGTGTCTCTGTCTGTCTGTCTGTCTGTCTCTCACTCTGTGTCTCTGTCTGTCTGTCTGTCTCTCACTCTGTGTCTCTGTCTGTCTGTCTCTCTGTCTGTCTGTCTGTCTGTCTGTCTGTCTGTCTGTCTGTCTCTCTGTCTGTGTCTCTGTCTGTCTGTCTGTCTGTCTGTCTGTCTGTTCTTCTTTCTTTTTTCTCTCTGCAAAACCTGGCCCCGCTTATCGCTGCTTGCAGCTATATTTATTATTATTATTATTATTATTATTACCCTTATTATTATTATTATTATTATTATTATTACCCTTATTATTATTTTATACTAATACTTATTATTATTATTATTATTATTATTATTATTATTATTATTATTATTATTATCATAAACAGCATCCTGACCTCCAATATTGACAATATTTTTTGTTGCAAACTTTTGTCATGATAACAGAATTTGTGACACGTGTTTGGACTCATTATGCATTATAAGCAACACAATACAGAGATACATTATAATATCCACAATCCCTCAGCACTCTGCTCAGCTGTTCAGAATGCTCATTTGTTAACTGCATGGGCTGCTTTGTCTCAAGTTCAATCTATTTTAATCTGTTTCTACGTCTTATTGTGCTATTATTGCATATTGTATTGCATAAAATGGTACCATATTATAATGAGCATTACTGAGGACCAATAATATAAAGATAGGTTGAAAATGGGTGAAGTCGTCCATTAAGTACAATATTAGTCAATGTACTTAAGCTACTTTCCACCACTGTATATGACCAGTGAACTATATTAATCAGTACATGACTACTGCAGACCAGTGGTTCCCAAACTTTTTAGCTCAAGACCCAAAAGAGAAAATTGATGTTCAGGACCCAAACTAGTGAAAATAGCAGATCTACAAGCTCACGTCGCTTTGCTCCACGTTGCGATCTTGTAGATCTACTATTTTCACTACTTTAAAAAAAAAGCTGTCTGCATCTGCTGCAGGTGGAGATCATAAATATGACAGAATTAGCTTGAGCAAAAGTAAAAGTATACTGTACTTAAGTACAATATTTAAGTCAAAATACTTTACACCACTTTATAAGACCTGTGAACACAAGGGAAACAACTGAACAAGTCTTTACATGACTGTTGTACCTATGGTAGCGCTGTAGCAAATTGTACGCTCTACAACGGTGCACCTGGCATCATTCCATTGCCCGTTTATGGCTGGTCGATGGTTGATATAAATCGTCACGCAATCCCCATCACCGTTAGGCTCCCCAGAGGCCCAGTTTGCAGCCTCCGTGGTCACATTCTCCCCGGTTTCTACCCAGGTAAAGACACCATTCACTTTGCGGATGCCGATCCAGTATGATTTACGGCCGTCCACAGACACAAGCTGGTTTATGTAATCATTCTCCTCTCTGGTCCGGACGGCCACCATGTCTGTGAAGTTATCCTGGCACCACTGGCGTGCCTGGTACCAGTCACCGACCGGGTCGGTGCTCCAGTGGTACGTCTTTGCCTGAGCTGTTGCAGCAGTAGTTGGAGCGGCTGTAGTTACAGCAGCAGTAGTTGGAGCGGCTGTAGTTACAGCAGCAGTAGTTGGAGCGGCTGTAGTTACAGCAGCAGTAGTTGGACCGGCTGTAGTTGTTGCAGCAGTAGTTGGACCGGCTGTAGTTGCAGCAGTAGTTGGACCGGCTGTAGTTGCAGCAGCAGCAGTAGTTGGACCGGCTGTAGTTGCAGCAGCAGTAGTTGGACCGGCTGTAGTTGTTGCAGCAGTAGTTGCAGTAGTAGTTGGTGTAGTAGGTGGGGTTGTCGTAGTGGTCTGTTGGGTGGTTGTGCTTGGTTGTGTTGTGGTCGGGGTAGTGGTTGTAGTTAGTGTTGTCGTAGTGCTCTGTTGTGTTGTAGTTTGGACCGTGGTTGTATTTGCTGCAGAGAGAGATAGAGATCATAAAGATGACAGATTTCACCTTAAATTGTACTTGAGTACAATACTTTAGTCAATGTACTTTAGCTACTTTACACAATGACCAGTGAACTATTAGTCAGCACATGACTGTAGATCAATTGTTCCTAAAATGTTTTGCCCGGGACAAAACATTCATCTCACGGTGCGTTTTAACAGCGGGCGATTTAGGATAGTATTTTCCGGAAGTGCATTATATGTCAATGAGAGCCGGCAACTACTGGCGATGAGGCGAAGTGGGCGGGGGGACGATGTTGATCTGAAAAGATGGATTTTATTTATCTTTTGGACGATGTCGCCCGGCGATCGTCCGGAGACTCGCCCGCTGTTAAAACGTACTGTCAGTGTTAGTGAAACAGGGGCTTGGTTCAAGACAGATGGCAAGAGTTTATGATCTTCAACAGACACCATAAGGCTGGACAAAGCTATAGCTCAATTGGTAGTATGGCAGCCTGTGAGTCCGTCGTCCGATGGTCAATGGTTCGATTCCTGCCTATGGCCATGGGTTGAGGTGTCCATGAGTGAGGTTCTTAAGCCCGAATCGCTACCCTGAGTGGTATATATGACCACCTCTACTATTTTCACTACTTTAAAAAAAAAGCTGTCTGCATCTGCTGCAGGTGGAGATCATAAATATGACAGAATTAGCTTGAGCAAAAGTAAAAGTATACTGTACTTAAGTACAATATTTAAGTCAAAATACTTTACACCACTTTATAAGACCTGTGAACACAAGGGAAACAACTGAACAAGTCTTTACATGACTGTTGTACCTATGGTAGCGCTGTAGCAAATTGTACGCTCTACAACGGTGCACCTGGCATCATTCCATTGCCCGTTTATGGCTGGTCGATGGTTGATATAAATCGTCACGCAATCCCCATCACCGTTAGGCTCCCCAGAGGCCCAGTTTGCAGCCTCCGTGGTCACATTCTCCCCGGTTTCTACCCAGGTAAAGACACCATTCACTTTGCGGATGCCGATCCAGTATGATTTACGGCCGTCCACAGACACAAGCTGGTTTATGTAATCATTCTCCTCTCTGGTCCGGACGGCCACCATGTCTGTGAAGTTATCCTGGCACCACTGGCGTGCCTGGTACCAGTCACCGACCGGGTCGGTGCTCCAGTGGTACGTCTTTGCCTGAGCTGTTGCAGCAGTAGTTGGAGCGGCTGTAGTTACAGCAGCAGTAGTTGGAGCGGCTGTAGTTACAGCAGCAGTAGTTGGAGCGGCTGTAGTTACAGCAGCAGTAGTTGGAGCGGCTGTAGTTACAGCAGCAGTAGTTGGACCGGCTGTAGTTGTTGCAGCAGTAGTTGGACCGGCTGTAGTTGCAGCAGTAGTTGGACCGGCTGTAGTTGCAGCAGCAGCAGTAGTTGGACCGGCTGTAGTTGCAGCAGCAGTAGTTGGACCGGCTGTAGTTGTTGCAGCAGTAGTTGCAGTAGTAGTTGGTGTAGTAGGTGGGGTTGTCGTAGTGGTCTGTTGGGTGGTTGTGCTTGGTTGTGTTGTGGTCGGGGTAGTGGTTGTAGTTAGTGTTGTCGTAGTGCTCTGTTGTGTTGTAGTTTGGACCGTGGTTGTATTTGCTGCAGAGAGAGATAGAGATCATAAAGATGACAGATTTCACCTTAAATTGTACTTGAGTACAATACTTTAGTCAATGTACTTTAGCTACTTTACACAATGACCAGTGAACTATTAGTCAGCACATGACTGTAGATCAATTGTTCCTAAAATGTTTTGCCCGGGACAAAACATTCATCTCACGGTGCGTTTTAACAGCGGGCGATTTAGGATAGTATTTTCCGGAAGTGCATTATATGTCAATGAGAGCCGGCAACTACTGGCGATGAGGCGAAGTGGGCGGGGGGACGATGTTGATCTGAAAAGATGGATTTTATTTATCTTTTGGACGATGTCGCCCGGCGATCGTCCGGAGACTCGCCCGCTGTTAAAACGTACTGTCAGTGTTAGTGAAACAGGGGCTTGGTTCAAGACAGATGGCAAGAGTTTATGATCTTCAACAGACACCATAAGGCTGGACAAAGCTATAGCTCAATTGGTAGTATGGCAGCCTGTGAGTCCGTCGTCCGATGGTCAATGGTTCGATTCCTGCCTATGGCCATGGGTTGAGGTGTCCATGAGTGAGGTTCTTAAGCCCGAATCGCTACCCTGAGTGGTATATATGACCACCTCTACTATTTTCACTACTTTAAAAAAAAAGCTGTCTGCATCTGCTGCAGGTGGAGATCATAAATATGACAGAATTAGCTTGAGCAAAAGTAAAAGTATACTGTACTTAAGTACAATATTTAAGTCAAAATACTTTACACCACTTTATAAGACCTGTGAACACAAGGGAAACAACTGAACAAGTCTTTACATGACTGTTGTACCTATGGTAGCGCTGTAGCAAATTGTACGCTCTACAACGGTGCACCTGGCATCATTCCATTGCCCGTTTATGGCTGGTCGATGGTTGATATAAATCGTCACGCAATCCCCATCACCGTTAGGCTCCCCAGAGGCCCAGTTTGCAGCCTCCGTGGTCACATTCTCCCCGGTTTCTACCCAGGTAAAGACACCATTCACTTTGCGGATGCCGATCCAGTATGATTTACGGCCGTCCACAGACACAAGCTGGTTTATGTAATCATTCTCCTCTCTGGTCCGGACGGCCACCATGTCTGTGAAGTTATCCTGGCACCACTGGCGTGCCTGGTACCAGTCACCGACCGGGTCGGTGCTCCAGTGGTACGTCTTTGCCTGAGCTGTTGCAGCAGTAGTTGGAGCGGCTGTAGTTACAGCAGCAGTAGTTGGAGCGGCTGTAGTTACAGCAGCAGTAGTTGGAGCGGCTGTAGTTACAGCAGCAGTAGTTGGAGCGGCTGTAGTTACAGCAGCAGTAGTTGGACCGGCTGTAGTTGTTGCAGCAGTAGTTGGACCGGCTGTAGTTGCAGCAGTAGTTGGACCGGCTGTAGTTGCAGCAGCAGCAGTAGTTGGACCGGCTGTAGTTGCAGCAGCAGTAGTTGGACCGGCTGTAGTTGTTGCAGCAGTAGTTGCAGTAGTAGTTGGTGTAGTAGGTGGGGTTGTCGTAGTGGTCTGTTGGGTGGTTGTGCTTGGTTGTGTTGTGGTCGGGGTAGTGGTTGTAGTTAGTGTTGTCGTAGTGCTCTGTTGTGTTGTAGTTTGGACCGTGGTTGTATTTGCTGCAGAGAGAGATAGAGATCATAAAGATGACAGATTTCACCTTAAATTGTACTTGAGTACAATACTTTAGTCAATGTACTTTAGCTACTTTACACAATGACCAGTGAACTATTAGTCAGCACATGACTGTAGATCAATTGTTCCTAAAATGTTTTGCCCGGGACAAAACATTCATCTCACGGTGCGTTTTAACAGCGGGCGATTTAGGATAGTATTTTCCGGAAGTGCATTATATGTCAATGAGAGCCGGCAACTACTGGCGATGAGGCGAAGTGGGCGGGGGGACGATGTTGATCTGAAAAGATGGATTTTATTTATCTTTTGGACGATGTCGCCCGGCGATCGTCCGGAGACTCGCCCGCTGTTAAAACGTACTGTCAGTGTTAGTGAAACAGGGGCTTGGTTCAAGACAGATGGCAAGAGTTTATGATCTTCAACAGACACCATAAGGCTGGACAAAGCTATAGCTCAATTGGTAGTATGGCAGCCTGTGAGTCCGTCGTCCGATGGTCAATGGTTCGATTCCTGCCTATGGCCATGGGTTGAGGTGTCCATGAGTGAGGTTCTTAAGCCCGAATCGCTACCCTGAGTGGTATATATGACCACCTCAGCTTGGTCGAGCGAAGAAGTACTTTCCCTTGTTGGAATCATTTAAGGTCTTTATTTGTATTATTATTATTATTATCCTTATTATTATTATTATTATTATTATTATTATTATTATTATTATTATTATTATTACCCTTATTATTATTATTGTTAATATTACACTTATTATTATTATTATTATTAGTAGTAGTAGTAGTAGTAGTAGTAGTAGTAGTAGTAGTAGTAGTAGTAGTATTGTTATTATTATTGTTATTTTTGTTATTATTGTTATTGTTATTGTTATTGTTATTGTTATTGTTATTGTTATCGTTATTATTATTATTATTACACTTACCCCTATTATTATTATTACCATTATTATTATTATTATTATTATTATTATTATTACGGGGCCAGGCTGCCAGCCAGGCTGCCAGCATGTTTTAATATTGGCATTATTCTGTTTCTTCTTCTTCTGCCACTTTTCGCAGTTCTGGCTAAACCGTGCATACGCTTTTTACGAAACTCTGCCATATGGTAGATGGTCATGAAAAACAGGTACAACTCATGCCCTGTTTGACCTACAGCCATGAAACTTCGATACACATAGCGTCTCCTCATGCTGAACAACTTTAACCCTCTGACTTTTGACCTCTGACCTTTAGATCTCCCACCATTTTGAATTATATGAAAAACTCCTCCTGGGATTTTTGAGTAATCTGCATAAAACGTTTTACACATGAACTTTGGACCTATGCCGACAAAACGTTGGGGGCGAATTTTTTCTGCCCCTTTTTTTTGCCCCTCTACCTGCCAAGTCTGAGGTCAAGCAGAATGAATTTACTTGATGGATAGATAGTATCAAACAGTCATGGAAACTACAGTAAGTAAGATTATGCGTGAGTGGGCCTTTTTTTCAATTACTGTTTTCATTTATTGTTTTGAAAATGAAAATGAAAAAATATAATTAAAGGGATACTCCACTTTCAAATAAAATAAACATTTAAAAAATATATAAAAAATAAATGAAAAAAGTAATGGAAAAATCACGGCCCCCTCACGCATTAGAGTGTCCTACTAATGTGTGAGGGGGCCGTGATTTTGCCATAACTTCTTTCATTTTTTTAAAATATATTTTTTAAATGTTTATTTTATTTGAAAGTGAAGTATCCCTTTAAGTTTTAAGTGGTTATGATGTTAACCACTTAAACGATAGTTGAAAGGAATAACACACCTTGGATGAATACAATCACGGCTACAATCAACAGTCTGTGATACATTCTTGGTCTAATGTGGATCAGTCCTTGGAACATCTGGGGGAAAACATAAAAATGTATTATTAATAATAATATTAATATTAATAATAATGATAATACCATAATAATAATAATAATAATAATAATTTTACAGCAGTTTCAACGAATGACTGTGATCCGGTTAAGAATGCATGCTCTCCATAAGCCAGCTGCTGGTTGAACTGAACTGATGAGAGAAACGTGCTTTTGTCTGTCATGCTTCAGTCCCGCCCCCACTTGGTGTGTGTGTGTGTGTGTGTGTGTGTGTGTGTGTGTGTGTGTGTGTGTGTGTGTGTGTGTGTGTGTGTGTGTGTGTGTGTGTGTGTGTGTGTGTGTGTGTGTCGTCGTCTTCGTCGTCGTTGTCATCATCATCACCACCTTTATTTTTTAAACTCATTTACAATAGACAATAGACAATAGAACACAATTAAACCCAATACAGATTAGTGTAGACAATTAATGAATCAGAAGTAAAATTACCCCTACAGTGTATGTGTCTAATTCTGGGACTTCCTGATAATAAGATTGTTAACAAGTTCCATTGACGTTTGTTTAATCTCCTGCGGTGGAAAATTGTGTTGTTGTCTTGGATTAATTAGAAACCACCAACAAAGAAAGATTGGCACAAAATAATCATGCAGTGCATGTCGTTGGAATTTTTAACCTGCCTGCTACGCTCCACAACTGATGCCTGCCCCGTAAAATATGGGACCCATATTTGCAATTTATTGGCCCTC
Organism: Gymnoscopelus braueri; assembly: GCF_963280865.1. Classification (NCBI taxonomy): domain Eukaryota; kingdom Metazoa; phylum Chordata; class Actinopteri; order Myctophiformes; family Myctophidae; genus Gymnoscopelus; species Gymnoscopelus braueri. Next base: position 9,407,371 of record NC_137608.1, on the reverse strand, counting down.
AATTAGCTGACACTTTAACAATAGGATTCCTTAACAGAAGCGATACCGCTAACCTTGATGGATCATTAATCTTTGTTTATTTATTTTTTCTATTATTGTTGTTTTTGTGGATATTAACACTGTTATTGTTTTATTCTTGGTGTAGTTATTCACCCATCTACAGACTGTCAAGCACCAAACAATGTGGGTATATAATACTGCATTTGATGGTCCGATGTAGGTATGTGGAGTCTATATTTGTACCTGTGTCCTTTGTTTTGCAACGTGTCTGAGCTGAGCTGTTTGTGTTTGTTTTGTTTTGTCTTTGTCATAACATTTTAAAATCAATAAAAAATATTATTGAAAAAAATAAGTAAAATTACAACAATTTAAAAAGTACTTAAAACAGTACCTAAAACAGCTAAACCAAAAACCAAAATAAATTGTTTAAAACTGGCACAATCTCGAGTAAAAGTATTAAAAACCATTGCTCTGAACCGACCAAATGGTGGTAAGGAACTGATTTTTTATGACTTTTGAAGCTCATTCCATGAATTGGACCACTGCCAGAGAATGCTGCCTGAGCATGAGGAATTTTTTGAGCGTTTAAAAAGGCACTGGAGCAGATCTGGTAAGTGTTCCGTGTCAGCAAAGAACAAATGTAAGCAGGGAGCATATACAGATTAGACAATGAATTAGATAAGTCAATAAATAAAAACAAGTACCAGTGTTTATCACATATCTCTGTCGGAGACCCCAACCCTAACCCATAAAGTGCACAATGGTGGGTGCCATAATTATCACCAGTCCATCTTAAGCCAGAGTGATAAACGGTGTCAAGGCGCTTTAAAGAGGTGGTGCCATGGTTTTGCACTTTTTCTATTTTTCATGTGTCTATGAGGTTGATAGAACTTCATTAAGCCCCCTGGTGGTGTTTTTATGGTGTTTTATGTCTTCTCTGACTATTTTGAGTTTCTACCTGGAGGCTGAAACCTTGAGGGTCAAATGTGCCAATAGAAAAACAGCCCTTTAGTGACATAGTAAAATTGTACCCCCCCCCTCATTATCATAACACAACAGGTGTGGGCATGAGGAGGAGGAGGGACTAGGACAGGTGAGTGGTGCTAAGGTGGTGGAGGAGGTGCTAAGGTGAGATCCAGGTATACTTAATGAACTGGAGGCGTGTCCACATAAAAACATAATTTTAACAATTTCTGTACACTTTTTTGGAAAAAAAATCGTCGTAGTATAACCATAATACTTTAGGGGGCGGAAAAAGCACTGAAAATCACGGCACCCCGTCTTTAAGATTGATGGAGCAGCAATCCTATAAATAATGTCACCATGAGCCAAGACTGAGTGGAAAGTGGCTTCAATATTTTGAGAATTCTGTCTCCGACCCGGTTAACAGAGCACAGCTCTACACCCCTGTTGGTCAGACTCTGGAAATCACCATCAACACAATGGCAACATTCTCCACGTGAGTAAAACAAAACAAGTACAGTATGAGGCCTCTAGTTTGATGGCAGTACACTGGAGCACTCAGCCATTCATGCGCGTCAATCCCGGGGGGGACGGGGGGGTTTTGTCCCCCCCTAGCTTCAGATTGGACCCCCCCAAGTCAGATTGGACCCCCCCCCCAAGTAATTTAGGATAATTAAAAAATACTTTTTTAATTTAAGTTAATAGAATCCGAACCCGCTTTTGAAATCATGACATGCACTAATAAACACTAATTTATCCCCCCCCCGTGTAAATCCCAAAATGGTTTGGTCCACAGCGCCGCATTCCTCCTCACTGCACGGTGAAAACACTCGCCTCAAAACAGACTCGCCCCTATTTTTTTCGCTGGCCGAGGCCGCCGGATATACCCGGGGCGAGTGTGTTTTGGGACGATCGATGCGTTCTTGTATTGTATCTATCCCCGGCCACACAACAACATCCAACATGTGGTTTTTCACCGGTTTGTTTACAAGTCTAATTTGGGCAGGAGGGGCGAAATCCCAAAACGGCGCCCGCCTCTCAATTTGGGGAAAGAGCTCAACAACATAACGAGACACGAGAGGATACAAGAGCTATCTGTGCTAGCTGCAAAGTGTGCAGATTTAAGCAAGTATTTTAAAACAGTGAAAGCTACCGAGGAAAAAGAAACAGAAAGTGATAGACCCCCGCTGACTCAAACTAACGACGACCACGGGACTGACGGGACACAGGAGTTATCATCAAATCCAAAGATTTGTTGTGAATAATTATAGGTAGTTTGACCAAAACCGAAGTGAAGAGGAGGACACGGAGAATGTCGGTCATCAGTGATCAAAGGATTTAGCAGCTGCAATTTTGATAATGTTAGGAGCAATGCAATGGACCTGGACCAGCCCAGGCAACAGTGACACTACGACCAGGTAGGGTCCAGTGTTTCCAAATGGACTGCAGTCTGCAGAGACCATGTATTATGCAAGTACTGTACATAATGAAGGTGACCAAAGTTTCTCAGCTGCATTATATTTGTTATTAGTGTCTGTCTATCCTGAAACAAACCAACTCCAAGTGCGGCTGCCTGGTGATGAGTAAATTTACTAAGTTAATATAAAGCAAGCTTCATGTTCTGAACAAAACTCACAAGCCTCTGTGCCAAACCTTCTATTCGTTATACTTTACAGTAGCTATTGATAATCGTAGATGGTTGATGCTCAATTCCTCTGCTCTGCTCATTATTTGAAACAGCCAGTGGTGGGTAAAATAAAATTTATATTACTCCTACTTGGCGGTTGGCTGTGCCTCGGCCTGTGTTTTGCCTTGAGGTGATCAGGTCATCCCCAAGTCATTTAGAATAATAAAAAATGAAAGTTAAAATAGTATTTTGATATTAAATCAGTAAAATTAGGCAAAATAACATAACCATAACCTAACCCTAAAACCAAAATAAAGAAACCAAAATCCAAGAAAGAAACCTCCCAAATCCGCCATATAACCTTCGCGCGCGGCCGCATCGTGCACTTCACGCGCGACGGACCCCCCCCCAGCCTCAAGACAGATTGACGCCCCTGCAGCCATTAACCACCCAACACAGTGTTTTCACAGTCACTAACAAAATCTCCCATCAGCACTGACATTCTCAAGTACAGCAAAAACTGTAATTGGTGGTGCGTACGTGCATTGCGTGCGTGCGTGCGTGTGTGTGATTTTGTGTGTCAGCAGTATAGTATTCCACTGCCAACTTACAAGTTTCACTAATGACAGGCATGTCTACAGTATCTCTTTTCACTGGAGCCTACTATGCAGCTAAACAGGAATACTTTGCCTTCCCAGGACTTGGAAATTAATTGTGTTATCACTGAGCCCAGAAATCTGATACGTCCTACCTTGAACCATAACCCTGGATTGGTTCTTTTTGCAACTTCGTAATTCGTTCTTGCAGCATCCAGATGAAGCCATTTGAATTGTCTTTTCTTGTCATGTGGTGTCTGAATTTCTAATGTGCCAAATTATGTATTTTGGGTTGTCCTTTGGTGTACCACGTCTAAAGGGTTTCTGAACATCTGATTTACCAATTGAAGTAATTTAGTTCCCGTTTTGGTGTCCTATGGTGTCCCTAGTGTTTCTGAAAGTCTGAAGATGTAAATTAAGACCTTCTTTGATGGTGTTGTAGGGTATCTAATCTGTGGTTCAGTGGACCCCACAACATGGACCTGACTGGGTCAGGACAGGGACCGTTCACCCTGAGATGGACGCCATCGCAGTCAGAGAATGGACAGCATCACCCTGTCTGCTTTGTCGCTCAGGCTACCGTGAGGTATGTCTGTATAGCCTTTTAAAAATGTTATACTTATATTGTGTTGTATTACTGTGTCATAAATTCAGTTCTATGCTACCTTTTTATTATTATTATTTAAAAATATATATATATACATTTACATATTTGTTTATTTTAGAGCATTACGATAAAGCAATGTCGTTGTTTTATCTCAACTGCTGCAACCCCATACATAGAGTCATAGTTTGGACACACGCTACAGTACATAATTATGTAGTCTACTGTAGTATAACATTACATCTACTGTATAGACCAGATCAGAATGGTTGAATGTTTGTAAACAAACAGGGATTTCCGAGTTGAATATCTAATATAATAATAATAATATAATAATAAATAAATAATAATATAAGTATAATAATAATCATTATAATCATAATGATAATAATTACCGCAGTTTCAGCGAATGACTGTGATCCGGTTAAGAATGCTTTGCATAAGCCAGCTGCTGGTTGAACTGAACTGATGAGAGGAACATGCTTTTGTCTGTCATGCTTCAGTCACGCCCCCACTTGCTGTGTGTGTGTGTGTGTGTGTGTGTGTGTGTGTGTGTGTGTGTGTGTGTGTGTGTGTGTGTGTGTGTGTGTGTGTGTGTGTGCGTGCGTGCGTGCGTGTGTGTCTGCGTGTGTGTGTGTGAGAGAGATTTTGTGTGTAAGCAGTATTCCATTGCCAACTTTCAAGTTTCACTAATGACAGGCATGTCTACAGTATCTCTCTCCACTGGAGGCTACTATGCAGCCATCGTCGTTGTCATCATCATCACCACCTTTATTTTTTAAACTAATTTACAATAGAACACAATTAAACCCGATACAAATTAGAGCAAAAGACAGCAGAGGAGACGGCAGAGAGGCAGCAACAGCAGCACAGCCAGGAGAGAAGCCAGAATAACAGGTAGGCAGAGAAGATTAAATAGCCGCCCAGATCAGGAGAAGAGAGCATGTAAGGCCACACGCTCTCTTGATCAGGTTGGCATGCTGCCTTGAGTTGCCTGCCAGTCCTGAACTAGCTCTGCAGGCTTTGCATCATTTTTGTCCTGTGTTCAGGTGAGAGGTCCACATTTCATGTGGTCTCTCTTGTCTTGGATTAATGCTGCTCTTGCCTGTTCGAAAGTCACTTGGTGCGGCACCAAGTTACCCAAGGCATTGAGAAGGAGGTCAAAAATTGTGTATGCGCGTGCGTGTGTGTGTGTGCACGCGCGCTTCACACAGGTTTGATTGATTAATTGATTGTTTTTTTTATTAAATACTTTATTAACAGTTTGCAAAAACAAGCACAGAGAAGAACAGATCAATACAAGGTCTGTTAAGTAATGCTCTACTACTCTATTACAGTTTTTCTCCGTTGATGACCATGATCAACAGAGATGCCATATATGATCTCATAACCCACTACTCGGCCCACTGATTTAGAAACACTGGCCCTCATTTATCAACATGGTGTAGACCAAATAATGGGCATACGGCGAGATCATCTATCGTCACTTTGACTTCAGAATACGGCCCGCTCAGATCTCACGGCAGGTCTGTGAAAATATATATTTTATAAACTCATTTAAACAAACTGCTTTTTAACTATTCAAAAATATAATATTTCTTAATTATGAATAATTATAGCTTGTAGATTGGCTATTTTCACCATTTCAAATTGATTTTAAATAATAATAAAAAAAAATGGAACATACAAGGTTTCCACCCGACAGCGACAATACATAGCCTATATGGTTCTGTATCAGTATATGAGTCAGTTTTAGCAGATTTAATTCTAATTGGATACTATGCATAACAATTTCATGGGCCTGGGTAGGTCATCCTGGCCTGGCGGAGATCTCTCTCTCTCTCTCTCTCTCTCTCTCTCTCTCTCTCTCTCTCTCTCTCTCTCTCTCTCTCTCTCTCTCTCTCGCTCTCTCTCAAAAGCATTGCTTGATCTGCAGCATTTTAAACTGGAATATAGGCTAGAAACAAACCTACCACTGGTTAAATGTGCAGCGTTTCACTTGATGTTGTCCACAGTATTTAGAATCTCAACCAGACAACTGGTGTCTACCGTATTGACATGAAGATCATAGAGAGAAACAGTGAAATGAGCGTGGCAGTACATTCGGGGGCATGAAGGCCACTGTGGCCGTAGGGCATGTAATTTTTCTAGGGGCACACAGCCAAAGAGAGGGTCAACGACGGCCATTGTGGCTGACGTGAAATTCCTGCCCTGGCCTCAGGTATAAATGGGTTAAGTCATTCAGATAAGATTGCAGATCTGGCTGCATTGGCTATTATTACAAAATATACAAGCGTTTACGCGAGAGCATTTTCGGGAGTCGGGACCAACGCGGTGCCGCCGCTGTAATCTTTTCATGGACAGTGAGGTCTCCAAACCTATATACAGTAGCGTGTCCTATGGAGTTATGTACAACCTGGGTTAAGCATAGAATCCCGATGCTACAAACCATTGCCCAGCGCAGGTGAATCTTCATGCTGTGGATTTATTTGGGCAGCACGAGTCTCATGGCCATGGGGAATACATGACTGCTTTATTTTAGTGTAACTCGAACGCGCACTGCTCGGTATGGGTTAAATAAATTAATACAAACGTATCCATTCATGGAGATGTGCTTTATAAATATAATATATAAATATTGTACCGTTAAGGAATACACGAAACACAATGTTGGGCTTGCAAGTAGGTAGGTGCGTGTGCGTTTACGTGTGCATGTGCGCGCACGTGTGTGTGTGTGTGTGTGTGTGTGTGTGTGTGTGTATGTGTGTGTGTGACTTGACAGGCAGCGAGGCGAGCGGGGGAAACTCTTCTCCATACTTTGGTCGTATTCCGGTTCTTCGTGGCGTAAAATCGGGGCGTTCGAGAACATTTAAGGGCGTGTTATTTAAATGACGGTCGGTTTCAGCCGTGGCATTTATCAAAGCTCCGACCAAATGTACACTAGGATTGGCTGTATAGGATCCTTTGATAAATCTCACTTAGACGTTGGCGTAAGGGCAAATATAAAGCAAAAAATAAGCCGGTTTTTACACTCCATTGATAAATGAGGGCCATTGGATTGGTATGCCTAATACATTGGCTGCTAAAAAACTAAAGCAGAAATACCCTAGGTTGGGGTAATTGTGAACAAACTGGTGGGAAGAATAAACAAGTCTGTTTCAAGCCCTCCAAACCAACAACAAAAATATTATCATGTAGCTTCAGGATGACCAAGTTAACAGTTTACTGACTGCTTTGTATTTCTTGTTAACTAGCTTGAAACGGTGTACTGTACTTGTGTATTATTCCTATTGCTATTGCTCGACCTCCATTAACTGGCAATAAAACTGAAAATGTCTTATAGATAAGTTACTGAGTGATCTATTTCCCTGGATGGATGGATGGACGGACGGACGGGTGGACGGACAAACAGACGGACGGATGGACTGTGAAAAATATATGTATTTATGCTTTGTTTTCCCTGTGTAATGTAATGTACTCTATTGTGCTTGTTTTTATATTTTGTGATGTAAATTAGCATATTTTGTAAATCCGGTGTATTTACACTACATTGATGTGTAGTGTTCATTAATATGCAGTGTCCCATCTAAATAAACAAATAAAGAAAGAAAAAGGAAAATATATGGATAATAATAATAATACATCAGACTTATATAGCGCTTTTCTTAGTGACCAAAGTCGCTTTACAAAACAAATCAAAATAAACAACTTTATTCGGAGAGAAAAGGTTAAAAGAGAGGTAGCAGGGAGCCTGGTTATTGAGGGCCTTGTAGGTGATGATGAGTATTTTGAAATCTATTCTGTGTTTTACTGGGAGCCAGTGAAGGTCGTGGAGGACTGGGGTGATGTGGTCTCTGGATCGAGTTCGGCTGAGGAGAAGGGCAGCAGAGTTTTGCACCTATTGAAGTTTCTTGAGAACTTTGGAGGTGGCTCTGTAAAGGAGGCTATTGCAGTAGTCGAGTCTGGATGTGATGATGGCATGGATGAGTGTCTCTGCAGCAGTTTGGGATAGTGTGGGACGGAGGCGTAGTTTTGGTAATCTGGTTGACGTGGGATTGGAAGGAGAGGGTGGGATCCAGGATGACACCAAGGTTGCAGACTTTGGTGGAGGGGGTGACAATGGATAAATGATGTGTATACATTCTGGCTGGTTGCATGAAGTATCTTCATTTAGTATTTAGTATCTTCATATCTTTCTTTTAAAATGCACTTAAGATTTCTTTAGAAAGCATTCCCTTGAAAAAAGTAAACAACCAGAAAAACGAAGGTTTTGTGCACCAGGTCTTTTTTAGTCTATACGCCCGCCCACACTTAGCAAACTGTGATATTTACTGTACTATAAATGTTTAATGCTGCTTGAACTTGGGTGTGAACATCTGGTCACCTTGTGATGCCACTTTAGGAACAGGTAAGCTAGTTTACTGTTGACAGGCTAATTTAAAGATGATTCTTTGCTAGTTTGTTCCGAAAAACACCAACCTGTACGGTGTACATAGAGCTGTGGTGTTCAGTTATGATCCATGGAGATCCAAATGCGTTCAGGCTTTCATTTCACCCAAACAATACAGTAGATTTCACTCCTTAACACAGAGAGGCTGGATAATTAACGGGTTAGGTCATATGCAGTGATATTTTCCAGCTACTCAGGGCGTCCCCTACTCAGGGTCCTATTATGGTTAACAATAGTGTAGGCTTAAGCGTTGGGGGTTTGAGATCAGATCGTAGAGCAATTGAGAGAGACTAACATCGTTGTAAATGAAGAATATTTGTATTACATTCAATATTCAATCATGTATTTCCTCAAACCAACTTACATTGATTTGGAATTAGTTTTCATCTTGCTCAGATGAGATAACAACGCACAAGAAGAATGAAGAAGTAAAGCTTGCCATCTGGTGGCCAACAGTACAGAACACTACTGTATATTCAAGCATTAAACCCTCATAATAATAATAAGTTCTTTACAGAGCAATAATACAATTACAGAAAAAGTACAACTAATTTAACAATAAAGCAAAAAGAAAAGGAAAAGCATAAAATAACATTAAAATAAAAGCAAAAAAGGAAAAACAGTGAGGACATGAATAACAACACAGAGATTTCAAAATCAACTAAAAGCAAGAAATAGGTCTTGAGCTGTGCTTTAAAGCTATCCACAGAGGCTGCCTGTCTTATGTGTAATGGGAGTTTATTCCACGCCGTCGGCCCGTAGAAGCAGAATGCTGCTTCACCGTGTTTTTATATGTCATTGTAGGCACTTCGAGCAGGTCAGCACTAGAAGACCTGAGGGGGCGGTTTGGAACATATCTAGGCAGGCAATCATAGAGGTAGGAAGGTGCCAGACCATTTAGAGCTTTATAAATAAGTAAAATACTTTTAAAATCAATTCTAAAATCAACCGGGAGCCAATAGTGAAGCTAGAACTGGAGTTATATGTTCTCTCATCTTAGTTTTAGTTAAAACTCTGGCTGCTGCATTTTGAACAAGTTGTAATTACGGGGCCAGGCTGCCAGCATGGCTCCGTTTTGATATTCGCATTATTCTGTTTCTTCTGCCGTTTTTGGCAGTTCTGGCTTAACCGTCCATACGCTTTTTACGATACGGCCATATGATAGATGGTAATGAAAAACTATCAACAAATAAATCTCATAATCTTTCGTCAAAAGGTGGCGCTATAGCACTCAAATGAAAAATGGCAACTTTGACCAAGTACAACTCATGCCCTGTTTGACCTATCGCCATGAAACTTGGATACACATATGGGTCTCCTCATGCTGAACAACTTTCATACTCTGACTTTTGACCTCTGACCTTTAGATCTCCCACCATTTTGAATTATATGAAAAGCAGTTAAAATCTATCTCCTCCTGGGATTTTTGCGCAATCTGCACGAAACTTGGCTTTAATGTGCCAATGAATATTGCAGTTTTATGACAATTATTCATCTGCCCCTAACACATACATGCAGACTCACATTTCTTTGAAACTTTGCAGTAATGTAGAGGGTCATTCCAAATATCACTGAAACCAATATTACTCCAATTGGCCAAAGGGGGGCGCTAAAGCAATTTTTTTTAAATGCAAACTTTAAACAGGCAAAAGTCATGCCTCGCTTGGCCGACAGCCATTAAACCTGCTTACACATGTGCCTTGACTCATGAGGAACACATCTATCACGTTGACCAGTAAGCTCCGCCCTTAGATTTAGATTTTGAGCAGTTTGAAAAACACTTAAACCCAGGATTTTTCAGCTATTTGCGTGAAACTGTATCATCTGTGTGATTTCCTTCTTCACAGGTCCTTGTCTGTTGGTCCAATGGCTTCTCGCTTAAGCGTGTGCCTTTCAACTACAAGATCGCCAGTTCAAGTCTTGATGCGGTCTTTATTTAAGTTGAATTGCAAACAACATGACTGTATCAATGAATACATGTGCAAATGGTAAAGATAACACGAAATGCTTATTTGAGAGTATGCTTTTTCAATGTATGACATACTTCATTGTGAAAATAGCCGATCTACAATCTCACAACTTTTCAGATAGCAACGCTTTGTGAGCTTGTAGATCGGCTGCTTTCACTGGTTTCGGTTCCGAGGAGACATACAATTTCTCTATTGGTAAATGGTTTGTGAACGCGTGATCTTAGTGTTAGTGAAACAGGGGCTTGGTTCATGACAGAAGGCAAGAGTTTATGGTCTTCAACAGACAACATCAGCCTGGACAAAGCTATAGCACTATAGGTAGTGTTGCAGCCGAAGGTTGAGAGTTCGATTCCTGTTAATGGCAATAGGTTCGGTTGAGATGTCCATTTAATCCATTCTGTTTCTCTCTCTCTCTCTCTCTCTCTCTCTCTCTCTCTCTCTCTCTCTCTCTCTCTCTCTTTAATCTATTCCGTTGCCATGTCTCTCTCTTCTATCTATTCCGTTTCCATCTCTCTCTCTCTCTCTCTCTCTCTCTCTCTCCATTCTTCATTCACTGGCCCCGTATTATTGCTGCTTGCAGCTATATTTTGTTAGTTGTTTTCTTTGGCAGGCCAGAAAAAAGTGCATTGCAGTAGTGAAGCCGAGAGAAAACAAAAGCGTGGATCAACGTTTTTGCATCGTCCAACGACAGATAGCTCTAATTGGCGCAATATTTCTAAGATGAAAGAAGACAATCTTGGTATCATGATTAATGTGTGTATTAAAATTCAATTCAGAATCAATAATAACCCCCAGGTTCTTTACTGTAGTGTTACTTTCTACAGTCAGGTTACCGAGTCTACTTATTGATTCTCTCTGCTCAGCGGGTCTGGAGTTAGGTTGGACCCAGGAAACATTGATATGCTCCCACTTTCATTATGAATTATACAAAATAAAACGTTCAGCAACCCTAAATATTAACAATGATAATAATAATAGTGAAACAGAAAAAAGAAAAGAAATGAACCTTTGTTTGCTAGGAAGAATAGAATGTTGAACAAAGTTTGATGACAAAGTCCAATTAATACATGTGTACATTAAAAATATATAAAATCTGAAACCCCATTTCTGCAGTTTTCCTTTGTTTATAACAACAGTAGGTCTGTTATTGAATTAGTCATTTTAACATTTTAACATTGTTTTTGATATGTGATAACGGCTATGATATATTTTGTTTGTTTGTTCCTGTCAAACAAAACGTAATGAGTTATTACATCAGCAAGCCCCTATGAATATGATGTCATGATTTCATTCACCTGTGTGATTCGCATAGCTCTCTCTCTCTCTCTCTCTCTCTCTCTCTCTCTCTCTCTCTCTCTCTCTCTCTCTCTCTTGTATTATCATGTATTTGTTTGGTTACAGTACCTGCGGCAACACAATATTCTCGATGTCTTCTTCGGTTAAAGACGTCTCTGAAGATAGCCCCATCCTCTGACCAATGACTTCACCTACAGGTAAAATATTCCAGAATTAGAATACAGATGGGTATGATATTGTTGATGATGTGGGTAGAACCGTGGGTTCTGTAGCCAGGGGCGGAGCGTCAGGGGGGGGGGGCTGGGGGTGCGGCCGTTCCCCGCCCCGGAACTCCAGGGGCCCACAGCCGTCACATCACACCACAAGGACTTGAGCGCACTTTGGAGTCTTCGGCCCTCCGCCTCTTTTCCGGCCACTCCGCCACTTGGCACCAAAGTGACAGTGATGTGAATATAGTAAACAGTAGGCGAAATAGAAGTAGCAGGACTAGTTTTCTTATATACTGGCAGAATCTCCTTTGTTCACATTCAGATCTGGAGAGTGAAAGAAAACATCGGAGCACAGGAGCAACAGATAAAGATGATTAACAACATTTGGATTATACGTGTCCATCTCCACTGGTTTTTGCACCGGTATGAAAGTGATTTGTACCTGTGCATTCCTGCATTGTTTTCTGCATAGTTTTTAATCTTTTTTTGTTACTGTTTTCTTTGTGAAGCACTTTGTAACACAGTTTTGAGCGGTGCTATATAAATAAAGTTTTATTATTATTATTATTATTATTATTATAAGCTCTTACAGACAACAAAATATACAGTGACACACCTTCAAATGCAAAATATTCTATTCACAACTCATCAAATATGTCCGCTTGTTCAAGTGCCCCAGGCATCCCTTTCTGATACCGTGAAAGGCCTCAATACAATTAAAACTCCCAAAATGTCTGAAATGGATGCCTCAGGCATGTAGCTACATGACGATTGCAAAACAAGGCAATGTCGCCATTAAAACATTGAGAATCAAATCACCCTGAAGTGGCTTATTTCTCAATAATGACTGCCTTCGCTGTTCATCATCCGTTACTTATATCATGACCAGTTACCTACAGTATATATATATATATATGTATATATATATATATATATATATATATATATATATATATATATATATATATATATATATATATATATATATATATATATATATAGTGAACCCAGCGTTGAGCTGGGTTCACTATACACCAAATGCTCTGTAGTGTTCTTAGAACCTAGGTAAAATGTCTTCCCCATAGAGAGTAATAGAGAGGGCACTGGAAATCCCCGCCCATCCACTTGTATGGAGTTGCTCACCCAGCGCATACTCCCTCTTCACCCCTTCTTCCGGATTGGGAAATATGACGGGCGGGGCCTATTTGGGGCCCATGTGACGCTTTTTTTTTTTGTCCTCTCAGGTCATCCTGATGATGCCATGAAGAATCAATATATAATAATAATAATGACCTGAGTCCAGATATAGTGATGTGAAATCCTCTCTAACATGGCTAGATCTCCCTGGTTTCACCATTCAGCACCATGTTAGTACCACTAGATGTACCAGTAGTACTAACAACATGGTAGAGATGACTTCCACACTTGCTCTATTGAGACTGACCCTTTTACATGCAGCGACGATCGTCGAATTGGGATTCGAATTTGCATTAGAGCCTATGCTTTGTGGTATGAGCCTGGACCGCTAGGCCAGCGGGAGCAGAGACTGACACTTTTAACTTACAACATGACAGCATGAAAAAAAGGAGAAAAAAAGATAATTTCACACTTACGAGATCCGGGGTCTGTTTTGGACAGTGGGGTTGTTATGGGTGGAGATGTTGGTGTAGTAGTTGGTGGTGTTGTAGTTGGTGTTGGTATAGTATTTGGTATTGTAGTAGGTAGAGTAGTTGGTGTAGTAGTTGTAGTTGTTGTAGTAGTGGTGGAGATCATAAAGATACAGATATATTTTGAGCCTCCTCACAACAGATCTTCACTGATGGAATGTGAAATATGGTACAGTGGTAAACATGTGTGGCTTCACGTACCATTTGAGACACTGACAATGACACAGCGAAGCTCTGAGTCATACTTGGCTATGCTGTGAAAACAAACACGTTTGAAAAACATGACTTGTTTTACTTTAATCATTTTCATGTGATGTCAGTAAGCTATTAAAATAATGCGACTCTCACAGTAAACTTGATTTAGCCCTCAAAATGATGCACCAAACAGAATTAGAAAACTGCGCTCCTCGGATCGCAGATCTCCGCCAGGCCGGATTACCTACCCAGGGCTAAGTAAGTCATGGGTGGGAAGCTGTATAGAATGACACAATGCTTTTTTTCCCTTTTATCCCACGATTTTGCAACCCCAGATATCCTACTCAGAAATACCTGTTTGTTTACAAACATTCAAACATTCTTATATGATCTATACAGTAGATGTAATGTTATGTACTACAGTACATAATGATGCACTGTAGCATGTGTCCAAACTATGACTATGTTTGGGGTTGTAGCAGTTGAGATAAAACAACAACATTGCTTTATCATAATGATCTAGATTCATAAACTAAAAACTAAACAAAACTACACTAAAAAACTAAAAACAAAACAAAACAAAACAAAACAAAACAAAAACAATATATATATATATATATATATATATATATATATATATATATATATATATATATATATATATATATGGTGATACGTGTTAAGCACTGCCAGGTTTACATAAAACAAGTTGCTACTCTCATTATTCATTTTTTCCCCTTGTAAATTTTATTTACAACCATGGGCACATCCCAAAACAAACTGGTCAGGTTACTGCTTGGCCTCACACCTACAACTCATTTAACCCCTGCTCATTATGCTAGGGCGGGATGGCTCAGGGTAGAGAACAGAGTACAGCAACTTGCAATGGGCCTGGTCTACAAGATACACAACACCACAGAGACACCCATGTACCTGTCAAACTACTTAAACCCAGATTCGGCTCAAACAAGGGGTTAAACTCGTTCTACTGCTATGCCACCAACATGTGGAATGTCCTAACAACCTGGGGGAGACCTCCGAGGAGCACTTTTTCTAGTTTACTACTCGTTTATATGACATTTTTGCATATAATTGTAAATTATTGTTTGTCTTTAAATGTTTCTATGAATTGAATACACAGGACCCCAATGGAAACAAGCCGTAAGGCTTTCTTAGGTTTATCCGTTTAGCATCCTTTTGTATGAAACTACCTCTGTGCTTTTTTTTGCAATCTGTTAATAAAGTATTCAATCAATCAATCAAAAATACAGATAATGTAACCTTGCTCACCTCAAAGTAGCCTGAGCGACAAAGCAGACAGGGTGATGCTCTCCATCCTCTGACTGCGATGGCGTCCATCTCAGGGTGAACGTTCTCTGTCCTGACCCAGTCAGGTTCATGTTGTGGGGTCCACTGAACCACAGATTAGACACCCTACAAAACCACCAAAGATGGTCTTAATTCACATCTTCAGACTTTCAGAAACACTAGGGACACCATAGGGACAACAAAACCGGAACTAAATTACAACAGGTATTTCAAATGCTCAGAAACCCTTTAGACTTAGTACACCAAAAGACAACCCAAAATACATAATTTGGCATATTAGAAATTCAGACACCACATGACAAGAAAAGACAATTCAAATGGCTTTATTTGGTCCATTGGAAGTTGGATGCTGCAAGAACGAATAAAGAAGTTGCCACAAGAACCGATCCAGGGTTAAGGTTCAAGGTAGGACATATCAGATTGGGCTCAGTGATGACAAAATGAATTCCCAAGTCCTGGGAAGGCAAGGTATTCCTGTTTGGCTGCATAGTAGCCTCCAGTGGAAAGAGATACTGTAGACATGCCTGTCATTAGTGAAACTTGAAAGTTGGCAGTGGAATACTGCTTACACACAAAATCTCACACACACACGCACACGCACACGCACGCACACACACACACACACACACACACACACACACACACACACACACACACACACACACACACACACACACACACACACACACACACACACTGCTCACTGTACTTGAGAATGTCAGTGCTGATGGGAGATTTTGTTAGCGACTGTGTGGAACTCTGAGAAAACATTGTGTTGGGTGGTTCATTGCTGAGAGATCCAGTTTACTGCCATCAAACTAGAGGCCTCAGTCTTGTTGTGTTTTACTCACGTGGAGAGTGTTGCTGTTGTGTTGATGGTGATTTCCAGAGTCTGACCAACAGGGTTGTAGAGCTGTGTTCTGTTAGCCGGGGTCGGAGAAAGGAACCTGGGTAGATACTGTCCCGCTGTACAGCTGGCTACTGCTCCATCCACTGGGCACAAAGGGGAAATTAAGTTACTGTATGTCAGATTATTTATGTTTGATTTTGTCTGGTTATGTATCTATATAATGTATCAATGTATTAGCACCCCATATATGAAAACAGACTGCATGGGTCTATTTTGAACATGAACTGAGGAGTTTGTTCCGTACCCTTGACAACAAACTGTAGAGGTATTTTGCTGAGTGCGTTGCTTGTAGTTCTACTGGTCTGAGATCCTCCAGTCTGTGTGAGGGTGAGTGACTGGTTGGGAAAGTCCTCCATATACAACTGGACGGCGTAGGCACCCTCAGTAACGCCAGAGGGGGCAGCATACGACACAGTGCAAGACTGATAAAAGAGAGAAGGGAAAAGAAAGAAGACATGGCTGGAGAAAAACGGTACAAACAAAAAATATTATGGTGGGGGCTTTTCATTGGCAGCTGAGCCAGTAGGATACAACAGCAGCAGGCTCTGTACCTGGGGCGACAGGGCCTTCTCTGTGGCTGCCCCCTCCCTCTGGAATGCACTCCCCAAACACATCACAGACGCCCCCTACCTTCAAAACCGCCCTGAAAACCCACCTGTTTAGAATAGCCTTTCCGGGCTGACTTCGATTTCAACTCGTTACTTTTAGTGTTCTATTGCTTTTAATTATTTGTTTATCTTTTGCTTTTCTGATAAATAAAAAGCTAAAGTTGTTGTTTCTTTTTGTCCTCCACTGGCCCCCACACACATGTAAAGTGTCTTTGAGTACTTAGAAAAGCACTATATAAATCCCAGATATTATTATTATTATTAAATCCCAGATATTAGTGACAACACACAAAAATGTGTGTGGAGAGGAATTAATTGGCATAACGACTAAATTTGTGAGACAAAGGGGTAAAAAGTAGTAAAAAAGAGGAAGAAAAGGGGTAAAAAGTAGTTAAATAAATTCAGTTGTTCATTACAATTAGTATTAGCATTGGAGTCAGTAATATCTGTGTCCTTATATACAAAATAAATGCATTCAACTCACGGTTGAGATGTTGAGAACAGAAGTTGGAGTGCAGGGGTTACACTCATTTCCTGTACCAACCCTGCATTCAACACGGTCTCCATCCGGATCAAATGCCAACAAGTTGAAGTTCCTGACACAGTTAGAAGGGATCCTGAGAGACAAAGATAGAGAGTGTGAAAGAAAAGAAGGAAGGAAAGAAAGAGAAAGACAATGGCCCGGATTCATAAAGGGATTTACGACCATATTTTGTACGTACCGGCATTTAGGACAAAGCCTACACCTGCAGTCGGATTCATAAAAGTTTTTTGTTCTGTGTTTTGTGCGTCAGGTGCGCACGTTCTCAGGTCAGCCCCGAGGCTGTCTTACCAGGGCTGAAATGTGCGTATGTCTTTAGAATGCTTTATTCTTCATGCCAAAATCAATTACAACAGTGGCAAACCTCAAATAAAATATATATGTGCCCAACATTTGTCAACACATAATATATATAAAATTAAAAATAAATGTCAAACGATGTATTGCTTGTAGCCTATGCATAATATAGACATGATGTAGATTCCACCGCTTTTTATTTATTTTCTAGGCTATGAGTCGCATTTAGAGCTGAATTATAGGTCCCTCAGTGTGTTTGCCAGCGGGCCATCTCAGCCAAAGTGTCACGTAATAATGAAAATAGGCTATATGATGCCTTAATGAAACTGCGGAGGGACTGACTTGCATCAGTGTCCGTGCCGCGGTATTAATTTGTAAAGCCTACTGTAGGCTACTGTATATTGATCACATGAACGCCACACACAACAGCCTAATAAATATTACCATCTGATGAGGAAACTAAAGTGGATGAAAGCTGTGTCCAGAAGATCCATTCCCCATTCCGACGTAGGACAGTGATATCCAAAATTAACTAATTTAATCAATAAGCTCTGGTCCATAATCGGATAGAAGCGTTCCACTTGTATGCCCTGGATTTATTTTCAACATATTTTTACCTCGGTAAAGGTGCGCTATGTTCATTAGAAAAGGCTTATATAATATCCTTTCCACGTTTTATTAGCCTTTTATTTGGTAATGGGGTTAAACCTTGTAAACTTCTTTATTCTCATTACACATGAAAGCATTTATTACGTGATCCGCTTCCAGACAGAACAGTACGTTGTCAAGGCGATGCGACACCGCATCTGTTATCTTTGGACGAGGCGGAGTTGAACTTCAAACTTTCATCAGCGTTGCCAGATGTTGTGAGAGAAATAAGCAACCAGGTCTAGGAAAACAAGCCCAAAAGAAGCAACTGGCACTTAGGCCATTATAAGCACTTTAATTAAACCGTTGTGAGCTTGTAGATCTGCTATTTAAAAAAAAAATCTTGTAATAAAATGTGGAATATTTGGAAGATTTGTGCTGCGATTTGTGCTGCACATTGTGTGCAGCATAAATCATTCTCTTTGAATAGACTATCATCTTATAAACACAATTGACACTAGGAATTGACACTGTCACTTCTGCTGCTTATAGGAATCACAGAGATTCATTGAGAACTAGAAAAAGTGCTCCTCGGAGCACAGGTCTCCGCCAGGTCAGGTACGTTATTGTGGCCTCCTGGTGGCGCTATAACAGGCCAATGTGAAATGGGTGGCATTTCTTCCTCGGCCTAGTGGTAATGTACGTGTGAAATTTCACGGAAATTGCAAGCTGCGTTCATGATTTGAGGCATTTTGTTCAAAACGGACCAATCCTGCAAACTTTGGAAGCCAACCTTAGTCAATCAGGATGGAATGGGAAATCGGACAGATTCGGGTTGATCACATGACTATAGAGATACTGGCCCTCATTTATCAACGCAGCGTATAAACCGGCTTATATTTTTCCATATATTCGGCGTACACCAACGTCAAAGTCACATTTATCAACGGATCCTACACAGCCAATCCTGGCGTACATCAGGTCGGAGCTTTGATAAATCTCACGTCTGAAAACGAGCGTCATTTAAATAACACGCCCTTAAATATTCTCAAAACGCCCCGATTTTACGACATGAAGAAGAATCAGAATACGACCAAAGACATCAAAAGCCAATAAGAAAGAGTTTCCCCCGATCGCCTCGCCTCGCTGCCTGTCAAGTCACACACACACGCACACGCACATGCCTCACCTCTCTCTCTCTCTCTCTCTCTCACTCACACACACACACACACACACACACACACGCCCAACTGTGTCTTTCATGTAATCCGTAGCGGTACAATCTTTGTCACTTAGGCTTGTAGCCTACATGAATGACATATTATGATACCAATCACATCGCCATGAATGGAATACGTTTGTATATTAATTTATTTAACCCATACCGAGCAGTGCACAAGCAGTCATGTAGGATATTCCCCGTGAGACTCGGACGGGCGGCAGTCATTCCGCGGCAGTGATTCCGCCACGTTAATAAGAGATTGGAGCGTCGGGTTTATATCCTTAACCCAGCCAGGTTGTAGACTTCGTAACTCTCTATGACATAACTCCATAACATAGGACAAGTTACTGTAAGTTTGTACACCTCACTGTCCATGAAAAGATCGTCGGCAGTCCCGACCGCGGGACTCCCGAGTCCCGACGCAAAAGCGCTCGTATATATTTTGAAAATAGCAGATCTACAAGCTCACAACGCGTCGCGATGCGACCCGTTTTTGAGCTTGCAGATCTGCTATTTTAAAATAGCCAATGCAACTGAATGACTGTTAAAGCAGTTTGTTTAAATTACTTTATAAAATGTTATATTTTCACAGGGATTAATTATTAGTGTGTAGATATACATTTAGGAGTGGATTATGTGTCCAGATGCCTGTCAGACAGTCAGACAATGCTGCTCCGCAGGTCTAGAATGGAATAAACGGGCGCAGCCAACGTCAACAACTGGTCTCGACCAGACGTGAGATCTCAGTGTACGGTAGGATGAAGCCCACGTCAGGATATATTGATAAATGCCGAAAGGTGCGGTGATCTCGCTCTACGCCCATTATTTGGGCTGCACCGCGTTGATAAATGAGGGCCACTGTGTACCAATTTGCATGACGTTTGGATAAAATCTGTAGGAGTAATGTCAAAAAATTGGTTTTGCACAAATCGGCCTCCTGGTGGCGCTATAACAGGCCCATGTGAAAAATTGGGGGCAATAGGTTCTGAATTGTTATCCAGGGAGTGTGTGTGCACAGTTTCGCAGCGAGCGGGCCAACGGTGGCGGAGATTAGCTGGACACGGACAGGACACACACACACACACACGGACGGACGGACAGACAGGGGGTAAAATATACTCTCTCGCCATGCCTTTCGGCCTGGCGGGGACAATTAGGAATGAGGGGGACCTCTGAATGTTGTGTGACTCTTGCATATTGAAGAGAGAGAGAAAAAAAACAATCCATGGCGGCATATCTATAGGCAAGAAGACACTGCGGTAAACAAAAACAAAATTTCACAAGATTAATTAAGGAATACGTTTTTGAAATGCCACTTCAATTGTGAGTAAAATAGGAGTCTTTCAGGTCGTCTCTGGGATCTTTGCATGCATGCGATGCGCCCGACATTTAGACTCTATAGGCATGTGATTAAAACATGTTTGAACAAATCCAAATCAATCAAAAACAGCATGTCATAGGACCTTTAACCTCTAAACATGTTATCTTTATAGCCACTTGGCCAGTTCCTCTTATTTTTGTTGACATGGCAGGCCGGAGCTACTGTTTAAAAGATGAGAATCACATTTATAATACTTTTTGGCTGTGTCATGCGTCCCTCTTCACTCACTTCATCTCGAAGGGAGCGTTGCTGTTAAGCAGTCGACTCATGATTCCTTCTCGTTGACACCACTCTATGGCGCTCTGCACCGTGCTCACCACCAGTAAGTAGGGGGTACTAAGCACAAAAAATGGCCAAATCGTTACGCGGCGGATAAAAGCATGAAATTTGATACAGATGTCCCTTGGGTCATCCTAAAACATCCTAGAAGGGGTGCCCAAAAAAATCTCAAACAGGAAGTGAGTTATGGACAAAATTCAAAATGGCCACCTAAACTGTTGACCGTTGACTCAAAAGACACCAAAAGAATCTCCAAACAGCATAAAATTTGGCACATATGTCCCTTGGGTCATCCTAAGACATCCTAGAAGGGGTGCCCAAAGGAATCTGAAACAGGAAGTGAGTTATGGACTAAATTGAAAATGGCCGCCTAGTGTTGTCGATTGACTCAAAAGACAACTAAAGAATCTCATAAAAGCATACAATTTGGCACACATGTCCTTTTGGTCATCCTAAGACATCCTAGAAGGGGTGCCCAAAAAAATCTTAAGCAGGAACTTGAGTTATTGACAAAATTGAAAATGGCCGCCTACAGTGTTATCCATTGACTCAAAAGACAACTAAAGAATCTCATAAAAGCATACAATTTGGCATATTATGTCCCTTGGGTCATCCCAAGACATCCCAGAAGGGGTGCCCAGAAAAATCTTAAACAGGAAGTGAGTCATTGACAAAATTGAAAATGACCGTCTACAGTGTTGTCGATTGACTCAAAAGACAACTAAAGAATCTCATAACAGCATACAATTTGGCATACATGTCCCTTGGGTCATCCTAAGACATCCTAGAAGGGGTGCCTGAAATTATCTGAAACAGGAAGTGAGTTATTGACTAAATTGAAAATGGCCGTGTACAGTGTTGACAGACGATGCAAAAGACACTCATAAAAAATAATCTCATATAAAAGCATGAAATTTGGTACAAATGTCCCTTGGGTGATTTGAATGCATCCTAAGGGGTGCCAAAAAAAGTATAATAGTCTCTCAATGGAAAACACTCCTCCCACACGGGCTGCACTGCTACAATATTCAAATCGAGCAGCCAATCTGGAATTTGGTCCAGAAGCCTGAAAGCTATGCAATCTCTACCATCTCCTGACAAATATGGATGGATTAAAGTCGCTGATTCGTGGACACCTTTATGGACACTCTTGCCAGAGGCTGCTTAAGTTTGTAGAGAACTCAAGTGTGGCTGCAAAGCTGAGCCCTTCTGTTCGAGAAAGTGTAGATGCCGGGATGCTGGGTTACCTTGCAGAGCATTATGCCAATGTGCTGGTAATTGCGAAATGGCACACATGAATACATGTACTAGTTACTAAACACTAATCACAAAAAACAGTAATGATCAAGAAGAAAATACATGAGAAGATAGAGTGTAAAACAAGCAAGAAGATGTAGAGTGCAAAATAAATAAGATGCAGAGAGTAAAATAAGAATATGCAGAGTAAGATAAGATGCAGAGTAAAATAAATAAGAATATGCAGAGAGTTAGATAAATAAAGAAGATTCAAAGAGTACAATAAAAAAATTATGCAGAAAGTAAAATGAATAAGTGATGTAGAAATGAAAACAGAAGGTAGATTGCAAAATACGGCAGGTTATGCACTGCATAACCTGTCGTATTGAGTCTGCATAATATGCAGACTGCCATGGTCAACTGTTTAAACAGCCATTTAGAATTTCTTCAACATGGTCCCTTCCTAAAAAAGTTTAATAAACAAGCAATAAATAACCTCTTCTAGGATATATTAAGAAGCACTCAATGTACGTACCAAATTATACACTTTAATGACGTCCCTTTATGTTTTCTTTTGTGTCAACTGCTTTAGGCGGTCACTTCCTGTTTAAAACCTTTTTGGGCACCCCTTGTAGGATGCGTTCAGATCACCCAAGGGACATTTGTACCACATTTCATGCTTTTATGAGATTCTTTAGGTATCTTGCATCATCTTTCAACACTGTAGGCGGCCATTTTCAATTTAGTCAATAACTCACTTCCTGTTTCAGATTATTTTGGGCACCCCTTCTAGGATGTGTTAGGATGACCCAAGGGACATATGTGCCAAATTGTATGCTTTTTGGAGATTCTATAGGCTTTTTGAGTCAATCGCCAGCACTGTAGGCGGCCATTTTCAATTTAGTCAATAACTTACTTCCTGTTGAAGACTTTTTTGGGCACCCCTTCTAGGATGTCTTAGGATGACCCAAGGGACATGTGTGACACATTTTATACTTTTTGGAGATTCTTTAGTTGTCTTTTGAGTCAATCGACAACACTAGGCGGCCATTTTCAATTTGGTCAATAACTCACTTCCTGTTTCAGATTTTTTTGGGCACCCTTCTAGGATGTCTTAGGATGACCCAAGGGACATGTGTGCCACATTTTATGCTTTTTGGAGATTATTTTGGTGTCTTTTGAGTCAACGGTCAACAGTTTAGGTGGCCATTTTGGATTTTGTCCATAACTCACTTCCTGTTTAAGATTTTTTTGGGCACCCCTTCTAGGATGTTTTAGGATGACCCAAGGGACATCTGTATCAAATTTCATGCTTTTATCCGCCGCGTAACGATTTTTCACTTAGTACCCCCTACTCACTGCCACACGACCCGTTACTGCATACCCATGTGTCTGCTTGTGAGCATGAATGAAAGCCTGTCTTATACCGCAGGACCACCTGTAATTATGATAATAATTACCATGATGACATAAACTTTAAATATTACATGATGACTACTCTGCTGTTCTGTTTACAGTAAGTTGTTATTACATAGAAGCAATACATTTAAAAAGTTTCACTTGGCCCGGACCACATTTAAAAGACCGCTGGCCTAGTGGTCCGGGCACTTAGGCTCTAATGTAGCCTGACAGCGCATCGCAGGAGTCCCGTTCCCACCGATCTTTGCTTCATGTCTCTCCACATCTTTCTCTCCCTGTTTCCTGTCAATCTCCACTACACTATAAATAAAGGCAGAAAAGCCCCCCCAAAAAAAATATATCACACCCAGTGTGAAGTGAGCGGTGCCTTTGATGAGTTTAACTAGACCATACCCGTTGGGGGATATGAACACCCAAGCCCCGGTGAAGGGCGCAGGCGAAAGTACAGACCTTGCTGCTTGTTTCTCACGCGAAACCCACGAAACATGGCAACGTTATCTCCCATTGTTTGACACATAATGGCTAATAAAAAGCTGAGATTAGATGAAATTGAGAAACGGGCTTCGGAGTTAAGTTCAGATGGTAATGGGCAATGACTGTGTGCAAAATCAGATCAAGTGCTCCAGTCAGTGAGGAGAAACGGGCACACACCCACCAAGGCCACAGAGGTTACTAGAATGATAGGAGGATTAAGCCACAGTATATGAACTAGAGGAACAATGGTAAATCCCTGTCCATTCATGTCAAGGCTGCACATCAGCGCCACTTGAAGGTAGGTCACCCAGCGGTACTCAGGCAGTACTACTCTACTTGATGTGTGGGCGCTGGTATTCAGGCGGTACTACTCTGTTTGATGTGTGGGCGCTGGTATTCAGGCGGTACTTCTCTATTTGATGTGTGGGCGCTGGTATTCAGACGGTACTACTGTATTTGATGTGTGGGCACTGGTATTCAGACGGTACTACTCTATTTGATGTGTGGGTGCTGGTATTCAGGTACTACTCTATTTTCGCTGATTAGAGTAATGGTCACCGAGTTATGGCCTTTTTAAATGTTAGAAACTGCTGTAACACTGCTGTGGTGCCCCATGCAGTATGTGTGCAATTCAGGTTTATTTAGTTACTTTGAAGTAGCCTATTGTTTATGATTTTATGATTATTTTTTTTCTGCCTTTATTGATTGTTCAAGTGAAGATAGACAGGAAAGAGGGAGAGAGAGAAACGGGGAGAGATTTTATGAACTTTTAAGTAGTTATACTTAAATGAGTTACTTTTTACTTACTTTAATTACTTAAGTATTTTTTTTTCTGAATAGTTAATTTTAAGTATTTTAATTCAAGTTTGTTACTTTAAAGTATATTTGTACTCAGTTAAGTGACTTTTAAATACTTTTACTTAATTAGTTACCCTTTTCTGACTTAATTACTTTTTAGTAATTGTACTAATTGTAATTACTTAAAGGTATTTTTTACTAATTTTGATTACCACAACCAGATCGATTACATCTTGGTAAAGAACTTGTGATGGAATATGAATGGATTTCCATTCATATTGAATTTTTTCCACGGACATGGAAAACAAGTAATCAGTAATATTACCAGACTCACATAGGCCTAGTCCTAAATGTACTGTACTAATGGACTCCTGATGTGATAGTGTCTACTCTATTCCACTGTAATCTAAATTATTTTGGGGGGAAAGCCGATCTACAAGCTCACAACACATCACAGCATGTTGTGGGCTTGTAGATCAGCAATTTTCTTTTATTTTTAGCCTATAATGACGTGCCCAAAATTGCGATGTCAGGGTTAAAGTGGTTAGCTATACTTTAGAAAATCTGGAGACTGGGAAGTGAAGTATATTTTCTGGTCCCAAAAGTGGCTGTAATCAGTTTACTGGGAAAAGGTTTAAGAAGAGAAGATCCGGTCAAAGTTTGTCAGAGCATAGTTTTATTACCGCCCGACTGGCAAACTGCCAGGTGGGTCTGATTTAGCAGCGCACAGCTTTCACATTGAAATCAACATCAACAAAAGGAGGAGCTAGGTGGTTTAAGCCCAGCCCCCAATCCCTGTAGGCCTATCACACATCACATACATGAGTTCTGGGAAGTCGTGGCTCGAGTCCCCGCCCACAGCCTGGTATCACTTTAGCATTGTCCTTACAATGTAACAAACTTATCTTATGTCCAATTATCAAGCTTTACTATTACACAAACTCATATTATGAAATCATTGTTTAACATCTTATTATCTTCAACATAAGCCGACACATGTATGTTTTCAACCTTAAATGAATGATTTACACAAAAAAAGATGTTTGTAAGAGAACATGACATTTTCCTTATATTCAAGAAGAAAGGTTACATGGAACTAAATGGTCTCTTCCCAACCACATTTGTTCATACTTGTGTTACTTACTACAAAATAAGCTTTTACACAAAGGCTGGTTTCCAATAAGTCAATAAAAGCAGCATTTACTTCAGGACTGAATATTTTCCTTAAATGATATTTCTCTTTGTTAACAGCACCAATCTTAGTTATCAAACTTTAATAATTTCAACTACTCATTTAAAAGGCTCTTATTATTGTGTACAATGTATATAGTCTTACTCAGCTTGACAGAGTTAAAGCCAAACTTAAAAGGTCCTATGTAGACATTCTGTCCTCTGCCTCTCCATCCACTATGCATTTACTGTCTGTGACCAGCGGACTCTCACAAGGGGAACAATGGAATTCCGATTAGCTCAGATAAAAACTAAAGAGGCCACTCTCAGCCCAGGGTGTCGACACCTGGACTCCAGGAGGGCAAGCTTCAAACATTATGTATACAATAGGACAAAGGCTTCTTTTCAGTCTCCAACCTTGGGTATAGGCCGTGTCGTGACCCTCCAAAAAGTGCCTAGAAAATGAATTTTGTTCCCACGTCTTGGATCTACTTTTTCAATGCATTTTTGCATAGACAATACCCTTGTGGACTTTGGGTTAAAATACCTCCTCACAAAATCTTGCAGTATTTTTTCACAAGCCAGAAATGTGTGAATAACCAAAATAAAAAAAACGAAAATCTTGTGCTGCTATTTTTGCTCGTAAAATATTGAAAACTGATTTTGGCAACACAAAATCTTTCTCAAATGTCATAAATACATGTACCTAACATCTGAAACAAGTATTGGTGCCTTAGTGTACTCATGTTTGAATTTTGATCATGAAATGTAGAAAGAAAACGCTTCTACTGAAGTGATTGGTGCCCAGCACAATGAAACATACAAATAGTACATTTAGCTAAAAGCTTATATTTCATACATAGCAAATGTCACAACCTACTGTGTACTGAAAGGTAGGAGAAAAAAAGCAGCACTCCTTGGCCCAAAATGGCTGAAAATCAGCCCCCTAGATTGGAATAATGCTAAAAATGGACTAGAGTAAAATAAATACACTAAAGCTCCAAATTATTACAACATATGGTATGAAATATTTATTAAAATACCACAGTGTGTCACAGCATGTGTCATTTGTACATCAACCCTCCCACCCACCCCCCAGATCAGGCCTTCTGTGTCACTCACAGGTATGAACAGAGAAATGTTGGTTGACAGTGCAACGGCAGCAAAATAGTATACAAATATGACAAAACATGAAAGTGCAGACTGCATCTCCTGTGGATGACCACTGATCACACCATTGATGGATTTGGGGCACCAACTTGACTCAATGAGTATGTATTGTAGCCCTGCATCACCAAACCTTTTTCCTACAATACCTAGGAAGGACATGTATGTATGTTCAGAGATGTTGCACTTGGTAGGGCAGTGAAAAACCAGCTGGGGGAAATCAGGGGTCAACCTCCGCTTCAATTTATCCTGCCTGCAACATAAAATGTTAGGGAAAGATGAGCACTAGTGTATAAATAAAGATGTATTAACAATGATCGCCAATTTAGTTTAAATATACTCTCATAGACGTTTTTGTGAGGGAATACATCTATAATATACAGTACTTTTCAGCATAAAGGTTTTTGTTTTGTTTCCCAGAACTGTCAAAGACACACATAGTATTTGAGTTACCTGTAGTTTGAAGCATCAAGATCCTCATGCTTCTTCACTGTGTTCACGAACATCCTTCGTAGCTGGTTTATTTTCAGCACCTCTTGGTCAACTACAAGCCATGGCGGATGACTCTCACAGAAGATCTTGTAGCGGTCAGCGAAGGGTGGTTCATTTACACACACACACACACACACACACACACACACACACACACACACACACACACACACACACACACACACACACACACACACACACACACACACACACACACACACACACACACACACACACACACACACACATTAAACCATTTATTTATGTTCACATAAAGGAGAAACATACAGGGACACAAATATTATAGGTGCAGTAAGGTTACATTCACATGATCCTGGCATATGTCTTCACGATACAATAAACATGTCACTCAGTACTCTATGGGTATAAGTACCACCGTCTCCGCCATATATGGCGGCTGCCAATTACAGCACAATACTTTGCCAACCTTTTTGCCTCCTTTTTGGGCATCCAAAGTTTTTGAAACCCTCTAACAGCCAGTACGTGGGTATGTCCTATAGGCTGCCAAATATAAAAACAAATAGTCTGCACCTAATAGCCCAGCTCTGAGATGGTATGTAGGAGTGGTTGGTATTTAATGACCTTTGTCATAAAGGCTTCCTCTAGGCTAGAGTCAAAGGTGCAGGCTATCTAATACAGACACTTCCCTGGACTCTTTATCAATCACAACATCTGGTGTATTAGCTGTTAACTATGTAAAGATGTCTGAGTTATCGCAGAGATGGAACATGGATGAAATGACACACAAATGTTTAAAATACAGTAATAGCACCCATACAATCATAAAATGACAAATCAATATTTGACAGTCCAATATTGACATGCATGTTTTGTTTACAATCTCTTACTTGGCCATATTGCCAATTAGCTTATGGGCTTTATCAGCACTGGTGAGATGCAGTGGTGGACACTCACTTGAGTACTGTACGTTTTTTTAGTACCTGTACTTTCAGTGGTGTAAAGTAACTAAGGTAATTTACTCAAGTAGGCTACTGTACTCAAGTAGAATTTTGAGGTAGTTTTACTTTCACAACGCGACGTGTTGTGAGCTTGTAGATATGCTATTTTCAATTGATTTTTTTCATGTGATAACATAAAAAATGATTTCAGATGATGTTAAAATGTGTCTCCCCCCCAAATAAATCTATTGAAAATAGCCGATCTACAAGCTCACAACGCGTTGTGATGTGTTGTGAGCTTGTAGATCTACTATTTTCAATGCTTTTATCTGATAACACAATAAATTATTTCAGTCTCATGTTAAAATGTGAGCCCCCCCCCCCCCCCCCCCGTGTGTGTGTGTGTGTGTGTGTGTGTGTGTGTGTGTGTGTGTGTGTGTGTGTGTGTCTCACCTGCTGACGTTTCTGTTTGAGAGAGTTGATCCTTCTGCCGTTTTCCTCTCACATTAATCACATTAATGTATTTTTGTCAATAAAACGCTGGTAGAATGTTGCGTGAAATCCAGCGTCCTCAGGACGAAACATTCTGAAACATTCAACCAGGTGTTTGCACTTTCTCCATTAACGGCCCGGCCCGTACATCTACATAAACGTTCATATTTCAGATTTAAAATGCTTACCCATGGCCATGGATGTTACAATTATGTACGGGCCCAGAGAAGTACCTGTATCTTCCGTATTGTTCAATAAAAAGCCTGTTAATCCGATCGGTGGCCATTTTCACCATATCCTTTCAACCACGCGACCCTATCGGATGGGAGGTGTATTGCACTCTGATACATTATAAATCGATGAGAAAATGGCCACCGATCGGTTAAGAATACTCTTTATTGAACAATACGGAATATACGGGTATTTCTGCGGGACCATACAGAATTGTAACATCAATGGCCATGCGGTAAGCACTTTATATTTGAAATCTGAACGTTTATGTAGATGTACGGGCCGTAAATGTAAAAGTGCAAACACCTGGTTGAAGTTCGGTCGGGACAGACGACCGTCGTGTATCCATGGCTTGTTGTACATGTATCCCATCTTGTCTGTGTAAATTCCTGAACCTCTTCTTTCTGGACAGACATAAGATTCATATAGCATCGTTTCGAGTCCTTTTGACGTGCTTTTGAAGGATATTTTCTTTGTTTTGATTAATTTTCTTCGGACGTTACCGTTGCTATGGCTGTTGTTGCAGGAAATGGTGAGGCGGAAGAGGCGACTCCATTGGTTGTAACGGGAATCACGTGCCAAAAACCGCACCACCCCTATTTTCATAGCAGCGCAGTATTACTGCGCTGCTAAGAAAATAGTACCGACTTTTAAACTCTAATTATAAAAATACTGCGCCAAATCAGATGTCGGTAAAACATTTTCTTACTTACTACCAATAGATCTTTTTTAAGAAGCAGAGATTATTTAGGTCCACTTGATGGGAACGAAACTGAAGGAAAAGGAGCTAGACAATACGGCCTAGTACTGTATTTTTACATGTCAATGCAGAGGAACATGTCGTATATTATGAGGCATAAACTGCGTGTTATCAGGCCCGTTGGTGGTAATAAATAAGAGGAGAAGAAGAGAAGAGACGTCAGGACCAGGTTTCCAACTCATTCATTTATTCCATAAAGACCACAATAAGCAGCATCTTAACAGCATAACAGAGAGAGCCAGGGAGCCGGAGCTCCCCGACCGCCTCACGTCGTGTGAGACAGTACTAACTACTCATTTTAGAGTCACTGTTTTATACACATTAGAATGCATGTGGGATGGGGGAGAGCCCCAACAGCTGTTGACCAACTTCTTTGAACATTAGTTGACATGATTTGCAAGTGCCTGGAGGAAGGGAGTGAAGTCTCCCAGTTTAACACAATAGATCCACATTTGAATAGCCTACAGCCTGTTCATGTGGGTGGGGGTCAGTGATAGCCTCCCCCCACCTGTTGACCAAACAAATGGTAGACTTACTGTCTCCAGGTTAAACAAAGGAAATGTACAGCTATGCAGTGTCCCTAATTACCTATGCAAACACTATAAGTTCTGTGGTATCTGGGTCATAAGGGAACCGGCGGAAATACGAGTCCATTTCCGGAGGCGGGGAATAAAGAATCATCGTTCAGAGACCGGAGCTTTCCTTTCTTAACAATTCCATTTTATTGTCAGAGTTCTCAGCATCCCATACATACAAGTCAATTCGACGTACAGTGCATAGTCCATAGATCCATTTTATCCTGTTGGACGCGACATCTGTGTGTAGCCGAAAAACACAGAGTCCTGTCTGCTTCCAATACAAGTCATTTTATACAAAACAGTTCAGTACAGCTAACTACCTCCTGCCTGCTGTATACAATAGCTCGGACCGCCTTCTCCTCTCAGGGCACTGATTCATATTAAACCCTGTTTGTCTTAACTCATCTTGGCTGGCTTGACTGAAGAGGGCAACTGTCTTTGTGAGAACCAAGCACTCGGGGTGTGGTATTTTGGATTCACACCATATTTGGAAGTGTTACCTTGACCAATTCACTGCAGCTGGCAGTCACCACTAGAATCTTCCCAAATAGCCTAGTGACGTTTTGGTCTCCTCTTGTTATTAGATACTTTAATGGTTTGTGTTTATAATATATTAATATCATAATAATTTCATATTCCATAAGCACAGGACCCGATATTCACGACAAACAAAAAGGTTTAGGTGTGGGGGAATGCCAAGTTGATCGCCTCTCAGCCTGCATGAGCAAATGGAGAAAACCCCCAACCAACATTTAAATTCATTAGTGTGTCTTTACTTCAAGCAAGTTCTTCTTTCTCATATCCTTACTTATATGTAAATACCATGCTTATGTTTGAAAAGTATACCTCAGAAGTTATGATGCAAAGCGTGCAGAGCTAATTCAGGCAGAAAACTCAAAGGAGTGCCAATTCCTGATCAGCTGATCAGTCACACGCTATCTCCATCTGATTGGGTTTTAAACCTCCCTGCTCACAGCTCATTCTTCTTGCTGCTGCTCTGCCATCTTGTTGCTCTGCTATGCTGCTTCTCTGCTGCTGCTTTGTACTCTGCTCAATTAAGTTTTTTTTTTGTACTCCCACCACCCCCCTAGCATCCACCTGCATCCACCTGCACCATCCATCCACTCTGTTTCAATGATTCGCTTATGGGGGTCTATTTCATTCCATTCCCTGTAAAATCTAGTTGGCAAATCATTTATTATAATTGATGCTTATAGGGAATGAATGAAATGAGACAGAGCCGTGACACCAAATCTGCTTAAATATGTATGCCCTTTAAATTTATGCTCAATAAATATATTTATTAAATCCAAGAGTTGTCTGACTGAAATCCACTGTATACTGGCAGGTGGCAGTCCTGAGACAGGCATTAAATGTGGCATGGTCCAACTATATTCCATGTTTGGGATTTCAATAATTGGGTCTTATCAGTACAGACAGTGCTTCCATCTTACATTGCAGGAGCAAAAGGGCCACTTAGCTGCAAAGGTGAATGGGTGCGTATTATACTTCATATGGTTATTACAGTATATAGACAGATGGCTTTTCAGAGGACTGTGTTACTTGAGGACAGGAGGTGACTGGAAGTTCTACCAGCTGAACTAGTTTTTTGTTTGTCAACTTTAATAGCTGGGGTTTCCATGAAGGTGAACAGGTAGTGTATGTTGATAAGAAAGTCTAAGGTATGCTGATGGAGCGATGAGTGATTAATGAAGGGGGTGAGCATGTCATCCCGACACTTTATGAGCCACCAAAATTATTCAAACACATTTTTTTTTTTGATTGTGAATAATTAAAATATGTTATAATGAAAAAGTATAGCCGATATTCTTCCTTAAAAAATAATGCCAAGTGCCACATGGACATAGACAAGTTTTGCCACGGACATGTTTGTCCATGTACAGATGTTGATGACCCCTGATCCTTGGTTCTGGTGACTGATATAGTCCTTCTAATGCATGAGGAGACCGTGTTTTTTCAATTACTTTTTTCATTTATAATTTTTTTTCATTTTCCCCAAGAATAATAGAAAATGTAATGAAAAAGTAATTGAAAAAAGCACGGTCTCCTGAAGCATTAGAAGGACAATATCAGTCACCATACCAAGTACATGTGTTTTAAATTAATCTAACATGGTTAAAATGGAGTTTGGAGTTACAATGGGTTTGTATGGGAAGGAGGCATGTCTGTTAAAATGAATATCATATATCTAAATACTGAATTAAGCAACTTAAAAACTGTGTGGGGTGCTCACAAAAGCCCCAGTAGACATAAAAATTACCCCAAACATGTTTGAAAGTGTAGTAAGGGGGTGGTTAGATGGGTGGAGAGTAAACACATTCAAGATTTTCAAGTGATCCACAAAAAGGTTGGGAACCAATGAGTTACATAATAGAACATTCATTTGTAGTGTAGAATTTGAACAATTAAGTCACAAAATAAAGACATTTACAGTAGCTTGAAATAACGATAAAACTGATTAAATTAAAGAACAGGGATTTAGTTTGGAGAATTGCAAATTAGATCAATGTTAATCAATAGATTAGTTGCTGAAAAAGACACCCTGTACCTACCGAGACAGATCCATCTGGGTTTGAGTCAAAAGTTATGACCGTTCCATAAAAGTGGGTCGCCTGAGCTCCACAGAGCAACAGCAACAGGAATGGTGTTGAAAAGAGACACATGATTTGGTAAGTGAGTTTAGTGAGTGAATTTACAGCAAGTAGGTCCCATGAGGAAATCTCTGTTGAAGGACAAAAATAACCCTAGCAACAAACTGTTTGTTATTAGATTAGAGATGTCTTTATTATCCAGAAGGGAAAATTGTTTTGCTCAGGTCAATGCATACATTCAACAAGACAATATATAAATAAACACCACAATTAAAACACCTAGCAAAGTACTTCAATTCTATAAAAGAAAATATATAAGAGACTTTAAAAGAAAGCAATGTCCTCTCCACACTTGTGGAGCACCCAGCATGTGTTTGTTTCATGTGTGTGTGCATGTATGTAAGTCCATGGAGCGATTAGCACAGAGTCCAGCTCATCCAGGTGCCTGTGTGTGCGTGTGTGTGTGTGCATGGAGGGGGGGGGGCATTAGCGAGCATAGTCCAGTTCAACCAGGCGAGGTGGATCAGGTATTAGTGGGTTTGTGTTTGTTTAGAAGTCTAATGGCTGAGGGGATAAAACTGGCACTACCCTTTGCCTTCCTAAATAGAGAGGCACCACATCTCCTACCCGAGGGCAGGACCTGAAAGCAGGTGCTGAGATTATGAGTTGGGTCTCTCGCGATCTTTCCTGCTTTCTTCACTGTCCTTTGGTCGTAGAGATGCTGAAGGGTAGAGCACTGTACCCCACAGAGCTTAGACCCCAAGGTGGTCACCCTCCGCAGCTTAGCCTTGTTGGTCTGTGAGAGCCCCCCATACCAAGCCAGGAAAGAGAAGGTAAGGAGGCTTTCTATATGGCATATGTAGAAGCTGCGAAGGATGGGAGGGGCCACATCCATGCGTGTCAGCCTCCGTAGGAGGTAGGTCCGCTGTTGACACTTTGCAAAGATGGCCTGTGTGTTGTCATTAAAGGTCAATCCATTGTCAATAGTGGTCCCGAGGTATTTGTAACTACTAACCCGCTCCACTACCTCACCACCAAGTGTCAGCTGTGGAATCGGGTCGAGGTCATCCTTCCTCCGGGGGCTTATGAGGAGCTCCTTTGTCTTCCTCACGTTCAACCGGAGGTAGTGCTCCTCACACCACTGGTGCAGCTTCTGTGCTTCCTCCTTAAAGTGAGCAGGGCTGTTTGAGGTGTTGACCAGAGCAGTGTCGTCTGCAAACTTCACGGCCATGCTCGCACTGTCCGAGCTCCTCAGGTTGTTGGTATACAGTGAGAAAAGGAGTGGGGAAATCACTGTCCCCTGGGGGGCAACGGTAGATGTGGTCATGACAGAAGATGAGGAGTTGTTGACCTTAACAAACTGCTCCCTCTTGGACGGCTGCCAGCTGGTCGTAAAATCTCAAGCGTGTTCCAGAGAAGTTCCTTTGAATTGTTCCACTCCCCTTTTCACACAATAAAAGGCAACAGGAAATTAAATATCCAACTTCAACTTCACATGCTGAACAGTGTTGCCATGTCTGCTTATTATAAGCGACGTTGGGCTTGTTTTTCTGTAAAGTAAAGTTGCTCGTAAATATTGGTAGTTGCGGGTTGTGCTTATTTGGGCTTGGTTCACAATTGTACATCCGTTCTGTCTGGAAGCGAGTCCCTCTATTGCATGATGGATCAGCTGAACTTAATGATCTCATGTGTAATGAGACTAAAGAAGTTTACAACGTTTAACCCAACCACCAAATAATAGACTAATAAAAATGGAAAGGATATTATATAAGCCTTTTCTACTGAACATTGCTCTCCTTTACGGAGGTAAAAAGATTATGTAATCCAAGGCAAGTGGAACGCTGCTATCCAAAAGATTATGGACCAGATTTTATTGATCTACTGAGGGGAAATTCGTCCTTTGGATTAATAGATCCCTATACGTCGGAATGGGGAATGGATCTATTCCTGTGGACCCAGCTTTCATCCACAATGGTAAGACTTATTAGGCTATTGTGTGTGGCGTTCATGTGATCAGTATACAGTAGCCTACATAATACCACGGACACTGGAGGTGAGACAGCCTAGAAAATAAATAAAAACCGGTGGGATCTGCATCATGTCTATATTATGCATAGGCAACAAGCAATACATTGTTGTCTTTCGGCCTGGCGAGAGAGTATGTTTTGCCCCCTGTCCGTCCGTCCGTGTGTCCGTCGGTGTGTCTGTGTGTCCGTCGGTGTGTCCGTCCGTCCAGGGGTGTAGTGGAGGGGGGACACGGGGGAGCGGCGCTCCCTCACTTCTCTAACTGCTTAAAAAAAATATATATATATGTTGTTTTTTTTTATGTTTTTAAAAAATATATTATTATGATTTAAAAAACATTTAAAATCAACACATTTGTAACAACAGCATAATATTGGGTTGTGCAGGTGAGATTTAGAAAACCCTGTGGGTTAAGCAAATAAGCAGACTTGGCAAGAGTCAGACTCAAGAGCTAATCGCTCCATTGGTTGTGATGTCAACACTGACAACAACCGACCAATAGAGCCATGGCATGGGCAGGCAGAAGGAGGGCGCCTCCATTCAAATCAATGAAGATCAACCACACCTGCTGGCTGACAGCTATCAATCAATCAACTTGTCCTGTAGGTGTGTGGTTAAGTGATTTGAATTTAGAACAAAGCGGAAGCTAAGCCTAACAGCCATCCGAGAGCGCCAGCAGCACCAAGATGTCTAATTTAAAACAATCATCACTCTTCAAATTCATGAATAAAACTAGTTCTAGAATCCAATCGCCCACACCAGTTGTTACTGAAGCAGCAGCCGATGAGGAGATTGAGGACGACAGCGAGCTTATTCTTGTTTCTGATGAGGACGAGTCCGACAAAGGTGAAGTTAGTATTTTGCTGTGGGCCTGTGTCTTATTGTAGGCTATGGAGTTCGCATTTTTAAGCAGTCCTGTCTTAAAGGCAATCAAAAGAACATTGGCCCTCATTTATCAACGCAGCGTATAAACCGGCGTATATTTTTCCATATATTCGGCCGTACGCCAACGTCGAAGTCACATTTATCAACAAATCCTACACAGCCGATCCGAGCGTACATTTGGTCCCAGCCTTGATAAATCTCACGTCTGAAAACGAGCGTCATTTAAATATCACGCCCTTAAAGGAGAGATCCGGACATTTTAAGTGTTATCTTTGATGTGTCGCTTATCACTCACCATCCTTGAAAGGGACGTTGAGTTATTTCAGAGAGTCCCGTGTCGTAATTTTTTCGACCCCCTCCGTTGGCATAATGGGAGCGCGTGCCTAAGTGAAATTCGTCTATTATAACCGATGCAAAGTTATTCTTTCTCTACTACTACTCATTGTAGAGTCTCATGATACTCAAACATGCACTGAAAGTTCCTGAGAGGCTAACGCTAATGCCGAACGAGCTAACGCTGGTTGCTTGTTTCTCTCCCAGAACCTGGCAACTCGGTGTTGCCAGGGAGATAACACTTAAAATGTCCGGATCTCTCCTTTAAATATTCTGGAAACACCGATTTTACGACATGAAGAACCGAAAAGAAAGAGTTTCGCCGGCTCGCCTCGCCTCGCTGCCTGTCAAGTCACACACACGCAGACGCACACACACACGCCTCTCTCTCTCTCTCTCTCTCTCTCTCTCTCTCTCTCTCTCTCTCTCTCTCTCTCTCTCTCTCTCTCTCTCTCTCTCTCTCTCTCTCTCTCTCTCTCTCTCTCTCTCTCTCTCTCTCTCTCTCTCTCTCTCTCTCTCACACACACACACTCACACTCACACTCACACTCACACACACACACACACACACACAAGCCTGATCTCCAGAGATTACCGTAACATTGCACGGAACGAGTGCACTTCATTCCGTGGATAGCCGCCTCGGAACTCCCGAATTGCGTGCATATGTACGGCGAGTCCCACGGTGGGCGTAACCAGTCGCAACCCGGAAAAACCCGGAAGCAGAGCAGTCCCCACAAAAAAAATTACGATTCTGTGCCTATCGGTACATAACTCAAACGGCGCTGAGTAGGCACAGGCGAACGTCCCACCGTTCAGGACGGCAACTCGGTCGCCTTAGCTCCCTCGGTGGTCCTTCACGGGGGGACAGTTCGCCTGTGACTGCGCGCCTCCGAAATGGTTTTGTCACAAAGGGAGCGCCGTACCATATGCACGCAATTCGGGAGTTCCGAGGCGGCTATCCACGGAATGAAGTGCACTCGTTCCGTGCAATGTTACGGTAATCTCTGGAGATCGGGTTGCACACACACACACACACACACACACACACGCCCAACTGTGTCTTTCATGTCATCCGTAGCGGTACAATCTTTGTCACGTAGGCTTATTATGATAACAATCACATCGCCATGAATGGAATACGTTTGCATATTAATTTATTTACCCCATACCGAGCAGTGCGCGTTCGAGTTACACAAAAATAAAGCGTGCAGACTCGGGCGGTTGGCAGTGATTCCGTGCCGCCACGTTAATAAGAGATTGGAGCGTCGGGTTTATATCCTTAACCCAGCCAGGTTGTAGCCTATAACTCTCTATGACATAACTCCATACCATAGGACAAGCTACTGTAAGTTTGTAGACCTCACTGTCCATGAAAAGATGGTCGGGACTCGGGAGTCCCGACCGCTCCCCACTCCCGACGCAAAAGCTCTACAAGCTCACAATGCGTCGCCTTGTGAGCTTGTAGATCTGCTATTTTCAATGCAGCCAGATCTGCATTCTTATCTGAATGACTGTTAAAGCAGTTTGTTTAAATTACTTTATAAAATGTTATATTTTCACAGGGATTATTTTATAGTGTAGATATACATTTTGGACTGGATATAATGTGTCAGACAGTCAGACAATGATGCTCCGCAGGTCTAGGATGGAAAAACGGGCGCAGCCAAAGTCAACAACTGCTCGTGACCAGACGTGAGATTTCAGCCTAAGGTAGGATGAAGCCCACGTCAGGATATAATGATAAAATGATAAAGGTGCGGTGATCTCGCCGTACGCCCATTATTTGGGCTGCACCGCGTTGATAAATGAGGACCACTGTCTATTAGTATGTGCTGGCCCTGGGTATAAATCAAATGGAGATGTTTTATTATTATGCATTATGCCCTTAGATGGTGGTTCCACTGCCACCACGTCCACGGCACCTGCAACTTCAACTGCTAGTAGCCCCCATGCCCGGACAGATTCTCCAATCATTCCCTCTCTCAGTGACAGTGACACCACAACATAGGGTGAACAGCAGCCTGAGCCAACACCCGTTTCACAGCCACCACCTGCCTCATCTTCATCTAGCCATCACCCCGATGTGTGGAGCAAAGAAATGTGGAGGGAGAAACAAAAAATATATCCCTAGATAGAGTCAAGAAATGGCAAAATTGGCTG
This sequence comes from Gymnoscopelus braueri, assembly GCF_963280865.1. NCBI lineage: Eukaryota > Metazoa > Chordata > Actinopteri > Myctophiformes > Myctophidae > Gymnoscopelus > Gymnoscopelus braueri. The sequence goes on along the minus strand of NC_137608.1, from coordinate 9,368,884 downwards.
TAAAATTTGCGCTGAAGTAGGCAAACTACATTTTAAGAAAATGCAAGGAGAGCGGCTGTCAGAAGAATGGCGACGCCATAATGTAAACCAGACTGGGTCAAACCGCCTTTCTAAACTGCGCTCACTAAGGAAAAAAACACATAAAATCGAAAGCACACAAACGTGCACAAGAGATTGTGGACATGTCAAAGAAAGGGACTCTTGAAGATATGCGACAAAATGAACGAGTCCAGTCTACAGGCTACAGCTGCTGTTTTCAGGTCAGCCTACCTTCTTGCCAAGAAAGACAGACCATACTCTGACCATTTTGATATTCTTGAACTGCAACAGCTAAATGGTGTGGAGTGGACATTGGACATGGTCTTCATTCTAGATACAGTGCTGCTCAAATTATTGACCATGTTGCTGGAGAAATGCGTAAAAAGATATGCAGAATCATCAAAGAGATAAGGGGGAATATATCTATAATTATAGATGGGTCCACAACTCTGAGTGCGAAAACAACTTTGATTATTCATTTAAAATGTGAGACTGACAAGAACAGTGACCCACATTATGTGTTTTTAGACCTGATCGAGCTCTCAGACCAAAAAGCAGAGACAATAGAACACAGTCTGTTAGCCTGTTTGAATAGGCATGGTTTTGATGATCACTACCTTAAAAAACATTTGATTGCATTCACAAGTGATGGCGCTAGTGTGATGTTGGGTAGAAAATCAGGTGTTGCCAAGAGATTATCAGAGCACTACCCCAATATTATTATTTGGCACTGTCTTAACCATAGGCTGGAATTAGCTGTATCTGATGCAGTGAAAGATGTTGGTGGGGTTAATCACTTCCAGTCCTTTATGGATAAACTATACGAGCCTATACAGCCGGTCCCCACAGAATCAAAGAGAGCTGGCGGGGTGCGCACAAAAGCTGCACCAGGAGGTATCCAAAATAGGGCGAGTACTTGATGTAGGCTGGGTGGCAAGCTCATTCCGCACAGTCGCTGCAGTGTGGAACTAGGTCTCCGCCAGGTCAGGTAGGTTATTGTGGCCTCCTGGTGGCGCTATAATAGGCCAATGTTTAAAGGGTTACATTCGTTCTTAGGCCTTGCACGGCAATCGGACACAGCATTCATGGTTTGAGGCATTTTGTGCAAAAAAAAAGGTTTTGCTAAATTAGACCTGCTGGTGGCGCTATAACAGGCCAATGTTAAAAGGGTGGCATTTGTTCCTCAACATAGTGTGAATGTGCGTGCAAAGTTTGACCGCAATCGGACGGTGCGTTCATGATTTGCAGAATTTTGTTCAAAACAAGCCACTACTGCAAAAATCTGAAAGACGTGTTTCGTTTAATGACTATAGAGATACTGTGTATCGATTTGCGAGATTTTTGGACAAAATCTGTAGGAGTACTGTCAAAAAATATGTTTTGCACAAATCGGCCTCCTGGTGGCGCTAAAAGGCCCATGTGAAAAATTTGGGGCAGATGTTCGGAATTGGCATCTGTGTGCACAATTTCGCTGCGATCAAGCCAACGGTGGCGGAGATTAGCTGCTCACAGACGGACGGACGGACACAAGGACACACGGACGGACGGACGGGGTGGAAAACATACTCTCTCGCCATGCCTTTTGGCCTGGCGGAGACAATAATTTTGAAGCACTCTGTTCACATTTTTCAAAGGCCAAGAAAGATGACGCGCGCACGGCAACAGACAGAAAACAGTATGAGGGCATTGTGGGGCACTGATCAAGGCCAAGACACAGTGAGGCAGGGTACAAACCCAATAAAGGGCATTTATTGCAGGTTTGGCTCAGAGAGCATTGTTCATGTTTTGTCTTTTTCAAACTCAAATCATAATAACGCAAACATTTAACACAGGTTCTTCCCAGGGTCGGGGTTTCCTTTCACATTCACAATCCATGCAATTAGTACGTTCCGAGACATTCTTTTAGTTTCCAATTTCACTTTTAGCAATGTCACATAGGTAAAGGGAAAATAGTGGAGTTTCTCACTTACCGCCCGAGCACCCGGGAGAGCCAGTGGAGAGTGAGAGAGAGCGTCTGTGTTTGTAGCTTGGGTGCCACACCTAGCCGGTCATCACAGGTGCGCTGAGTTGGGGCTGATTCATGATGAGGGAGAGGTAGGTACCGCCCCTCGATGACGTGGCCTAGGCTGTGGTGTTGTCTGCCAGGTCTCTCTCTGTCTCTCTCCCACTGTTTCTCCCTGGTGAGGTGCCTACCTGTCGGGCGGTTTCCCAGTGAAACTCCACATATCCCCCCCCTAAGCCCGCCGCCTGGGCCGGGGGCTTCATTTTCCTCCTCTTCATACATCCTGGATAGCGCGTCTGCGTGCGGGATGTCCTTCCCGGGCCGGTGCTCCACTCTGAAGTTATAGTCCTGCAGCTCTAAGAACCAGCGCGTCACCCTGGCGTTCCGGTCCTTATTGGTCGCCATCCATTTTAGAGGTGCATGATCTGTAATGAGAGTGAAAGTGCGGCCCCACAGATAATAGCGGAGGTGGTGTATGGCCCACTTCACCGCCAGACACTCTTTTTCAACAGTTGCATAGTTTTTCTCGTGATCTAATAGTTTTCTGCTCACATACGTCACCGGGTGCTCCTCGCCATTAATGACCTGGGCGAGGACGGCGCCAAGCCCGGTGCCGGACGTGTCCGTGTGGAGGAGGAACGGCTGGCCGAAGTCGGGGGCCTTCAGCACCGGCTCCTCACAGAGTGCGCTCTTCAGCTGCTGAAACGCCACCTCCGTTTCGGCCGTCCAGGAGACGTGGTGTGGCAGTTTCTGTCGTGTTAACTCATACAGTGGGGCTGCAACAGTAGAGTAGTTTTTAATAAATTGTTGATAATACGAAATTAAACCGAGGAATGACTTTACTTGTTTTTTCGTGACGGGACGGGGCCAGTCCCGGACGCGCTCCACCTTGCGCGTCTGTGGTTTTACGCAGCCCCTGCCAATTGTGTAGCCGAGGTAGTCGGTCTCCGTCAGGCCGAGGCGGCACTTCTTGGCGTTGGCGGTCAGCCCGGCGCGTCTGAGGGCGTCCAGTACCGCTCGATGAGCTCGTCGACGCGGGGTATCGGGTAGGCGTCGAACGCGGATACCTCATTCAATTTGCGAAAGTCATTGCAGAATCTTAGGGAGCCGTCCGGCTTGGATACTATCACGATGGGACTGGACCAGGGGCTGTACGACTCCTCGATGACGCCGAGCTCCAACATCTTGGTCACTTCCTCTTTAATCGCCACCCGTCTGGCTTCTGGGATACGGTACGGCCGTAGGCGCACCACTTTCCCCGCCGTGGTGCGTATGTCGTGACGTATGGCGTTCGTCCGCCCAGGTAAGTCGGAGAAGACGTCACGGCTCCGTCCCAGCAGCTCCTTGAGGTCCTGGGACTGTGCGGGGGAGAGGTCCTCTCCGAGGGGAGCCGGGGGCAGGCTCGGCGGGGCGGCTGTGGCGAGCAGGGAGGGCAGGGCCAGCGGCGGGGCGTCGTTCCACTTCTTCAGGATGTTTACGTGATAGATTTGGTGACCCTTCCTCCGGCCGGGCTGGCACACCTTGTAGTCGACGGGCCCCATCTTCTCTACCACTTCGTAGGGTCCTTGCCATTTCGCCAGGAATTTGCATTCGCTGCTCGGGACGAGGACCAACACTTTCTCCCCCACCTGGAACTCGCGGAGCGTGGCGCCGCGGTTATACGTGCGCGCCTGGTCCCGCTGTTCCTGCTCCATATGCTCGCGCACCAACGGCCAGATCGCCTTGGCCCGGGCCTGGAAGCGCTCGATGTGGTCCACGACGCTGCGGTGGGGGGAGGGTTGGCTCTCCCAGGTCTCCTTGGCGATGTCAAGCAATCCACTCCGGCCATACACGAGTTTGAAAGGCGAGAACCCCGTGGACACCTGCGGCACCTCCCTGATGGCAAATAGGACAAATGGGATCAACTGGTCCCAGTCTTTCCCGTCGACATCAGTTAGTTTTTTCAACAATTTTTTAAGTGTCTGGTTGAATCTCTCAACGAGACCATCAGTTTGTGGGTGATAGACAGAGGTGCGTATACGTTTTACTTTTAGCCATTTGTACAGTAGTGTCATTACTCTAGACATGAAACATGTGCCTTGATCAGTGAGGACCTCTTCGGCTATTCCCACCCGGCTAAACATCATCATCAGTTCGTGGGCCACTGCTTTGGCCGAGGCGGTCCGTAGGGGAATAGCCTCTGGATAGCGAGTAGCATAATCAAGTATTACCGGAATGTAGCGGTGGCCCCGGCCAGACTTCGGTAGTGGTCCCACGATGTCCATGGCGAGCCGTGAGAACGGTGTGTTGATGATGGGCAGCGGGACCAGTGGGTTATGAAACGTGGGTCGGGGGGCGGTTTTCTGACACTCCGGGCAGCCCTTGCAAAAGTCTTCTACGGCCCAGGCCAGTAGAAGCGGGCCAGAATGCGCTCGTATGTCTTTTTTACTCCCAGGTGGGCACCCAACTGGTGCGTGTGCGCTAGGTACAGGACTCGTGACACATATGTTTTAGGTACAAGCAGTTGTTCTATCGTTTCCCCCCCCTTGTCTATCACCCCTCTATACAACAGTCCATTTTTTAAAAGAAAGTACGGGGGATTCAGCGTACTCACCCCGTCACATTTCTTCCCGTCGATGGCGCGCCATGTCCAACGTGGGATCGACCCATTGGGCGGTGGCGAATTCCCCCCCCCCCTCGGGGCTTCGGGCATCTCGGGCCTGGGAAATTCGGCAAACGGGTCAGGGTCACTCGCCGCAGTCGAGGCGTCGCGGCCTGGCGGAGACTGGACCTCCTCTTCTGCTGCACTCGCCTCCTCTTCCTCCGCCGCTGCGGTGTGTGGGGCCTCTTCGGGAGAGGTGCCACTCTCGGAGCCGGGAGAGGTGGGGCGAAACGCCGGGCAGGCGTGTAGTGGAGCTGGGGGTCCGCTGCGCGCAGCGCGGCGGCGCCGGCGATGTGGCGGTTTCTTCTGTAGGCCAGGTTTCCAGTATCGGTCGAAGAGGACGCAGTCCACTCCGATCAGCAGTGGCACGGGCAGGTTTGGTACCACTCCGGCTGGTACCACGGCGTCACCCCGTGGCGTCTGGACCCGGAGCTGCGTCACCGGATAGTGGCGGACATCGCCGTGTACGCAGGACACCGGCACCGTGGTGGTGGAGAGCCGGCCCGCCAGGTCGGCGCGGACCAGCGTGACAGCGCTCCCCGAGTCGAGGAGTGCATGGGCGTCGGCACCGTCGATTTTCACCGGCAGGCGAGCGTGGCGGCGAGGTCCCGTCCCGGTGTGCAGGCACGGTCGGGCTGCGTCGGAGCTGGCAGCGGTCCCCATCGAGGCGTCGCGGTCCCGGTCGGGGCAGGACCAGGAAATGTGGTCGGCCTGACCACACACATAGCAGCGCCGCTGCTGTGCGCCCCGGCCGGGGCCCTCTGCGACGGCCGCGTCGGTGCGGGTGGAGGACGGGTTCGGCTGCTGGGTCCTCCGCCGGTCGCAGCTGGGCTTCTCGTCGGTCGGCGCTTTTGGTGTGTCGGCCCGGGTGGACTTCATCATCTCCACGCTGACTTGGTGATTTTCCAATAAAGCTACTAGTGCCTCCAGGGAGCTCGGGCTCACCTGCGAGGCGTATCTGCGGGTGTCGGGCGGCAAGGAACGTATGCATCTATCTATGACGATTCGGTCGATTATGGGGGGCTCTCCTCCGCTCGTCAGCCAGCTGTGCGTCATGCGTAACAGGCTCGCTACTTGGGGCCGAGGTGGCTGGGCCGCCTGGTAGGCCCAGTGGTGGAAACGCTGCGCTCTGGCGGGCAGGCTGTAGCCCTGGCTGGCCAATATCGCTTCCTTCAGCTTACGATAGTCTCTAGCGTCTGCCAAGGTCAGGTCCCGACAGACCCGCTGCGCTTCACCTGTGAGGAAAGGTGCCAATAGCGAGGCCCACTCTGCCGTCGGCCATCTCTCTCTGGCTGCGGTGCGCTCAAACACCTCCAAGTATGCTTCTATATCATCGTCAGGTGACAATTTAGTGAGCACCTCCCGTGGTGCGCGAGTAACAGAAACATCTCGGGAGATCCTGTCAATTAATTTTTGTACCGCTGTCTGCAAGTCAGTTTGGCTTTTCAGTAGCGCCGTCAAAGCGGACGCGTGCTCCATGCTGTGGGTTCTTGACGTAGATCAGTGTACCCGTATTCTCCACCATATGTGGGGCACTGATCAAGGCCAAGACACAGTGAGGCAGGGTACAAACCCAATAAAGGGCATTTATTGCAGGTTTGGCTCAGAGAGCATTGTTCATGTTTTGTCTTTTTCAAACTCAAATCATAATAACGCAAACATTTAACACAGGTTCTTCCCAGGGTCGGGGTTTCCTTTCACATTCACAATCCATGCAATTAGTACGTTCCGCAGGTTGCCTATAAAATAAAAGAGACATTCTTTTAGTTTCCAATTTCACTTTTAGCAATGTCACATAGGTAAAGGGAAAATAGTGGAGTTTCTCACTTACCGCCCGAGCACCCGTCCATTCACCAGGAGAGCCAGTGGAGAGTGAAAGAGAGCGTCTGTGTTTGTAGCTTGGGTGCCACACCTAGCCGGTCATCACAGGTGCGCTGAGTTGGGGCTGATTCATGATGAGGAGAGGTAGGTACCGCCCCTCGATGACGTGGCCTAGGCTGTGGTGTTGTCTGCCACGTCTCTCTCTGTCTCTCTCCCACTGTTTCTCCCTGGTGAGGTGCCTACCTGTCGGGCGGTTTCCCAGTGAGAAACTCCACAGCATGCTCAAAAGATTGTCCTCAAAACAGTTCATGCTTGACTTGGGACTCATGTATGATGTGCTTAATGAACTAGCCCTTCTTTCAGAGTGCCTACAGAGACGCACGCACAGCCTCTATAGTTTATGCAGATAAACTAATTAAACGCAGCATTTCCTTTATTAGAGCACTGAAAGAGAAACCTGGCACAAAAACACTTGAGGCTGAAATAGCTGCAAGAGAGGGCAAACTTGGGTCCGTTTCTCTGCTATTAATAGACAGCAGTTTTTAACTAGCCTAATTGATATATGTCAAATCGTATGTTTGCCACAGCTTCACTCAGAGGCGCCAGTTCAGTTCAAAACACTCAATGTCAGTCTGACTACAATGAGTTATTAAAACATCTAATAGTTATGGAGTCAGACAATTGGCCAGAGCCAGTACCCCCTGCATATGGGGAGAGTAGTATCAGATTTCTGTGTGAGAAGTTCAGCCTTGAATGCGCATCTTCAGTGAATGCTTTTAGGGACTACATAGAATGTGGAGGGAGAAAGGTTCCAGCCGCACTTGTACCCCTTATTAACTGTAATATGCTCATTCCATGCAGCTCGGCAGAATGCGAGCGCGGCTTTAGTCTGATGAACCTCATAATAACATCACTCCGTTCTAGAGATGCACGATATTGTTTTTTTGAAACTGATACCGATACCGATTATTTGCTGGGTCATATCGGCCGATACCGATCCGATACCGATATATTATATATTATATTTATATTGAGCTCATTGCTGAATGTTTTTATTTTAATTTGTTTTACTGGTGAAAGTTGATGGTAAACCCCCCTCTCCACTAGCCCTACTGTGATGAAAAATATTTATGGAATAAATACATTAATTATATATATTCTTCTAAGTAACAAACTTAACTATGACATCATTTTTGTATGCTATAAGCCATCACAGAATTATTTGAATCTTTGTATAACACAAAACCATATGTTATGTGGCCTATGGAACTAAGATCATTGAATCTAGTTTGTTATTAGTGTTATTCATATTGTCTGTAGTCTAAATTAATTAGCCTCTGCTCTAAACAATAAAGCCCCCCTTAGCTCTCCCAATCACAACTCCCTGGAGCCACCACTGTGTGTGTGTGTGTGTGTGTGTGTGTGTGTGTGTGTGTGTGTGTGTGTGTGTGTGTGTGTGTGTGTGTGATATACAAACTAATCTTACCATAAATACAATCTTTAGTTTATCACTATCTAACATTCTATAACATCAGCAGTGAGTTTATGAGAGGGACAGCTTGCTTCGTACACTACACTACAGATTGTAGGACAACAGGATGTCAAAGACAGAAACATTACCAGCTGAGAGCTAATTTGTGCTCATTCTCTGTGGTTAAATAAACAAGCAGCTTGCTTGTTCAATAGCAGCCGCTGGTTGCACTCGAGTCGAGTAACGAGTGTTTGTTACGTCGATGTTAAATAACGAGGCAATGTACACATTCGTGTTGAAAATATATCCTCCGCTGCTCCGCAGTATCACTACTCTAATCTAATTTAAGATGTACAAGAAACCCTCTGACTGTTCTGGGTATGAACTATGGACGTGAAGAGTTTGTTTGCTGTTAGTTTGACTACTTGTCTCTGTTCATTCATGCAGCAGCCTAGCCTAGCTTAGCCTGCTGCTCACTCAGTGCTCTGCATAGAGGTATAATATAACTAGAGGGCGGATTGCCCCGCCCCCAGCTATCATTTCAAGGAATGTGCTCAGTGGCGTTTTGAAGCACCCGGAAACCTGCCGGAAGTAGAATTATTGGTTCGATTTTGACCACACGTAGAGTTATGAGCATGCGCACTAGTGTCCTTTTTGCGTTCTACGGCAGCCTGTGTGTCAAGGATTGAACGCGAGATATTTATTAAATACACTCGAGATGCATATTTATATGTAAATGCATATGCATGTATGTATAATATGTTTACACATTTATATGTATAAATATAAATATCTCTCAGTATGTTTTGCGCGTGCATGTATTTCTCCCTGCCTGCAGTTCCAGCTTTGGCCACTGGGGAGCTTCAATGTTTCTCAGCAACTCTGGGGGCTTGGTGCTCTGTCTGAGAGAGACACGGTGACGGCATGTAGAGCGTGTGGAGGCCGGGGGGAGGTGCTACAGCTGGCTCTCTTAAAGAGACAGAGACAGGCAGACAGACTGCTCTCGGTCATATTGCTTCTCAATCATATCGGTGAATTTAATCGGGTTTATTTTGAGATTGGTTCGATACCGATATGGCATTTTAGGGCCGATATCGGCCGATTCCGATACGTTACCGATTATATCGTGCATCTCTACTCCGTTCGCGACTGCATACAGAACGTGTGTCGGCTCTGATGTTTATTAGACAGCATGGACCTCCGCTCAGGTCCTGGAATCCAGAGCCTTATGTCAAGACTTGGCTGCGAGCACATCGCGCGGCAGAAAGCACAAAAACCAGAGGGGCACAGCCTGTCATGTCAGATAACCCAGACCCACTTTGGCAGATGTTATAAGACAGGGGTTATTGGCTTCTTTTTGGTTTGTTTTATTGTCTCCGCCAGGCCGAAAGGCATGGCGAGAGAGTATGTTTTACCCCCTGTCCGTCCGTCCGTCCGTCCGTCCGTGTGTCCGTGTGTCCGTGTGTCCATCTGTCTGCGAGCGGCTAATCTCCGAAAGCGTTGGCCCGGTCGCTGCGAAACTGTGCACACACACTCCCTGGATGCCAATTCAGAACCTCTGCCCCAAATCTTTTACATGGCCCTGTTATAGCGCCACCAGGAGGCCGATTTGTGCAAAATCCATTTTTTTATATTACTCTTTTAATTTGATCCAAACATCACGCAAATCAGTACACAGTATCTCTATAGTCATGTGATCAACACGGATCTGTCTGATTTTCCATATTCCATCCTGATTGGCTAAGGTTGGCTTCCAAAGTTTGCAGGATTGGTCCATTTTGAACTAAATGCCTCAAATCATGAACGCAGCTTGCGATTTCCGTGAAATTTCACACGCACATTCCCACTAGGCCGAGGAAGAAATGCCACTTGGAAATTTTCAAATCAGCCTCATGGTGGCGCTATAAAAGGCCAAATTGCATTTTTAACTGTAACTGCACAGATCTGCGTGAAACTTTGCACGCATACTCCCTAGAGGCCAAAGAAAAACATCTGCCCTGCCTTTTTCATATTAGCCTTTTATAGCGCCGCCAGGAGGCCGACTTATCTCTATAGTCAAGTGATCAAGATGGTTCCGGCAAATTCTGAACATTGCTGGCCCACAATAACCTACCTAACCTGGCGGAGACCTGTGCTCCGAGGAGCACTTTTTCTAGTTTTATTTCTATTCTTATTTCTTCCTCAATTTTGTTTAAGAATGAATGTGCTATCCATGACATGCTGTCACCAGTTCACTGTCTGTTATATATTAATGATGATTGAATATTGGCTAAATGTTTATAATTTCTTCTGTCCAAGCACTAAGAAAAGGCAAGTGAGTCTCTCTTTAATTAAGCATGATGAGCCATGTGTTTTCCACAAAACAATTAAATATCATTGAATATAATTGCACCCTTGTCATTACTATATGTTATTATAGCTTTCAGTAGGCCACCACAGGCACAGACAGTGTGTTTTAGTGCAGTGCGGCCTGGCGCAGCGCGGCGGAGTGGTTGCGTGCCACGTAAAGTAACAAAAAAAGCCCTACAATCCGCGCGCGCTGGTGCATGTGTCAAAGAGGTGCGCTCCCCCACTTCCAAAATTAGCACTACAACACTGCGTCCGTCCGTGTGTCCGTCCGTCCTTCTGTCTGCGAGCAGCTAATCTCCGCCACCGTTGGCCCGGTCGCTGTGAAACTGTGCACACACACTCCCTGGATGCCACAGCAGAACCTCTGCCCCACATTTTTCAGATCAGCCTGTCATAGCGCCACCATGAGGCCTATTTTTGAAAAACTTTTTTTTAAATATTACTGCTATAGAGCACCGAAGTCCTGACGTCACTCGTTCATCCCCAGGTTTGCGGAAGTAATTTCTCTATGGAGAATAACATTGGGTCATCTTAGAATCGTCTCATATAAGAATTGTGGTCCAAAAATAAACACTGCGTGTCGGCGTTATTGTCAGGGAGGAGGTTCTGTATCGTTTATGATAGTCAGTCACTTATATTTGATACAGTCTGTTTCTGGCGAAAATGTAACTAATTCGGCGGAAGTAACATTAGCGTTTTCTCACCATCAGTTGATGCTTCATATCCATAAGAGTCAACCCGCCGGGGTCATTTGTTTATTTTTGGAACACAGTTCTTATTTGACGCGATATTAAATACGTGTATGGGATTCAGAACGGGGGTGGAAAACTGCGAACCAGGTAGACAAACAAAGGATGTGTAAATGACGTCAGACTTCGGCGGTCTATACTCCGGCACCCTTTTCACATTGGCCTATTATAGCGCCACCAGGAGGCCATAATAACCTACCTGACCTAGCGGAGACTTGTGGTCCGAGGAGCACTTTTCTAGTTATATTATATTTTTTCTTTTTTATATATATATGTGTTGACAAATGTTGGGCACATACATATTTTATTTGAGGTTTGGCACTGTTGTAATTGATTTTGCATGAGGAATATAGCATTCTAATGACATACGCAAGCTTTGATTCCCGGTAAGACAGCCTCTGAGCTGACTTGAGAAAGAGCGGAGCTTCCGCTTAAATCACGACAATAAAACATTACTGAATCAGACTACTAATGTAGGAATTGTCGTAAATGACGGTACGATCAAAATATGGGCGTAAATTGCTTAGTGAATCCGGCCCATGCCAAAGTATTCAAGTTATTAAAACCCCAAACACAGCTAAATAGACGTTATAGCAATTGAAAACAACAGCTAACCACAGAGTCAAATGGGCAGTGGGCAACAACCTTAAACAGGGGACTTATGTAAAACACATTTCTCCATGTTACTCCTTCCGATTTTATCAAAATTTCACGCAAATCGGTACACATGATCTCCATAGTCATGTGATCAAGACGGATGTGTTTGATTTATCATATTCCATCCTCATTGGCTAAGATTGACATCTAAAGTTTGCAGTAGTGGCTTGTTTTGAACAAAATTCCGCAAATCATGAACGCACCGTCCGATTGCGGTCAAACTTTGCACGCACATTCACACTATGTTGAGGAACAAATGCCACCCTTTTAACATTGGCCTGTTATAGCGCCACCAGCAGGTCTAATTTAGCAAAAAAAAATGTTGCACAAAATGCCTCAAACCATGAATGCAGTGTCCGATTGTCGTGCAAGGCCTAAGAACAAATGGTACCCTTTAAACATTGGCCTATTATAGCACCACCAGGAGGCCACAATAACCTACCTGACCTGGCGGAGACCTCTAGTTTATAGTGCATTTTCAAAGTGGAAATAAAGAATTACATTCCCCCAGTATTAAATCAATCAATCAATGCCTGCATGTAGATCAAAGATTATATTAAAGTTGTACAATGCAGATTCACAAATAACGATTTTTAGCAACCTCTGCTGGTCACTACCGTCACTGCATACAATTTCCGTGTCCTCGATTACCCAGAATTCCATTTGTTTTCACCGGAGGCCGGAAGCGTTTCAAAAAGCGATCTTTTAATTGTTTTATACTATCTGCGGATCGTTTCTCCTAGCCAGTGGAGCATTAGTTACCATGAGCTGTGCTTTCTTTTTCAGTTCTTTTTCGATCTTCCAATCCTACATTCTCTTAAAATCAGCGTGAGGTTCCTTTTTGTTATTAGCGCGGTAGTTCCTGGCCAAACAGGAAACCGTTGCGGTAGTTCCTGGCCAAAACCAGATGACGTCATTTTCCCGGGAAAGTCCCCCCCGACAGCGTTCAATACAAAATATATAAATAAAAGGCTTCCGGGGTTGAGTGTGTGTTGTGAAACTTTTGCCACTCAAAAAAGATATACAATTTAACTTTAGTTTTGTTGAAAACGTTACCTAGTATTACTTTAATGTAATCACTGTGTAATGCTGTATGACTATTTGTATTTTACAGACTGTAATCCCCTTGGCTGATTCTGTCGGTCGGTCCTCTGATTGATGTTTTTATTGACAAAAGAAATCCATGACCATGACATGAGGGATTCGTACATATCTGTTTTAAAGGATAAAACAAAAAGTTCCAAGAGCTTATATCAATTGTAGTCCTTTGAGAGCAAATTTGTGTAACCTGAATGGCATGTGTTTGAGGATGGAGTAGCAGAGGCATAAGCTAAATTACAATACCGAAAATCTCGGCCACTCGCTCACTCCCACTCGGTCACTCCGACTTCGCACCGGAAGTAGTCAGGTTCCAATTGTTCATTTGCTTCTTGGAGGAGGCGAGTGGAAGAGGCGAGGAGGCTCTCCGCTTCTGCGTTGAGCGAGTGTACATGAAGTGTACGCTCGAACAGTCTCCACAGCTCCTCGCGGCGGACTTCCACATCACATGTACACGTTTTTAGTTTTTTCCCCTTCTCCTGTGACGTATAAATTCTCCTCCTCCACATGTGGCCACACAAGCAATGCTTGAAACCCGAAACCATGCCGAAAACACACACCCCCCCCCCTCCCTTTGCCCCCGCCGCCGCCGCTCACTCGTTGCGCATCTCTCTCTCTCTCTCTCTCTCTCTCTCTCTCTCTCTCTCTCTCACACACACACACACGCTTAACTAAAAAGCGATGTGAAGACACACATTTAATGCTGAATTATAGAGCTTCAGCTGATAAAGTAACTGAAAAGACCACAACAAGCCACTGGCTTTATTGCGTTGTATGATATAAAGCATAATACAATTATATACATTGTAATATATTGTGCACACTTCTTCTATCTCAAAAGCTGATAGTTCATTTCTCTCGTGCATGCCTCAATGCAGTGCACAGACTACTATTAATGACTGTGACACAGATTATGTTTTAAATAATGTATTGTATTTATATGTGGACTGAATTTGAATGATGTAATTCAGAGTCAGACATACTCTGTTATTCACCTGTTTCCTAGGCTGTGTGTTTTCCACTTCCTGTCGATTTGATCCAATGAAATCCAATGAAACTGGTCAGATGACCAATGATATCCAATGAAATCGACAGGAAGTGGAAAACACACAGCCTAGGAAACAGGTGAATACAGTGGCAAAGCAGCAGTGCCGTGCGGGACTGCTGCGGGGGGTGGGGGGTCTGGGGACTGTACGAGCAAAAAGAGGGACGGGTCAGGATTTAATTCATAAATGTAAGTTTGCTCATCCTGGCGCTTCGTTCACTATTTCAGGAATACACAAAATTTGCACAAAATGTTAACTATAAAGATAACAACGTGGCCATCGACATTGATGAATTGTGTATTCTTATATTCTGTATTATTCTATACCTGCATATTATTCTATGCATGTAGCCTATATTTTCATCCACACCTCTGCTCTAGTGCAGCTGTATGAAACGTCATAAATCGCGGAATATGCCGTCGCTTTGAAATTACGCTTGAGTGCATTCCGATCCTGTGAGGCCAACCAGTTGACGACTCCGTCCTCGCAAATAATCCTTGGCTCCTCGCAGGGGCGGGGCTTAGGCGCGAGTGGAGGAAGCGAGGAGAGTGAGCGAGTGACCGAGCTTTGGGGATTGGAATTTAGCTATAGAAAAAATATAATCAATTACTCGAATTCAGTCAAGACTATAGGCATAATATATACCGATGTGCGTGATGTTTGGACAACATATGTAGGAGTAATATCAAGAAATGTGTTTTGCAAAACTCTGCCTCCTGGTGGCACTATAACAGATACGATACGAACAATTTGGGGCAGAGGTTCTGCTCTGGCATGCAGGGAGTGTGTGTCTGTGCAGTTTCACTTCGAACGGGCCAATGGTGCCGGAGATTAGCTGTCCGCAACGGATACACACACACACACACACACACACACACACACACACATACAGGGTGCAAAAACACATAAATACATTCATGCAATTTCAACATAACAGAAAAGTAAAATAGCAAAAAACAACATGGGTACCTACTGTAGTTCTGGGATAATTTTGCAAACTGTGGGACCAATCAGCGACAAACGTGTGCATGCTGCTTGTGCAATTTCAACATAACAGAAAAGTAAAATAGCGAAGAACAACATGGTTACCTACTGTACAGTTCTGGGCTAATTTTGCAAACTGTGGGACCAATCAGCGACAAACGTGTGCATGCTGTAGGCCAAGGAGGACATTCCCTGTAGGCCTATACAACACAACTGTGTTATATTTTTCAATTGTCGTGAATGAGTTCTCAACTGATGCATTGCAACTTGATTTTTACATCACCTCAGAACCACCATATTTCAGTTGTTCTCCGTTGATGACCGTGTCATCAATAGAGATGCCATATATGATCTCTTATCCCACTTTGAGTTAGAAACACTGGATTGGTATGCCTAATGCACATTGGCTGCTAATAAATTAGGCAGAAATGCTAAAAGGTTGGTGTAATTGTGAACTAACTGATGGGAAGATTAAACTAGTCTGTTTCAAGCCCTCCAAATCAACAACAAACAAGATATGACATATTGACATATTATACCAGGTTGCTTATTTCTCTCACTAAACATGCCAACGTTTTTAGATCCCATATGGTTGCTTATTTCTCTCACTAAACATGGCAACGTTTTTAGATCCCATATTCTGAGACATTGAGCAACAGCGCCACTTACCATAGGGTTACATTAGTGGCCGAACACAGTATTGTGGGTCGTCTTTAATTCCCATATTCTGAGAGATCATTGAGCCCTCATTGGCTAAAGGACCAGCCAATGAGGAAAAAGTGACACAAAAGTCAGGACTAGCGAGTGTAGATGTAGACCAGGTTAAAAAGGCTTTAATATCATGTAGCTTCAGGATGACCAAGTTTACAGTTTACTAACTGCTATTTATTTCTTGTTAACTAGCTTGGAACTGTGGCACTTTTGTATTATTCCTATTCCTATTGCCCGGCCTCCATTAACTGGAAATAAAACAATGTCTTAACTAGAAAAAGTGCTCCTCGGAGCACAGGTCTCCGCCAGGTCAGGTAGGTTATTGTGGGCCAGCAATGTTCAGAATTTGCCAATCAGGATGGAATATAAGAAATCGGACGGAACCATCTTGATCACTTGACTATAGAGATAATGTGTACTGATTTGCATGATGTTTGGACAAAATATGTAGGAGTAATATAAAAAATAAGAACCGGCCTCCTGGTGGCGCTATAATAGGTCAATGTGAAAAGGGTGGCGTTTGTTCTTCAACGTAGTGCGAATGTGCGTGCAAAGTTCCACCACAATCGGACGCTGCGTTCATGATTTGCGGCATTTTGTTCAAAACGGGCCACTCCTGCAAACTTTAGATGTCAATGTTAGCCAATCAGGATGGAATATGAAAAATACAATAGACCCATCTTGATCACATGACTATAGAGATCATGTGTACCGATTTGCGTGAAATTTGGATAAAATATGAAAGCTTAATCTCAAAATATGTGTTTTACATAAGTCGGCCTCCTGGTGGCACTATAAAAGGCTAATGTGAAAAATGCAGGGCAGATGTTTTTCCTTGGCCTCTAGGGAGTATGCGTGCAAAGTTTCACGCAGATCGGTGCAGTTATAGTTAAAAATGCTAATTGGCCTTTTATAGCGCCACCATGAGGCTGATTTGAAAACGTTCAAGTGGCATTTGTTCCTCGGCCTAGTGGGAATGTGCGTGTGAAATTTCACGGAAATCGCAAGCTGCGTTCATGATTTGAGGCATTTTGTTCAAAATGGACCAATCCTGCAAACTTTGGAAGCCAACCTTGGCCAATCAGGATGGAATGTGGAAAATCAGACAGATCGGTCTTGATCACATGACTATAGAGATACTGTGTACCGATTTGTGTGATGTTTGGATAAAATCTGTAGAAAAAAATGGGTTTTGCACCAATCGGCCTCCTGGTGGCGCTATAACAGGCCCATGTGAAATATTTGGGGCAGAGGTTCTGAATTGGCATCCAGGGAGTGTGTGTGCACAGTTTCGCAGCGACCGGGCCAACGGTGCCTGAGATTAGCTGTTCACAGACAGATGGACGGACGGACACACGGACACACGGACACACAAACGGGCACACGGACACACGGACGGACAGGGGGTAAAACATACTCTCTCGCCATGCCTTTCGGCCTGGCGGAGACAATAAATTATTTCCCTTTGGATGGATGGACAGATGGACGGACGGACGGACGGACGGACAGACTGAGAAGAATATATGGATAAATGATTGATAGATGGATTAGATTTCTTTAGAAAACATACCCTTGAAAAAAGTTAACAATCAGAAAAACTAAGGTTTTGTGCACCTGGTCTTTTAGTCTATACGTCCCTCCCACATTTAGCAAACAATGATATTTACTATAAATGTTTATTGCTGCTTGAACTTGTGTGAAAACCTGTGTGTGAACATCTGGTCCCCTTCTGATACCACTAGGAACAGGTAGGCTAGTTTTCTGTTGACTGGCTAATTTACAGATGATTCTCCGGAAAGAAAACAACCTGTACATAGAGCTGTGGTGTTCAGTTCAGTTGATCCATGGAGATCCAAGTGCGTTCAGGCTTTCATTTCACCCAAACAATACAGTAGATCTCATTCATTAACACAGAGAGGTGGATAATTAATTGGTTAGGTCATCTGCAGTGATATTTTCTTTCATCATCATTCTTTTGCTCCCAGGGTCCTATTATGGTTAACACTAGTGTAGGCTTAAGCGTTGGGGGTTAGAGATCATTGAGAGAGAGAGAGAGGGATTAACAGTGTTGTAAATGAAGAATATTTTAATAACATTCAATAATAAATCATTTATTTGCCCAAACCAACATACAGTTGAGTTGGAATTAGTTTTGATGTGCTCAGACAAGATAACAACACACAAGAAGAATGTGGAAGTACAGAACACTACTGTATTTTCAGGCATTAAACCCCAGAGGTGATGAAGCACGCACAAAACATGTTCCTCTCTTTGAGTTAGGGTGGGCCCAGGGAACATATATTATGCTCCCACTTTCAGTATGTTGATCCGCTGACCAAACTCTTCATTTTCTTTTTTTTGTTTCCATTCTTACATGGAATTATACAAAATAAAACGTTCAGCAACCCTAAATATGAACAATAATAATAATAATGGTGTTTTGGTTTGCTTTAAGGATAACATTTTGAACAAAGTTTGATGACTAAGTCCAATCAATTTACTGTACGTGTATATTAAAAATATATAAAATCTGAACATTTTGTGCAAATGTATTCCTGAAATAGTGAACGAAGCGCCAGGATGAGCAAACTAACCTTTTTTCTGCAGTTTTCCTTTGTGTATGACAATAGTAGGCGTATATCGAATTAGTCATTTTAACATTGTTTATCTATCAGTTAAACGCAACTTTTAAATTGTGAAATAAAAATTCATCTCCAAGCTCCATTTATGTGTAAAGTTACAGAGAGAGACCAAATAGAGATGACCAGAAGGGGTTGCTGTAGCTGTAGTTGTCACTCCTTGTCTTTAACGTTTGTCAGCTTTAGTACGATGTCTGCTGGCAGCCCCAGTTTGACCAGTTCTTCTTTAAGCTGGAAGTGAAAAAAACGTAAACAATGTTTTTGATTTGTGATAACGGATGTTATCTTTTGTTTTAACTGGTTTAGATGGCGTAGTTTGAAGGAAGTCAAGCTGGAGAAATAGTTTGACTGATAAATAGTTATATCATGTCTCTGTATGATCAGTAAGTTGATTCTGGTTACCTTTCAGTCCGATAATCATTATAGTACCATATTGTCCTGTCAAATAGCTTGCACAACGTGCTGAGAAAATATGAAATATTGTACATTTGTAAAGAGTTTAAAGACAACATGAAATTACATATTTTTCACACTCCTAGAGCATATCCGTGGTCACAAAGGAGATGAGATATGTAATACAACAATGTTTGTGTATTTGTACTTCAAAAGTTCTCAAAAATCCAAGCAAGGATCAAGCAAGACCCTATGAATAATCATGAAACATGATTTCATTCACCCGTGTGATTCGCATAGCTTTCTCTCTCCTTTTATTATCATACAAGTCCATACCCGTCGGGGGATATGAGCACCCAAAGTATATGCAGTTTGGGTTATGCACTGAGCACAGATAGTAAGCACACACACAGACGGCTGGACCTGCACACGTCTCGTAGTGCCCCCCCACACACACACACACACACACCGCACGCGTCCCGTTGGACCCGCACGCGTCCCTTCCCGAACCTCAACCCCCCCCCCACACACACACACGTTGGTTGAAGCATGTTCTCTGTGTGTGCTTGTGGCAGACGGCAACAGTGTAAGGGCAGGTACACACTGCAGGATATTTGGTCCGATTATGCTGTCCGGGACCTTTTTTGGCGCTCGCCGACAAAACCCCCCGATCTGATGCAGATGGGCTTGTGAAAAAAAGCCCAACCAAAGCGACTATGAGCACTTTAAACCTATATACAAATACATTGGATATTTGAAAATAGCCTTTCTACAATCTCACGTTGTATATCGGCTATTTTCAAAGAAGAAAATCTTTTGGGAAAAAATGAAAATTGTGGAATATTTTCCAAATCCACACAGATCTTGTATGGGGGTCTATGGCACAACATATTATTTTCAGAAGGGGGGAGGACAATAAGCGGACAAGCGGAAACACTTGCTTCTGCGCACTTGAGAGAGAGAGAGAGAGAGATGCTTATATAAATATATCATGGGAGACGTCGATTAGAATGAATTGGAATAAAAACAAATGTATGTATTGGGTCTACTCTGGACAGCATCCTACTGAACTATCCTACAGTGTGTAATCCCTGGTGTCGGGGATCAATCTATAGGGTGAAAACCACAACGATATATGACAGCCGATTTCAAGAAATAAACTCCTGCAATGTGTAAAGCTTAACGATCAGACGACTCCCCGACCACTTTAAAAGTCCTGCAGTGTGCACCTGCCTTAACACAACGCATGCGCAGTTTGATCATGCATCCCATAGCTTGCGGCCATCCCTGGGCAGCCGTAACCATGGCGACATTCTTTTACATAAAAACGTGCACATGGTAATGGTCAATGGCTGTGTGCAAATGCAGATCAATTGCTCCAGCCACTGAGGAGAACCGGGCAGAAGAGATTTTGGCCTCACCACCACCACAGAGCTTTCTAGAATAATAGTAGGATAGTTTGGTTACAGTACCTGCGGCAACACAATATTCTCGATGTCTTCTTCGGTTAAAGATGTCTCTGAAGATAGCCCCATCCTCAGACCAATGACGTGACCTACAGGTAAAATATCCCAGAATTAGAATACAGACGGGTATGATATTATTGATGATGTCGGTAGAACCTTGGGTTCTATAGCCAGGGGCGGAGCGTCAGCGGGGGGGGGGGGGCTGCTGAGGGGTGGGGGGGTGGGGGGGTGGGGGGGGTTGGGGGGCTGGGGGGTGCGGCCGTTCCCCGGCCCTGTACTCCAGGTGCCCGTGGCCGTCACATCACACCACAGAGACCTTTATTACCTTTACCACTAAATGTAGCCTTTAGTACTAATAACATCACTTGCTCTATTGACACTTTTTAACTTACAACATGACAGCTTTGAAAAAAGGAAGGGAAAACTAAAGATAATTTTATAAAACTTACGAGCTGGGAGTTCTGTTGTGGGCGGTGGGATTGTTATGGGTGGAGATGTCCCATTTGTTGTTGGTGTAGTAGTAGGTGTAGTAGTAGGTGTAGTAGTAGGTGTTGTAGTTGGTGTTGTAGTTGGTGTTGTAGTTGGTGTTGTAGTAGGTGTTGTAATAGGTGTAGTAGTAGGGGTAGTAGTTGGTGTTGTAGTTGGTGTTGTAGTTGGTGTTGTAGTAGGTGTAGTAGTGGGTGTAGTAGTTGGTGTTGTAGTTGGTGTTGTAGTAGGTGTAGTAGTTGGTGTAGTAGTTGGTGTTGTAGTTGGTGTTGCAGTAGGTGTAGTAGTTGGTGTCGTAGTAGGTGTAGTAGATGGTGTTGTAGTAGGTGTAGTAGTAGTTGTAGTAGTTGGTGTTGTAGTAGGTGTAGTTGTAGGTGTAGTAGTTGGTGTTGTAGTTGGTGTTGTAGTAGGTGTTGTAGTAGGTGTAGTAGTTGGTGTTGTAGTTGGTGTTGTAGTAGGTGTAGTAGTTGGTGTTGTAGTAGGTGTAGTAGTTGGTGTTGTAGTAGGTGTAGTAGTGGGTGTAGTAGTTGGTGTTGTAGTTGGTGTTGTAGTAGGTGTAGTAGTTGGTGTAGTAGTTGGTGTTGTAGTTGGTGTTGCAGTAGGTGTAGTAGTTGGTGTCGTAGTAGGTGTAGTAGTTGGTGTTGTAGTAGGTGTAGTAGTAGTTGTAGTAGTTGGTGTTGTAGTAGGTGTAGTTGTAGGTGTAGTAGTTGGTGTTGTAGTTGGTGTTGTAGTAGGTGTTGTAGTAGGTGTAGTAGTGGGTGTAGTAGTTGGTGTTGTAGTTGGTGTTGTAGTAGGTGTAGTAGTTGGTGTAGTAGTTGGTGTTGTAGTTGGTGTTGCAGTAGGTGTAGTAGTTGGTGTCGTAGTAGGTGTAGTAGTTGGTGTTGTAGTAGGTGTAGTAGTAGTTGTAGTAGTTGGTGTTGTAGTAGGTGTAGTTGTAGGTGTAGTAGTTGGTGTTGTAGTTGGTGTTGTAGTAGGTGTTGTAGTAGGTGTAGTAGTTGGTGTTGTAGTTGGTGTTGTAGTAGATGTAGTAGTAGGTGTAGTAGTTGGTGTTGTAGTTGGTGTTGTAGTAGGTGTAATAGTTGGTGTTGTAGGTGTAGTAGTTGGTGTTGTAGTTGGTGTTATAGTAGGTGTTGTAGTAGGTGTTGCAGTAGGTGTAGGAGTTGGACCATGAGTGGTAGTTGGACCACGAGTAGTAGTTGGACCACCAGTAGTAGTTGGCCCACCAGTTGTAGTTGGACCATGAGTAGTAGTTGGACCACCAGTTGTTGTTGGACCTCCAGTTGTTGTTGGACCTCCAGTTGTTGTTGTTGGACCTGCAGTTAATGTTGGACCAGTTGTTGTTGGACCTGCAGTTGTTGTTGGACCTGCAGTTGTTGTTAGACCTCCAGTGGTTGTTGCACCAGTTGTTGTTGGACCTGCAGTTGTTGTTGGACCTGCAGTTGTAGTTGGACCTCCAGTTGTTGTTGGACCTGCAGTTGTTGTTGGACCTGCAGTTGTTGTTGGACCTGCAGTTGTTGTTGGACCTGCAGTTGTTGTTGGACCTCCAGTTGTTGTTGGACCTGCAGTTGTTGTTGGACCAGTTGTTGTTGGACCTCCAGTTGTTGTTGGACCTCCAGTTGTTGTTGGACCTCCAGTTGTTGTTGGACCTTCAGTTGTTGTTGGACCTCCAGTTGTTGTTGGACCAGTTGTTGTTGAACCTGCATTTGACAACAACAACAACAACAACAACAATAATAATACATTGATTTGCAGTGAAATAACTTGTGGTAAAGTAGCATTCTCTGATCACACCTCTCCAAATATGCTTACAGCAACAAAAACAAAAAAATATTGTAAAGATATACTGAAGGAATAATATTAGTAATTATATTGTTATTATTTTTGGTAAGCAAAAGAGACTAAACAAGAAAAAGTGCTCCTCGGAGCACAGGTCTCCGCCAGGTCAGGTAGGTTATTGTGGCCTCCTGGTGGCGCTATAATAGGCCAATGTGAAAAGGGTGCCATTTCTTCTTAGGCCTTGCACGGCAATCGGACACTGCATTCATGATTTGAGGCATTTTTTCAATTAGACCTGCTGGTCTGCTGGTCCTGCTGGCGCATGCGGTGGGGGGATGGGGGGGGCGGGATTAAGCGAGAGGTGGAGCTATAGCGTCATCGGTTCAGGAAAGATGCGTATTGCCATATTTGGTTGTACACACGGAGACGCAAGGGTGGCGTTTTCAGATTTATTCACTCTGGGACCCGGTTTCAAAAATGTGCGTTTTCGGGCACCCAAAACGCTGGCTCCGTGTGGCCGAAACGTGCAAACGATTAAAAACGTATGCGGTTTCACCTAAAATCGTCTCCGTGTGGATGTGGCCTCAGGCTCACTCACTCCTGACTCCCTGGGGAAACACTGTCCGGTGGTAAGCGATACACTCCACTCATTTCTCAGTGTTAGTAGAGATCAATGCTATGTTTGAATACAAGGCTCATGTTATGTTTCTTTTGTGTTGTAGGCAATGTACGAGCGCTCATGAAGCCTGCACTGCTTCTCCTTAGACCCTACTAACCCCTGATGTGGGAAGAATCTAAGTTTGTTTTGCCTGAGATGCATGCCCCATGACCTGTTAAGTTTTCCCCCACTTCACACTGGGTGTGATTTTTGGGCGGTGAAACCGCCCCTATATGTGAGGTTTGGATATTTGCACACCAAATCCTGCGCTGTGATTGGCCACAAATGTACCCCCCTAACCCTGCACCGTGATTGGCCAATCAGTCTATTCAGGACTGTTATTGGCTAGGGAAACATGACACATGTGCATAGCCCTATAAATAGGACCATAACTTAAAAAAATACATAAATTTGTTTTTTTAAAGTTATGGTTTCTTCCATCACTTCTTCCATCACTTCTTCCATCACTGTGATGACCACTGTGACCACACCGCCCACTTCACACTGGGTGTGATTTTTTATATTACTCCTACAGATTTTGTCCAAACATCATGCAAATCGATACACATTATCTCTGTAGTCAAGTGATCAAGATGGTTCCGTCCGTTTTTTCCTATTCCATCCTGATTGGCGAATTCCGAACATTGCTGGCCCACAACAACCTACCTGACCTGGCGCTCCGAGGAGCACTTTTTCCAGTTTTTTTTATCAAGACACTTTATGTACACTTCAGATTGAAGTGTGCTAGTTAGTTCAGGTTTTGGAGTGTTCATGGTTTTAATGTCCCCCGGGAAAACCTATTAGGACCCACTACAAATGTGGACTCCAGTGGCAAATCAGAATCGGAAGAATTCGCATAATATTATGTTCTAAGTAAACTGAGATTTGTTTGAGGAATATAACAATGTCAGCTACCTCAGCTGGTGTCATTGACTTGGCAGAGAAGCCCCCAGCACATCAGACATGACATGGAGGATGCAGTTGAAGGGCTTAGTATCAGCACTAAACAACAACTAGGGAGCCTGGTGATCCAGACATAGGCCCTAGGTGAGCAGAACCTCAAGGTGAACTGTGGTCAGTAGCATATCGGCCAAGGGCCTCAACACTCAATGAGGAGAAAATGGAATCAAGTTGTGAGATTAATGTAAAAAACAACTTGTCTCGAAATGATAGCTGAATGCAACATTGCAAAAAGAAATAAGACATTAAATATTATAGATATTTGCAGACACTTGATTGTCTGTCTGTCTGTCTGTCTGTCTGTCTGTCTGTCTGTCTGTCTGTCTGTCTGCCTGCCTGCCTGCCTGTCTGTCTGTTTATTTTGAAGCTGTAGAAGGACAAAGACCACATGATTTGACCAAGTGAACAGAAAAGTCACATGACAAAAAAGGGAGCTATGTTGACTTTTGGCAATTGGACTGAAAATAAAAAAAAAAAGAAAAAGATCTTTCACCATTGTCAGTCGCAAATTGAAAAATCACCAAAGGAATATGTCAGAAACGCAACAGTACCTCCTGTTGAAATCGGATTGATTGTTGTTGAAGGTGCTGCTGTGGTGGGTGCTGGAGTTGGCGCCAAAATGACTGTAAAAATAAAACATTCATATCAGTAATTGTGCAGGCTATTAATAATAAGAAAATTAAACATGTCATTATAAAGGCACATTCTGAGCTTTTATCTGTTGAGTCAACAATTCTTACCTTTGGCTTCAATAGATGATGAGTTCACAGGAATGGAGAAATTAGGGCTGGATACAGCCACCACCAGAGTATCAACCACAGCAGAGGCATTTGGAGGTGTGGCATTTGCTACTTGGTTGAATATTAACTCAGCGTTCACCTTCACTGATCCTGCGCTGTAAAAGTGATGTTGGAAAAGTTTTTTTAATGACTTTATTAATATTATTAATATCATTAATATTTTTGTTATTGATGACTACATTAATGGTACAAATCAATTATATGTTAATCAATTGATTTAAAAAAAAACTAGAAAAAGTGCTCCTCGGAGCACAGGTCAGATAGGTTATTGTGGCCTCCTGGTGGCGCTATAATAGGCCAATGTGAAAAGGGTACCATTTCTTCTTAGGCCTTTCAATTGGTCATTGCATTCATGATTTGAGTTTTGCAAAATTAGATCTGCTGGTGGCGCTATAATCGGCTAATGTGAAAAGGGTGTCATTTATTCCTCTGCCTTGTAGGAATGTGCGTGCAAAATTTCAAGGATATTGCATGCTGCGTTCATGTTTTGAGGCATTTTGTTCAAAACGGACCTCTCCTGCAAACTTTGGAAGCCAATGTTAGCCAATTAGGATGGAATATGAAAAATCGCACAGATCTGTTTTGATCACATGACTATAGAGATACTGTGTACTGATTTGGTGCTTTATTTTTGGACAGAATCTGTAGGAGTCATATAAAAAAAATTGTTTTGCACAAATCGGCCTCTAGTGGCGCTCTAAAAGGCAGATGTGAAAAATGCAGGGCAAAGGTTTTTCCTTGGCCTCTAGGGAGTGCAGTTATAGGTAAAAACAGCCTGTTATAGCGCCACCATGAGGCTGATTTGAAAATGTTCAAGTGGCATTTCTTCCCCGGCCTAGTGGGAATGCGCACGCAAAATGTAACGAAAATTGCATTGCGATGATTTGAGGCATTTAGTTCAAAATGAACTAATCCTGCAAACTTTGGAAGCCAATTTTAGCCAATCAGGATGGAATATGGAAAATCGTACATTTGATCCCAGCCTTGATAAATGTCACGGCTGAAACCGAGCGTCATTTAAATAACACGCCCTTAAATATTCTCAAAACGCCCCGAATTTACGACATGAAGAAGAACCAGAATACGACCAAAGACATCAAAAGCCAATAAGAAAGAGTTTCCCCCGTTCGCCTCGCCACACGCACACTTACACGCCCCTCTCTCTCTCTCTCTCACACACACACACACACACACACACACGCCCGCCCAGCTGTGTTTTTCATGTAATCCGTACCGTAGCGGTACAATCTTTGTCACGTAGGTAGGCTTGTAGCCTACATGAATGACATATTATGATACCAATCAAATCGCCATGAATGGAATACGTTTGTATATTAATTTATTTAACCCATACCGAGCACACTAAAATAAAGCCGTCATGTAGGCTATTCCCATTTCCCAGTGAGACTCGGACCGTCAGACGGGCGAGTCCCGTCCCGCTCCGCATTAATGAGAGATAGCCTGGAGAGAACATTAATGGATGAAGGCTGGTGTGTGTTGGACCATGGGTTAATGTCTGATCTCCCGGTGGCCATGAAAATATAACAGCAGCGCCGCTGCACCGGTCTAAACTCCTGAGTGCTCGTATATTTTGAAAATAGCAGATTGACAAGCTCACAACGTGTCGCTGTCTTGTGAGCTTGTAGATCTGCTATTTTCAATGCAGCCAGATCTACAATCTTATCTGAATGACTGTTAAAGCAGTTTGTTTAAATTACTTTATAAAATGTTATATTTTCACAGGGATTATTTATTAGTGTAGATATACATTTAGGAGTGGATTATGTGTCCAGATGCCTGTCAGACAGTCAGACAATGCTGCTCCACAGGTCTAGGATGGAATAAACGGGTGCAGCCAACGTCAACAACTGGTCTCTACCAGACGTGAGATTTCAGCGTACGGTAGGATGAAGCCCACGTCAGGATATATTGATAAATGCCGAAAGGTGCGGTGATCTCACCGTACGCCAATTATTTGGGCTGCACCGCGTTGATAAATGAGGGCCACTGTGTACCGATTTGCCTGAGGTTTGGACAAAATCTGTAGGAGTGATATCCAAAAATATGTTTTGCACAAATCGGCCTCCTGGTGGCGCTATAACAGGCCAATCTGAAAAATTTGGGGGAGAGGTTCGACTTTGGCATCCAGGGAGTGTGTGTGTGTGTACAGTTTCACAGCGGCCGGAACAACGTTGTTGGAGATTAGCTGTTCACAGACAGACACACACAGACAGGGTGCAAAACATACTCTCTTGCCATGCCTTTTGGCCTGGCGGAGACAAATGGCGTTGGTACAACAGATGTTCAGGAGGCGGAGAAACACAACTTTTACTCCGCCCACACACCAATCTACCTGGCGCTATTTATACCCTGTCAGAACTACCCAGAAACCCCTTATTCGCTTTCGTACATCCGTACTCAAGCTCATAACGTTTTCAGCATCCCTCCACCACCCCTTTCACCTCCACAGGTTGTGCTTTCCACCACTCCTCTCTTTTCTACGACCCTCCCTGTCTCTCTCTCCCCGTCTCTCCCTCTCCCTCCTCTCTCTCTCCCACTTCTCAGGTTCCTGCTGGGGGCTTCAGTCCGCGTGTGCCGTGCTGACTACGCCATTGGCCGTCCGCGTTGTGCCATGCTGACTACGCCATCGGCCGTCCGCGTGTGCCGTGCTGACTACGCTAACGACCTCCTCCCCAAAGACTCCAGGGTCGGCGACCCTCCCCGGAACCCTCTTCCCCTCCCTCCATTACATTCTATTCATTCAATAAAACTTTACATTCTATTCATTCAATAAAACTTTAAACTTTCCATAAAGGCGTGTTTCTTCGTCTAGTGAATTGAAACTTAATACGGTAAATACCATTGGTGCATACCTGAAGCCTTTTACCTCAGTGCGATTGAAATTAGAAAATGTAGCTTTATAGACGTTGTCTATCTGTAAACAAACAAAGATTTAGTCATAGAAAAATAAAAAAATATTCCAGTGTAACAGTAAAATAGTCCCCATTATTCCACCAAGATCATTTCGTGTTTCATGATTAATATATTTATATTTAATTAATGAATAAGAATGTTCTTGAGGACATGTTGAAAGCCAGAGGCAGCTACAGTATTTATTAAAATGTATGTAAAAAAAAAAGCATTTGGTACTTGGGAATTGTACAAAACAAGCAAAACATTTCCATACAATATATTTCTCTATAAAAGTCATTATTATACCTTTGCCAGATATCAATATTATAATACAATTCATGATAGGAGGAATCCCTGAAGAATATGATATTGACAGGCTGTACATCATAATAATGGACTTACCGCTGAAGCTACTTGGGCTGCTAAGTTCAGGAATGCGGGTGAGGATGTGTCTATAAGATCATCTGTGAAGGTTTCTTGTATTTTGAATACCAACTCGACCTTATGCTCTGCTGGTGGTGCAGGTGTTGTAGCTGCAAGTGGTGCACAGTGGGTAGAAACAGTTTATAATTGCCACATTTTTATTGACTTGTAGTGTTGAACTGAGTAGTTCATTCAATCAAAGGGATTAGTGTTAACCAGTCGAACCTGCAGTTGTTGTTGGACCTTCAGTTGTTGTTGGACCAGTTGTTGTTGGACCTGCAGTTGTTGTTGGACCAGCAGTTGTTGTTGGACCAGTTGTTGTTGGACCAGTTGTTGTTGGACCTGCAGTTGTTGTTGGACCTGCAGTTGTTGTTGGACCTGCAGTTGTTGTTGGACCAGATGTTGTTGGACCTACAGTTGTTGTTGGACCTGCAGTTGTTGTTGGACCTCCAGTTGTTGTTGGACCTGCAGTTGTTGTTGGATCTGCAGTTGTTGTTGGACCTGCAATTGTTGTTGGACCTGCAATTGTTGTTGGACCTGCAGTTGTTGTTGGACCTGCAGTTGTTGTTGGACCAGTTGTTGTTGGACCTGCAGTTGTTGTTGGACCTCCAGTTATTGTTGGACCTGTAGTTGTTAATGGACCAGTTGTTGTTGGACCTGCAGTTGTTGTTGGACCTGCAGTTGTTGTTGGACCAGTTGTTGTTGGACCTCCAGTTGTTGTTGGACCTGCAGTTGATTGCAAATCGGTACACAGTATCTCTATAGTCATTAAACGAAACGCGTCTTTCAGATTTTTCATATTCCATTCTGATTGGCTAAAATTGTCTTCCAAAGTTTGCAGGAGTACTCAGTTTTGAACAAAATGCCTCAAATCATGAACACAGCATGCAATTTCCTTGAAATTGTGCACGCACATTCCCACTAGGCCTAGGAAGAAATCCCACTTGAATTTTTTTAAATCAGCCTCATGGTGGTGCTATAACAGGCCAATTCGTATTTTTACCTATAACTGCACCGATCTGTGTAAAACTTTGTATGTGCACTCCCTAGAGGCCAAGGAAAAACATTTGCCCTCTATTTTTCACATCTGACTTTTATAGCGCCACCAGGAGGCCGACTTATGTAAAACACATTTTTGGATATTAAGCCTTCAGATTTTATCCAAATTTCACGCAAATCGGTACACATGATCTCTATAGTCATGTGATCAAGACCGATCTGTTTGATTTTTCATATTCCATCCTGATTGGCTAAGATTGACATCTAACGTTTGCAGGCGTGGCTCGTTTTCAACAAAATGGCCGATTTTTGCAATACTTTTCTTTTTTATTTTACTCCTACAAATTTTGTCCAATCATGCAAATCGGTACACATTATCTCTGTAGTTAAGTGATCAAGATGGTTCCGTTCGATTTTTCCTATTCCATCTTGATTGGCGAATTCCGAACATTGCTGGCCCACAACAACCTACCTGACCTGGCGGAGACCTGTGCTCCGAGGAGCACTTTTTCTAGTTTTTTTATTGAGACCCTTTATGTACACTTCAGACTGAAGTGTGCTAGTTAGTTCAGGCTTTGGAGTGTTCATGGTTTTAATGTCCCCCGGGAAAACCTATTAGGACCCACTACAAATGTGGACTCCAGTGGCAAATCAGAATCAGAAGAATTTGCATAATATTATGTTCTAAGTAAACTGAGATTTGTTTGAGGAATATAACAATGTCAGCTACCTCAGCTGGTGTCATTGACTTGCCAGAGAAGCCCCCAGCACATCAGACATGGCATGGAGGATGCAGTTGAAAGGCTTAGTATCAGCACTAAACAACAACTAGTGAGCCTGATCGTCCAGACATAGGCCCAGCAGTGAGCAGAACCTCAAGGTGAACTGTGGTCAGTAGCATATCGGCCAAGGGCCTCAACACTCAATGAGGAGAAACTGGAACTTGTCTCTAAATGATAGCTGAAAGTAACATGGCAAAATAAATAAGCCATTCAATATTATAGATATTTGCAGTATGGCCCAATGTTTTCTGCAAGACACTTAATTATGGACAATCAAAATCAGATGGAAATATTTAATTTTGATGTGGTGTCCTAATTCAACTTAATGCTGATATTGCACACTGACTATTTAGATAATGAAAACTTGGCACTTCATGTCACTTCATGAACTTGCTAAGTTCTGGAATGCGGTTTCGGATGTGTCCGCAAGCTCTGCTGTGAAGGTTTGTTGTATTTTGAATACCAACTCGACCTTTGGCTCTGCTGGTGGTGCAGGTGTTGTAGGTGCAGGTGTTGTAGCTGCATGTGATGCACATTAGAAACAGTTAATTGCAGTTATATTGCATTCATATCTCTAAACTGAGTAGTAATTCAATCAAAGTGATTAGTGTTAAATCAGTCGAACCTGCAGTTGTTGTTGGACCTTCAGTTGTTGTTTGACCTCCAGTTGTTGTTGGACCACTTGTTGTTGGACCTCCTGTTGATGTTGGACCTGCAGTTGTTGTTGGACCTCCTGTTGTTGTTGGACCTGCAGTTGTTGTTGGACCTCCAGTTGTTGTTGGACCTCCAGTAGTTGTTGGACCAGTCGTTGTTGGACCTGCAGTTGTTGTTGGACCTCCGGTTGTTGTTGGCCCTCCAGTTGTTGTTGGACCTGCAGTTGTTGTTGGACCTCCAGTTGTTGTTGGACCTCCAGTTGTTGTTGGACCAGTTGTTGTTGGACCTGCAGTTGTTGTTGGACCTCCAGTAGTTGTTGGACCAGTTGTTGTTGGACCAGTTGTTGTTGGACCTCCAGTTGTTGTTGGACCTCCAGTAGTTGTTGGACCAGTTGTTGTTGGACCAGTTGTTGTTGGACCTCCAGTTGTTGTTGGACCTGCAGTTGTTGTTGGACCTCCAGTTGTTGTTGGACCTCCAGTTGTTGTTGGACCACTTGTTGTTGGACCTCCTGTTGATGTTGGACCTGCAGTTGTTGTTGGACCTCCTGTTGTTGTTGGACCTGCAGTTGTTGTTGGACCTCCAGTTGTTGTTGGACCTCCAGTAGTTGTTGGACCAGTCGTTGTTGGACCTGCAGTTGTTGTTGGACCTCCGGTTGTTGTTGGCCCTCCAGTTGTTGTTGGACCTGCAGTTGTTGTTGGACCTCCAGTTGTTGTTGGACCTCCAGTTGTTGTTGGACCAGTTGTTGTTGGACCTGCAGTTGTTGTTGGACCTCCAGTAGTTGTTGGACCAGTTGTTGTTGGACCTCCAGTTGTTGTTGGACCTCCAGTTGTTGTTGGACCTCCAGTAGTTGTTGGACCAGTTGTTGTTGGACCTGCAGTTGTTGTTGGACCTCCAGTAGTTGTTGGACCAGTTGTTGTTGGACCTCCAGTTGTTGTTGGACCTCCAGTTGTTGTTGGACCAGTTGTTGTTGGACCAGTTGTTGTTGGACCTCTAGTTGTTGTTGGACCTGCAGTTGTTGTTGGACCTCCAGTTGTTGTTGGACCTGCAGTTGTTGTTGGACCTCCAGTTGTTGTTGGACCTGCAGTTGTTGTTGGATCTCCAGCTGTTGTTGGACCAGTTGTTGTTGGACGTCCAGTTGTTGTTGGACCTGCAGTTGTTGTTGGACCTCCAGTTGTCGTTGGACCTCCAGTTGTCGTTGGACCTCCAGTTGTTGTTGGACTTCCATATGTTGTTGGACTAGTCGTTGTTGGACCTCCAGTTGTTGTTGGACCTCCAGTTGTTGTTGGACCCAAAGTTGTTGTTGGACCTCCAGTTGTTGTTGGACCAGTTGTTGTTGGACCTCCAGTTGGTGTTGGACCTCCAGTTGTTGTTGGACCTCCAGTTGTTGTTGGACCTCCAGTAGTTGTTGGACCAGTTGTTGTTGGACCAGTCGTTGTTGGACCTCCAATAGTTGTTGGACCAGTTGTTGTTGGGCCTCCAGTTGTTGTTGGACCAGTTGTTGTATGGCCTCCAGTTGTTGTTGGACCTCCAGTTGTTGTGGGACCAGTTGTTGTTGGACCTCCGGTTGTTATTGGACCAGTCGTTGTTGGACCTCCTGTTGTTGTTGGACCTCCAGCAGTTGTTGGACCAGTCGTTGTTGGACCTCCAGTTGTTGTTGGACCAGTTGTTGTTGAAACTGTAGTTGAAACTGTAGTTGTTGATTCCATCATGGTGGCCATGGCTATAGTTGTATAAAGAGTGAGTTTTAAACAAGGTTATTTTCTATATCAAATATGCTATATGGTGAGGTGGTTTTTACGTTATTGAAGTTATATTACCTCACAACAACAACAACAAATATAGCTGCAAGCAGCAACAAGCGGGTTCGAGGGATACGGCAAAAGGCGATATGAGGCGAGAGAGAGAGAGAGAGAGAGAGAGAGACAGTTGGAGAGAAAGAGAGGCAGTTAGAGAGAGAGAAAGAGAGAGCGAGAGAGAGAGAGAGAGAGAAAGCGAGAGAGAGAGAGAGAGAGAGAGAGAGAGAGAGAGAGAGAGAGAGAGAGAGAGAGAGAGAGACAGTTAGTTAGAGAGTAAGAGAGGCAGTTAGAGAGAGAGAGAGAGAGAGAGAGAGAGAGAGAGAGGCAGTGAGAGGCAGAGAGAGAGAGAGAGGCAGAGAGAGAGAGAGAGAGAGAGAGAGAGAGAGAGAGAGAGAGATGATGTGGTTTGCACTGTCTTGTCCTGTCTTGCACCAGTCCTGTTGTAAACTGCGCTCCACTGCATCAAACCAAATTCCTAACATGTCTACATGTCATGGCAATAAAGTCTTCTGATTCTGATTCTGATTCTGAGAGAGAGAGAGAGAGAGAGAGAGATAGAGAGAGAGAGAGAGAGAGAGAGAGAGAGAGAGAGAGAGAGAGAGAGAGAGAGAGAGAGAGAGACTAATGAGGAGTGAGTGAGGGCAGGTGTGATTATGGATTGAGAGGGAGTGACAGCAGGCGAGGTGGGTGGATCCAATCCATGGGAATAGGCCAGGGGGAGTGTTGCACACTAGGATGACTCTTTTACAAGAACATATGCCAGAAAATTCACAAACAAATACTGTCAAAATGCCATTTCATCTTGTCTTTAAAAAGTGAACATGCATTAATTAACAAAGTCATGATTTTTGTTCAGTAAATTATTGGACTGGTTAAATTGGGGTTTGAACCAGGGATCTACAGACCTGCAGGTAGACAGTGTGCTGACTGAGCCATTGGATATACAGAATTGGATTTCATGTGTGGTAAGTTATCATCGGCATGGATTGCTTATTATATATCTACAAGCTCATAACGCGTCACATTGTAGATGCTGTAATTGTAGTAGAGTAGAAGTAACAAAAATGGAAAGTAAAGTAAAAGTACCTCAAAATTGTACTGTGCATTGTGAGCACTTGTATTGGTACTGTATTGGTAAATGTACATAGTTACTTCTCAGCACCATTGAGGAGCCAATCACTGACAGGCTAGGTATCACCAGGTGCACTGATTGCTAGAGTGCAGAGGGACATGGGTTGATATTAATGGTTTTAACTCAAAATGTATTTATCACACAGCTTAGATTTTTTGATTAAATCGGAGTGTGATGTAAAAAAGAAATCTGTAGTGCAAAAGTTGCAAGTTCATCAAATGTCAATGTATATTGTTTCTTGTGTCTGGGTAGCTCAGTTGGAAGAGCTATATACTCTGAACCGTAAGGTCATGGGATCAAATCCTGGCAAAAGCAACACAGCATATGAGTAATCTGGTTCCCTGGTGTATAGATGGGTTTCCTGTTTGTAAACATGAGAGGATGATCCGCGCGCAGTGGAGGGATGAGCCTGTAGAGGGCGCTATTACCCGCAGCAGCTCTGGCCATTGTACATTCATAAAATAAATGGTCTTCACCGGGTTTAATGAAAGTAGATTAAATTATGCAGTTTGTAATATCTTCTTTACTCAATAAAAATGATTTGTCGGAAGTTGGATCTGTTTGTATATAATAGCAGCATTATGCCTATTATGCCTATAATAGCAGCATTATGCCTATCTAAATCCCGAACAAAACAACAGAGTGAAGGGCGCTTCCGGTTCGTTCTACCCCTAGCATGCGCAGATTGCGCACTCTGCTCTGTGATGACGTCGCGCAGAAACCCATCTATAGAGCACTGTTACAGGTATAGACTCATTTGTTTGTTAATGTTGCTACCCTTTAAATGGCCATGGCCAATAACGTGGCATCGGGCGCTTAAAGTTAAATATTTGAAAAACTACACATTATTTCAAAGAAAAAGCCACCAGGCCACTAATGAGTTGTGAGTGAAGACAGGTTGATTGGTGATGAGTGAGAGCAGGTGAGCGGGGTGGATCCAATCCATGGGAATAGGGGGAAGGTTGCTGACTAGATGACTCTTTTCTACACCCACCCTCACTAACCTTAACCTCAGTAAAACAACGACCTAACCTCAAGAAACACTACTTGTAAAACTAAGAATTCCAAATGATGATCACCTCAATGCATTGTTGGGGACAGGGATCGAACTAGTGACCTATGGATTCACAGGCTGCCTCTCTTCTCATTGAGCTAGAGATATGGCCTCCCTGATGGTGTCTGTTGATATCTATAAGTTTTTCCGTCCGTTATGAACCAAGCCTCTGTTTCGCTAACTACTGTAGATCACTGGTTCACAAAACATTTACCAATAAAGAGTTTTTTTTGTCTCCTCGGAATGGAAACTAGTGAAAATAGTCGATCTACAAGCTCACAACGCGTTGCTATCTGAAAAGTTGTGAGATTGTAGATCGGCTATTTTCACAAGAAACTATGTCATACATAAAAAACAACTACTCTCAAAAAAGCATTTCATGTTATTTTTTTATAATGGCACATGTCTGAATTAACAGGGTCATGTTTTGTACAATGCAATTAAATAAAAATAAATGTAAACTGTAATGAGTGTGGTTTGAACAGGGGAACTTCAGAACAAGAGGCTAACATTTTACTGATTGAGCTATTCAATCCACAGCCAATCTTTCTCTACCTGGCAACACCAAGTTGCCAGGTTCTGGAAAGAAACAAGCAACCAGTGTTAAATCGTTTGGCGTTACCGGTAGCCTCTCAGGAACTTTCAGCGCATGTTTGACTATCATGAGACTCTACAATGAGTCGTAGTAGAGAAAAAAATAACTTTGCATCGGTTATAATAGACGAATTTCCCTAAGCCACGCGCTCCCATTATGACAACGGAGGGGGTTGAAAAAATTACGACAGGGGAATCTCTGGAAAAAAACAATGCCACTCTTTACGTCGGTAGGTGAGTAACGAGACATCAAAGATAACACTTAAAATGTCCGGAATTCTCCTTTAATAGGGGAAATTATTATCTCATAAATCAACTTACCCATAAGAATGAACAAGGTTGTTAGTATTGGTCCAAACCCCATCCTTTCTCCTTTTGAGTCAAAAAAAAAAAAAAAAAAACATCATACAAAACAACACTGATTACCTTCACAATATGTAGAGAGAAGATCTATTACAAAATGATAACATTATGGGAATATTTACATTTCTGATTTCAATGTAAAGATTACTGTATTTTTCATAATGATTAGCACCAGATAGTTTACAAACAATTAGTGGGTGAAATTCTTTCTCATACAAACTCCCAACTTTTTACAGTTTCAAGAAGAGGGTCAAGAATAGAGACGGAAAGTAACAAGGAAAACCAAGTCCGATAACAAGAAGGTAAGTGTCAAATATCAATCATATACTGTAGTATGAGCAATGTCAAATATAAGGTGCATGGTTAATAAAAATGAGGCAGAAAATGCTTCTTGTGCAGGTAGAGACATATTTGCAGCAGATGAAAAATAACAACAGATATAGAATCACAATTATCTTGTGCAGGTGAGACATCACTTAGCAGATATCAGAAATAGGACCTATTTTGAGGATGCAACTTAACACCTGGTGCTAGGTCTTAACTTGTGTCAGGTGGGTGTGTCCCAGCGCTATTTAGCTATATGGAATATGCAAAAATTCCAAGTGCAAAGCACTAAATGGCCCTGAATTAGTCCTGGGTGTGATTTGGGCGTTACATTAATCAAACCAATCAGAGTGTCAGGTGCCATTACCTTTAAGAATAAGGTTGAGCTTAAGTGGCGAGATCAAAAGAGCGTAGAATGCTTTCCTAGCGACAAAACCAATGTCCTGTATGAAGTGAAGCACGCAAGTTTAAAATCTACGGAGATATAATGATGTCAGGAGATGGGGGTGAAAAAAAAGCTCTCTGCTCACAGAAACATCGACACTGAAACGAGACATATCCTATATCAAAATTGTCTTAAGGGCGGGCGGGCGGACCACATCGTCACGCTCATGTCACCACAATCTGGGAACCCCAATCCCAAAGAACATGGATCGTTTTGGTTATAAGCCCACTTGTTTCTATGATGAAAGAGCAAGTTAAAATGTTACTAACTTTCCGTGGTTTTGTCGGCTTCGAGGACGCTATTGTTAAATGAGTTTCGGTTTGTTTCCAGTGGGAAACGAACGCACATATGTAAATCCCGCCCACTACATTTGATTGTGTAAAGTGCGGCCTGCTTCCTGATCTGAAGGCCCACCCACTTGTAGCCAATATGCATAGGTTCTCAACGGGGCTACCGGCAGATTCAAGCGCAGCTCTGAATCTGTTCTTGAGAGATTAATGTCACCATGACTCAGCCATAACCATATAAGGAGTATCCAATGCAGCTATGGCGCGCCCAAATATGTAGTGTGTTGTCTAACCTCAATGTGTCATCATGGCATCGGGCACAAACAAATCAGTCAGCTCCATATATAGACACAAAAGGGGGCATGGCCATATATGGGCATAAACTAATGACATCAGGGATCTCCATATGGGCTTAAAAAGGGACATAACAAGCCTACAGAGATCTCTGACATCAGAGATCTTCAAATGGTCATTAAAGGGACAAGGACTGACAGATACAGAGATCTCCATATATGGGCATAAAAGGGACATGGATTAACAGATACAGAGATCTCTGACATCAGGGATCTCCATATATGGGCAGAAAAGAGACAAGGACTGACAGATACACAGATCTCCTATACACTTTACGTTGCATTATTATATGATTTACATGATCAATAATATGTTGTCAATATGTATTGTTACACTGTAACTGGTAAATTCCTATTCAGTGCAGGTACTCAAATGCATTTTCAAGATATTAACTATTAACTAGAAAGTACTGTTCCTGAAGAAACAGTGTGGGATCGCTAAGAATGTTGAGCTGGTATTGAGTATTGATAGTGTTAGTAGTGTTATAGTAGGCTAAAGCGATCCCACAACTAATATAATTCATAATACATTTTAATCAATAAGTGTGCGTGTAATATAACATTAATTCAACGTAAGTAGTCTTGGGAACCACCGGTTCCCGAGCCACTTGGCCCATAGGGCAGGAGCCTTCCTAGCGTGAGGCAGCTTGATGTACAAGTACACCCCCTGGACATGACACATGTCTCAGAGAGTTTTTAGATATTTCTGAGATGCAGTCACCCATTATTCTATGTAAATGTTACAAATACTAGCAGAATTATGCCATGGCTGTTCATTTGTATTTTATGTTTGAATTTTAAAAACCCTTTTGGCATTACAATTTTGACCCAGACTGTTACTCTGAAGGACCTCTTGATTCTTTGGAGCTAAATAACTTGCTTCATGTAATAGTTTGTGACACCAATATGTATGGCTCAACAGAAGGGAGAGAGTTGAGTGCTTTATTATAATTTATGTAAAATGAATGGCCTCAAGACACAAAATGTACACATCTTAAGTGTCACTGAATGGAAAATTATAATTGAGTGCAGGGTGAATTAAATCACTGACTTGTTAACATGAATATTACTGTCTAAAGCAGCCGTTCTAAACCTGTGGGCCAAGGCCCACTGGTGGGCCACGAGGGTATTGCAAGCGGGCCCCCAAATAATTCACAAACATTTTAAAGATTTTATAACATAAATAATGTAAAAATGACATGCTTTCTTTCTTTAAAATTCGTTTTCATTGTGAAAGAAATTGTTTTCGTACTGATAAATAGCAAGTTGAATTATACTATGTTGGCTACATTGATCCAAGCCAGAACACAATGTATTGAACAGGTTCTGAAAATGCACACGGCCCACCCATCTGACCTCGGCAGCCGAAAGGCCGAAAAAGGTTCGGTGATCGGTGGGCTGTGAACGCTTTCAAGATTTTCAAGTGGGCCCTGATCCAGAAAAGGTTGAGAACAACTGAATTAAATCACTGACTTGTTAACTGCTTGAATATTACTGTCTAAAGCAGGGGTAACCAACCAGTCGATTACGATCTACCGGTAGATCATCAAAGCCTTCTAAGTCGATCGCGGGGTGGGCCCGGTGGCAGACGGGCAGCCATCACAATTTGTGTAGTGTAGACTAGAGCAGTGCGTCCAAGGCAGTGTTGCCAAGTTTGCTTATTATAAGCTACTTTGGGCTTGTTTTTCTGTAAAGTAGCTTGAATATATTGGGGGTCCTTGACATGAAAATGTTTGTGAACCACTGCTCTAAAACAACATTCGACAATAAGTCGACAATAAGTTTGACTGAACTGCCCTAGTTGCTTATTGTCTCCGCCAGGCCGAAAGGCATGGCGAGAGAGTATGTTTTGCCCCCTGTCCGTCCGTCCGTCCGTGTGTGTGTGTGTGTGTGTGTCCGTCCGTCCGTCCGTCCGTGTGTCCGTGTGTCCGTGTGTCCGTCATTCTGTCATTTTGTGTACAGCTAATCTCCGGCACCATTGGCTTGATCGCAACGAAACTGTGCACACACACTCCCTGGATGCCAGAGCAGAACCTCTGCCCCAAATTTTTAAAATTAGCCTTTTATAGCGCCACCAGGAGGCCGCTTTTTTCAAAACACACTTCTTGACAGTACTCCTACAGATTTTATCCAAACATCACGCAAATCAGTACACAGTATCTCTATAGTCATGTGATCAACACGGATCTGTCCAATTTTCCATATTTCATC
Organism: Gymnoscopelus braueri; assembly: GCF_963280865.1. Lineage (NCBI taxonomy): Eukaryota > Metazoa > Chordata > Actinopteri > Myctophiformes > Myctophidae > Gymnoscopelus > Gymnoscopelus braueri. The sequence goes on along the minus strand of NC_137608.1, from coordinate 9,329,808 downwards.
CTGATTGGCTAAGGTTGGCTTCCAAAGTTTGCAGGATTGCTCCGTTTTCAACAAAATGCCTCAAATCATGAACGCAGCTTGCGATTTCCGTGAGATTTCACACACACATTCCCACTAGGCCGAGGAAGAAATGCCACTTGAAAATGTTCAAATCAGCCTCATGGTGGCGCTATAAATGGACGATTTATGTTTTTAACTATAACTGCACCGATCTGCATGAAACTTTGCACGCACACTCCCTAGAGGCCAAGGAAAAACAACTGACCTGCATTTTTCACATTTGCCTTTCATAGCGCCACCAGGAGGCCGACTTATGTAAAACACATTCTTTGATATTAAGCCTTCAGAATTTATCCAAATTTCACGCACATCGGTACACTTGATCTCTATAGTCATGTGATCACGATGATGTGATCACGATGGATCTTTTAAAATGTTCATATTCCATCCTGATTGGCTAACATTGACATCTAAAGTTTGCAGGAGTGGCCCGTTTTGAACAAAATGCCACAAATCATGAATGCAGCGTCCGATTGCGACACTTTGCACGCACATTCGCACTACATTGAAGAACAAATGCCACCCTTTTAACATTGCCCTATTATAGCGCCACCATGAGGCCAATTTTGCAACACTTTTCTTTTTTATATTACTCCTACAAATTCAAACATTATGCAAATCGGTACACATATAGTCAAGTGATCAAGATGGTTCCATCCAATTTTTCATATTCCATCCTGATTGGCTAATTCCGAACATTGCTGCCCCACAATAACCTACCTGACCTGGCGGAGACCTGTGCTCCGAGGAGCACTTTTTCTAGTTTTGGACTTCTTTTCATAGACCTGGTTGCTTGTTTCTCTCACAAAATCTGGCAACGCTGGTCGAAGGGTAGCCATGCGTCGTTGTTTTCCTGTACATTCCGCGCACACATAATTCAACTCACGGGTCGCGCTCAAGAAATAACGAGCGCAGTCTCGTGACATGCAAGCCTTTTCAGTGGTGGACAACGCTGGATTTAAATCTTCAAACAGTGTTCTACAACGTTACAAAGTGCCATCGCAGCAGAGCTCAAGCAGTGGGGGAAGAAGTACTCAGATATTTTACTTAAGTAAAAGTAGCAATACCACAATGTAGAAATACTTTTTAGGCCTGTGTTCAAAATGTTACTTGACTTGAGTAAAAGTACAAAAGTATTGGCATCAAAATATACTTAAAGTACCAAAAGTAAAAGTACAAATATGTTTGAAAATAGCAGTTCTACAAGCTCCCAACGCGTTGCGATGCATGTTGTGAGCTTGTAGATCAGCTATTTTCAGATAGTTATAAAATGGGGCTAAAGTGGTTAATGTATGATTTATAATATAATACATTTAAATTTATATCTGCAAAGGCATGAGTTAAGTAGCTGCTTTTGTATCAAACCCTTTCCTCAGTATTGACATTGAACAGCTGTTCAACAGCTGGCATTCACTAAGTATCAACCAGATTTCAAATGGCTTGCAGATAATGTGCAGTCACAGAAGTCTCATTAAAGGTCGGCTAATCCTGAGAGTATTGTATCTGTCACCATATATGTGCAAATATATGGTCATGGATGCATTTTTGTCATTTGAACAGAATATCTGTAAATGTGAAAATTCTGAGAAATTGAGAACTGAGAAACTAAATATTGTGCATTGAAGAGAAGAAATCTGTAAAAGCAATTTATTTCATGTCCTTTGTGTTTTGTTTTATTTAAAAATAACTCAACAAAGAAGTTTATTTGTATTTCTAATACGTTTTTCTTAATATTTAGGCATTTATTATATAACTATCATCTTTATTCTTATTTAAACTACTAGTCTTTGTGTGGATGTATGCACATGCATTGAGCCTGTCAGAAATTGCAATCGTGACAAGTGTTTATTTTTTTACATATTTTAGTGGTAGATCACGGCTTACAATTGGAAATAAAATGTGCTCTTGGGCTTGAAAAGGTTGGTTACCACTGGTCTAAAGCCAAATGTACTCTTAAATGTACGAAAAAAGCAGGACACAATGCATCATGCTATTTAGTTGAAAATCTGTTATTTTCAGCGATTGTCATATATCAGAAGTACATAATTAGGCTTAATTTGGGAACTGCTTTGCTGTATGTAGGGTATAATTTACTATAGTAATAACAACTTGTTCCCAGTTCGATCCCAGGCTCCCCCAGAGTTAGTGTCGACGTGTCCTTGAGCAAGACATTGAACCCCCTAATTGCTCCCGATGAGCAGGTTGGTGCCTTGCATGGTTTCCTCCTACATGTGTGTGTGAATGGGTGAATGTAATGCACAATCTATGTAAAGCGCTTTGGATAAAAGCGCTATATAAATGCACCATTTACCATGTATTTACCATTCATATAATGTGGTTGTGAATATACCCCAGCAAGCACAATGACGTCATGATGACGTTATGATGACGCCCGGTCATCACCCCGGTGACGTTCAGGACTAGGCCAGATCACAGCCCATATGGGGATGATCTTTACGTCATTTACAGGACGTCATCACCGGGACATCATATGGACATTTGGACAGCAATTTTGGGTGATGAGAAATGTGTTTAGATGACGTCCTGGAAGTGACGTTTTTGTGGTCAGGATTAATTTTGGTTGAAATCAGGTGATATTCTGGGCCAGATCTGACTTGTCTTGGTTTGACTTGATCTAGCCCCAATCGAGACGTCACTGATTGGTCCGGGTCCTGACTGTGCTTGCTGGGACTTGAATAATAATAATACATTTGAATATTAAATAATATTAATAAACACAGTTTTGGAAAATTAACTAATATAGAAAACAATGGAAAATTGAGTGATAAGGATTCCACAATATGCTTAATCCTAGTCCATGGTGGACCAAACTAAGATAAATAACAATGAAAACCAATCAGCTGGATTTCACAATGGATTACAAAAAGAATACATTAATAACAATATGCACTGTTTAATATAATTCAATTATTTAGGATCAGCTACACATGTACCAAGAATACAGTAAATATGTGTGTTCATAGGTTACATACCTATACCCTTTCATGTTTAGGAGAAACAACATCTGATACTAAAACATGTGTACTATGAAAGGTTGTACTTACTCAAAATGAGATAACGTCAAGAAAGTCACAGTTCATGAATTGTGCCCGTTTATAATTTGTATTTTTATTCCGTTATGCTATATCAAAATCCCAGTCAAGTGAATTGTTTGATTGCGGTGCACCTCTTTAGTGACAGCACTTTCAGTAAGAACTTATATATGGGTGAAGTAGCATCACGTAGTGGTGACAATTTTCAGAAATGTTATGACATCACATTAGTAAAGGCCAAACAAAGGATAGCTATCAACTGTGTCATTTCCTTGAAATAGTCACGCAGCAAGTCTGAGAATCTTCTTTGTCGTCAGTTTCAAAGGTGTGTCAGTAATGCAAACGGTTTATCTCCCTTGTTAAAGCTGTTTCCTTGTTCAAAATATTTACTGGTACAGTATAACATGAAACTTGTTATACTGTACCACCATGCAAAGCATCTCAGACACAAGCTTGATCATGTCATCATCCTTCATTTTGCAGAGTTCAGATAAAGAATTGGTTTGGAAAACAATACGTCTTGTTCTTGAATTATTGGCTTCCAAAACATGTCATACGTCATCAGTAGAGTATCCAAATTTGACCCTCCGCATGTTCAAGGTTACTACTAGACAGCACTGACATCTAAATCGCTCATAAAGTGGCTTGGCAACATCATACCTTATTCCATTGAATGGCATTCTTAAGGCCACACAAATCCACACATAGGCTACTGTATCCGCTTAAAGTTATGTTGGTTAAATTAATTGTGGCACCTGCTGATCATCTTATCCAAATAACTGCTACAGTATACTGTCATTCTAGTGAGTATACAATGCCATGCACAATAAATATAACTGCTTTATGGTGGGTAGCCCTGATACATAAAATGCCTGTCTTTTTACAGCCATAATTATTACTGGTCAAACCATATCATGTAGTTATCATTTACCACTGTCGTCATTATAGTTGTGGTGTGGTTAGAATGATTTTTACAACTATATATCCATAGTTATGGTAATATCAATGGTGTGCCTGTGACCCCCGGGGGCCTGTGACATGGCCCCTGGTCAAACTATTGTCATGGCAGGCCCCTGAACAGTGTTTGTGCCAAGTTTGGTGCGGATTGGATCAACGGTGTGCCTGTGGCCCCTGGTATGACTATTCTCATGTGTTTGTGCCAAGTCTGGTGCGGATCGGAGCAACAGTGCGCCTCGCAAGTCTGGATGTTAAGTTTGTGACCGCGGTCCGCGGCCCACGGTCGGTCCGCCCACACACCCTCTAGGCAATTCTAGTATAGGATAGGATGAAGGGGGGACAGCAATTGAAAATATCTGAACTGTAGTCATAGTAGTGGGAGATGTTAACGACTTAAGCCCTATTTTATACTTTGTTGTATGATGGTGTTGCACTGTGCATATAGTCGATGGACAAGCTTGCAGTTCAGCTATTTGTGATATTTTTGAAATTTTTTGAAAATAGTTAACTACTGCATAATGACATGCCCAAAATAGGGATGCCAGGTTGAAAGTGGTTAAAGTACTATGGTCCATAACTCTAGGAACATTGCCATGAGGGGTTTGGTTTGACCAGCCATCACACCTGAAATCTTTGTAGAACTGAAACCAAGGTTCCAGAAGATGGTGTGCTATATAATGTTGTCTTTTGTCCAGTTTTAGAGCTGCAATGGTTGTGGTTGTCTGCAATAAAGATATATAACTTTAATGAGGATGATGATGATGTCATGGCTGATGCTCCCAGAGTTTTTCAGTAAAGTGGTGGATGGATGCATTGTCATAGATAGAGGGGTGTGTAGTTTACTAGTTTGTGTCTGTATTGGCACTGTCATGGTCAAAGCTGGGTTTGTCATTGATGTCCTGTTTCCTGTTCTATACTCTGTAGGCGATCTGTGTTCAACAATGATGATGCAGCAGTGTCAGTTTGCATCAGTGCTCCAGCTGCTTCTGCAGCTACTGACATTATGCTTTTGGAACCGTTTTCCATTGATTTCAGGAGGATACTGAAGCCAATGCCATAAGCGGTTTCTCTGCAGTTGGTGCTGTCGAGGAGGTTGTTGCCTTGGGTGTAGTTTGTAATAGCAAGGTAATTCTTTGGTACCTGTACGGAGGGCATATTTGTCTCTTGTTTTAACCGTGGTTACGATTGTGATATTATCTGTTTGTCCTAGGTATGAACTGGTCTGTCTTGTTTCTGGTAATCTGTGTGTGGAGGTTATATGTGGATAGATGTAACTTTTGATATGCTTGTCCTGGTGCGCTCTGTATTGCTGTATGGTCCTGCGTTTGCTTGTCATGACTGCAATAAGTGTCTGTATACTGTAAGTGAAGAAGAAGGCTATGATTGGTTATTGATATATTCATAGTAGTTACATTTGGAGAAGGAGAGGACAAATCTAATTGTGACATATAGCTTGGTTAGTATGGGTTTGACTTGAGGTTCAGGTTATCAGTGCATTTGTTCCACTGTTAGCACACCGAATAGGCTCTATTCGTAGACACAGATCTACAAGCTGACACCAGTGCAAAAATAAGAGGTTTTACTTACTTCTACTCCACGACATCTCAGGACAATAAAAAGTATACAAATACAAATATTGTACTTTTACTCCACTACAATTATTATAATTTGTTGTTATCAATTGTTTGTATTCATCATATCACAACAGCAATACAATTATGCCAGTATACATATGATTTTTTATTTTAAATGAAGCAAAAACAAGATACATATACATACACAACTTAAAGCTAACACAACTAAGGAACAAAAAAAAATTAATTAATAATAAGCAAACCCACCCACCCCTCCCAGGACCAACAATGCCACGAAATGCATACCTGTGCAAAGTTATACCACTGTGTAAGGACAGCCTAAACCATGCCCTTAAGCTTATCTTCAATGCTAGACCATGCGTTAACGTTTCTCTCGCTTGCTCCATGTAATCTCGCCGTTAAGTTTTAGATATACTATATCTAAAAAGGGTAGAGCCCATTGGCGAAATGTTAAGGTATGAGGAGGTTTCCACCTCGTAGCCACCATCTTCTTTGCTGCTGTTAATCTAGCAAAGAAGATGCGCTTGTGTGTCCACTACAATTATTTGAAAACTTTAGTTACTACGGTAGTTACTTTGTAGATTTATTTTTTTTATTACAAAACACACATTAACCACTTCAGCCCTATTTCAACTTTGGCTATTTGAAAATAGACAAAGTCTACAAGCTCACATTTTTTATACATTTTAGACATATGATAACTTGTGAAACGGGACATTCTGCTTTCAATTTTGGTACTTTGATGCCTATACTTTTGTACTTTTACTCAAGTAAATTTTGATTACCGGACTTTTACTTGTAACCGAGTGTTTCTACATTGCAGTATTGATACTCTTACTTAAGTACAAAATTAGAGTACTTTTTCCACCACTGAGTACTTGTATGGGAAGGTGCATTGATAGCATTAGCAGATTTGGTGTCAGGGCTCAGTGGAGCTGGGATGCAAGCCTTTCCATCCTCTTATCTCATTGGTTATGGCACGTTCCCCAGTTGAATCTACTGTCTGTCAAATCTAGTTATTCTAAATCTAATAGATTTGACTATAATTATAATTACTTTAATTACAACTTATATTTCTTTGAATTCTTCCATCCTTCCTCAAGCTCTTTGTGTCACGGTCACAGACTTCGTTATTGATTATAGTTTCTAGGTTTTGTATTTCTATGTATTTTGTTCCCTGGTCTAGTATTCTTGGTTCTATGTTTCTGTTTGCCCCAGCTGTATCTGATTTGTACTAATCACCCCTTGTGTGTATTTCAGTCACATTTCTGTCACATGTTTTAGTTTGTCATGTTCTTGTTCACCTGTGTCCTGTCCTGTTAAAACACCCAATATGGGTTTTAAACACCACCTTGCCTGGCTGTCCTGCATTTGGGTTCTCACCACACCAGCACATGACATTTGCAGGGTGGGTGACGTTGGATTTTAGCCGTCACACACCAGGCCTAGAAGAATTTAAACCTTTGTATGTGTTTCTGCTGCAGAGGCAATCAAACAAATCCATGGGAAAACTAAAACGGGTATTCCACTTTCTGGAAACCCGGGTATACAGTTACACACAGAGCCTATGGGGCTCAGAGCTAGGTGTGAATGCGCTTAGATTAATCAATGCACACCAGTGGCGCAGGCAGAACGCTAGTATAGGCTGGGCCTGAGCAGGAGCGGGTGTCCCCGACCTGTGCATGCGTGTCCCCGACCTGTGCACGCGTTTTTTGGGCGTTCTTTTGTTACTTTATTTCGGTTTTAGGTTAGGTTAGGGTTCTGTTATTTAATTCTTATTTTTGCCTGATTTTACCGATTATTTTATCAAAAAATTAATTATAAAAAAAATAAAATACAAATTTACAAACTTTTTTTTGTTGTTGCTAAATCGATTGGGTGGGCCAGCTTTCTATGTGGGTGGGCCACGGCCCACCCCAGCCCACCCATGGCTGCGCCCCTGATGCACACAGGATAAGGGTATAGTCACATATCTGTGTCAGAAGTATTGTAGCCAACGCATGTTGGGCCGTCAGACACATCCGTTTTCCATGTTGACTCAAGGTTATTAAAAAGAAGGTACAGTCATCTATGTCATTTTTGCTATCCAGCAATTCCAGCCAGCAGATTCGTCGCTACTGGGACACTGGTACGCAAACTGCAGTCGAGAGTTCGATGGAATACATTGGAGTCAATGAGAGTCAGGTGGACCAGCTTATGAACAAACACTATTTCTGCGACCTTTGTAAAATACTCGGCCCAGGAAAATAAAATAAGACATGTCACACATTGTTTTCTGCTGTGTTGCTTTCGATGTGTACACTGTATCATTTTATTGAGGTATCTAAAGAGTACTTTTTTGAACGTGCATGCCAAAGTATCGCAAGACTGTCGGTCAATGACGAAAATGCGTCGACCACGCTACTTCTCTCCTATTGTTGACACCCGGTTAAAGTTCACAAATGCTGAACTCCATGCTTCAGGTGCGTTGAAAGTGGCGCATCAAAACGGCACTATGGGACACCCGCTTGCTCCCATAGAATGGAAGTGAATGGGACACTGACGCGTTTGAAGCTTATTTTTGACATGCTCGTAAGCAGTCAGTCAAACTGGGCTCAGAGCTAGGTGTGACTGCACACCTGTAGTGCATTGAATTAATTGATGCGCACAGGGGTCTGTTTCACGAAAGCTGAATTAAATAATCCTGGAGTTAAGCCAAATCCAGGTTTGACAAAGTCTGCTCAATACAGCCTGGTTTATTCCGTTCCACGAATGCCAAGCCAGGCTGAGAAAGAGCGAGCTAGACTTTGTCAAGCCAGACTTTGTCAAGCCAGGATGGTAAAGCCAGACTGAATGCACGTTCACATATTCCTATAAAAGACCATGAACTCAATCGCAGATTCCTTAGCAGCAGGTGAAAATTAAGCATAAGAATATCTTACAGAATGGTAAGTGCCTCAATACATTGAATACAATGTACAAATGAAGGTGGATAAATCACTTATGTGCCGGCTCACATTTTTTATTTGCTTGCTGGCACTGGCGGTGGCCCTCCCACCAGAGAATAAGAGCGGAGTGGAGTCGAGGGAAATCCTGCTCCCCGCTCCAGGGGGCTGTTATCACACTCGCTATCCGCTCATGTTGCTTCCCCCCGCTCCGCTCGCCCCAGCTCCGTCGCTCACCTTGATTTGCACACCTCTCGCTCAGCGCTCCGCTCAGAACTGTGCGCTCAGCAGCAAAAAAACAGCAAAAAAGGGCATGCGACCATGACGTGACGCCATAGAATAATCACATCTGCAGGCTTTATTTATTACTCTTATTTGAAAACACCCTCGCAACGTTGTCAGCCATTTTTTATAATCTCAAGAACTTCGGTAATATATCATCGAACATCTAACAACAAGATGAACTATAGTGTTATAGTGTAGTGTACAGAGTGACAATGACATATGACATGAGTCATTGTGAAACAATTATGAATCATGGTCACACACTATTCCAGTAATATAATTAAATTGATTATATCTTATTGTATTTATTTTATTTTATTTTATTTGATTGCAGGGTAATTAAAATGAGTCCATATACAAACATAGGTGTTGAATTAACTGTGGAAAAGGCCATTGGTTTACGATTGGAGTCATTGGACTAACAGCTATTTCACAAAACTTGAACAACAAGGCACTGGATTAATAAAGCTTGGCTGTTAGCCTGGTCCGTGGACCAGGCTAACTTGGCAGAAGTTAGGCAGATTAAAACCCCAGGGTTCGATTTAAAAAACAACAACAAAAAACAGGGGGGGGGGGGGGGGATTCAGCCCTATATAATATTTTATATATAATATGTTATTTGAATTGTTTGTGAAACTTCAAGCGAGTTCAGTATGTGAATATGCCAAAAGATGAATAGTGGATTGTGAATTGTGGGGAATGTCTCTGGTAAGAAAGGCAAAGTCAGCAGTGTGGATTCATTTAACAGAATTATCATTCTCATCAATAGGCTACATTTGACCATTACATAAAAAAAATAAAGAAAAAAATAATTCTGGTTATGATTTCAAAGTCCTCTAAAACGTGAGAGCATTATCATCTGTCATCTCCAGAGATATTTAAGTCCCTTCTCATACCATGGATGGTCACCATTGTCCTTTATCATCTTGGATGTACTTCAGGAGTGACACTATTGCTGGCTTGACAACAGCCATGCCAACACCACCAGAGACAATGCAGCAAAGATGCTCGTGTTGTGGCGTGCCCCACTCGAACTATGCACTGTGAATCAAGAAAAAATAAAGCATGCTATACATCAAACACAAAAATATGTTATAGTATTTGTCTTGAATTGATCGGGTACTTGCTTATGTATTCCATTAACAGTGATGGAGGTGGTGTCGATGTGGAAGGCTGTGACTTGAATTACATACTACTTCATCGGTGTGTCAAAAGTGCTAGCATCGGAAATCGAAAGTTTAAGTGGCCGCATGGTATATACGTCCCGGACGCATCTTTTTTCTTGTCTTTTATACGTGTTGACAAAATATCTCAACATGTTGCTTGTTTTCTAAATATTGAACATTTAATGTTCAATATTTTATTTTAGGTTTGGCACTGTTGTAATTGATTTTGCATGAAGAATAAGCAAGGCATTCTAATCTAATATATATGAAAGGTTTGAGGCATATAATGTCTGCTCCCACTCAGTTTGAGTGTAAGTCCGGCAAAATTCAGGGACAAAAAAAGATTGATGAATCAGACTCTGAACTGAAAGTTGCGGAAATGCGCATAAGTACAAAATATGTGCAGACCTTAGTGAATGAGGCCCTATGACTCTATGTTTGGGGTTGCAGCAGTTGAGATAAAACATAAATGAATGTACACTGTATATATGTATGTATATATGTTTGTATGTATATATCGTCGGTGTCCAGGAACAGTAACTCCATCTACAGTAACTCCATTTTCAGCTTTATTTATTTTTTTCATAAATCAACGCTATTGAACACCCTTTACGTCTGTGTAACAAGACCAGGAGACCTGGTTCTGCCAGACCCAGAATAAATTCCTAGTACTTTATAAGGACTTCGTATGACGGACTTCGTATGACGTGTCAGCCTGTGTCCCTTTTATGCCCATGTATGGAGAAGAAAGGGTCCCTTTTATACAGCCGGTCTTTTTCGCCCATGTATGGACGAAAGGGGGCAGAGCCTCATGTAGGCCGACCGTCTGGGTCTGGCAAAAATTTGTTGAACCAATGAAAAGTATTAAAAAGTGCCTCTGACAAAAACTAAAAACTCCATTGGATCCTCAAACTGTCCGTCAACACCACGCAACCTCAACACGCTCCTCTCCTGCTGCCTTTGAACAGCACACCGCACTGAGCGCAGAGGGCACTGCGCAGTGAGAGGAGCAACAGCACATAAACAAACTAAACGGCTTTTCTCCCCGTAGTCTGTTAAAACTATGCAGTGTACCTGTTTATCAAACTTAGCACTGACGTTAATGTTATGAAAACAAGTAATTATATTTCTAAAATCTATGAAGTGTTTAATGAGGAGAGCAATGTGACAAGAAGAAAGGAGTTCATAGCATTTCTGTCGCGCCAGTTCTACTCAAACTCCAACTCTGTGAACCCCTCTTTGTAGGCGGGACATGGGCAGTGGAGCAGAGTGTGAGAAAGGAGCTTAAGTTTTACAAAATGATTAAAAATGTTAAACGGCATCGCCGATCCGCGCGCTTTAATGCCGCTTTCTCGCGCGTTAGTATTGCTCATGTTGGTACCTTTGAGAAATCTCTGCAACTTCTAAGCGACGAGCTATAAGCCCGAGACCAGACAGTGGTAGCCGCCGGTACGAGAGAGCGTGTTCTAACCTACAAGGGACCCTGGATACCGCCTTCCCAAATACAAAAAAGGTAAACAGGGTCCCGAAAGGGGCTACCCTCTTTGCAGAAGTTATTGTAATATTTAAAGTCCTGTTTATTATTGTAGTCCTATATAATAAGTGTCATGAAGCATCAAGGCATTAATTCACACGTTGTGATGCATTGTGAGCTTGGAGATCCAATTGGAATTCCAATTTTGGGAATTTAGACCCATTTGAAACCTCTCCCTCAGCAGCGGAGCTATTGTCAGCTGTTCGGACTCCTAACTCCACTTCAGCTGGATTTCTGCTCGTACGAAACTCCTAACTCCACTTGCGCTGTATTTGGGTAAAGTGGTGATAATATAATGACACATGCAAGTATCTGACAATATACAAAGTCTCTATACCAACTTTGATGAGGCTGCACTGCTTTGTTTTAAAAAATATAAGGTTTTCTTCATTTCCTGAAAAACGTATTATATATATTTTTTCCTGAACAATGAACGTTTTGGAGTTAGCAGGTTGCTGCTGGACAGCAGAGATATGTATATATGGTACACACACACACACACACACACACACACACACACACACACACACACACACACACACACACACACACACACACACACACACACACACACACACACACACACACACACACACACACACACACACACACACACACACACACACACACACACACACACACACACACACGTACATACAGTGCATACATACTGTGGGGAACTGATCAAGGCCAAGACACCAAAGACAGGGTACAAACCCAATAAAGGGCGTTTATTCAACAGCCGGGCTCAGTGAGCATTGTTTATACTTTTTGTTCAAATCAAATAATAATGTTCAACATAAATTCATCCCGGGTTCGGGGCTTCCATGCGTCATAACATCTGCATTTTCATTCCTCTCCGTAGGTTGCCTATGAAGTAAAAGAAAGAGTCCTTTAGTTCTACATTTCACCAGCAATTAGCATTGTGAGGGAAATAGTGGAAAGGATCGCTTACCGCCTGTAGCACCCGTCTGTTCACCAGGAGAGCCAGTGCTAGACTGAGACAGAGTGGCTATTTTTGAGGTTTGGTGCCACACCTAGCCGGTCAACGCAGGTGCGCTCAGTTGGGGCTGATTCATGAGGGCGATTGGTAGGTAACGCCCCTCTATGACGCAGCCCAGGCTGCTGCGCTGTCTGTAGAGCCTCCCTCTGTCTCTGTCCCACTCTCTCTCCAAGGTGTGGTGCTTACCTACCAGGCGGTTTCCCAGCGATACTCCACAATACATACATATAGCATAGTAAGTAATAAAGTACAACACAATATAATACAATTTAAAAGGTCATATAGACACGGACAGATAATGTACTGTAAGTGAATGTAAGCTCACCTCAAGGTAGCCTGAGCGACAAGGCAGACACGGTGATGCTGTCCATCCTCTGACTGCGATGGCGTCCATCTCAGGGTGAACAGGTCCATGTTGTGGGGTCCACTGAACCACAGATTAGACACCTTACAACACCATCAAAGATGGTCTTAATTTACATCTTCAGACTTTCAGAAACATTAGGGGCACCATAGGACATCAAAAAACAGGAACTACAATACTTAATTTGATACATCAAATGTTTAGCAACCCTTTAGACATTTAGTACACCAAAGGACAACTTGAAATACATAATTTGGTACATTAAATGCAGTCACCACAGGATAAGAAAGGACAATTCAAATGGCTTCATTTGGTTCATTGGTAGTTCAGGAATTCTGAGGCGTGCCAGTCTGAATGTTGCAAGAACGAATAAAGACTTTTGCCACAAGAACCGATCCAGGGCTCAGACTCTGACCAACAGGGGTATAGAGCTGTGCTCTGTTAGCCGGGGTCGGAGACAGGAACCTGGGTAGATACTGTCCCTCTGTACAGCTGGGTACTGTTCCATTAGGGGTGTCACGATACTCGATACGTATCGAAATCGAACCGAAAATGATGTTCGATACAGTGTATCGAAATCAAAAGCCGTATCGCGATTCAAGGGTTAATTTAAAAAAATACTCCCGCGCATGCGCACATCCGATTGCACGTCCGGGTGAAGCCATGCTGCGAGCAGCTGTTGTGTTTTTCCGTGTATCGCGCATGCGTGCTTACGACGGGGGAGAAAAAAAAGACGACACGACCAACCCACACACACACCACAGAGGAGTTTGGAGTAGACAGAGAGAGACACCGCTGTAGCGTTGCGTCTGTACTAGGCTACTACTTTACATTTCACCATGGCCACTGCTGAAGCCTAGCCTGGGATCCAGCCTGCTTCGCTACGTTCGGCAGATTTTTTTTCTCTCTTTGCTTCGCAGAGAGAAAAAAAAGTTCCACCGAACGTAGCGAAGCAGGCTGGATCCCAGGCTAGCTGAAGCCAGCGATGGTAATGATGATACACAAACGGAAGAATTGGAAAACCCTCCCGCTTCCTTTAAGTCAAAAGTCTGGCTATATTTTGGCTTCCCAGTGAATTATGAGGGCACCCGACGCGTTGTTGACAAAACGGCTACCGTTTGTCGATTATGCTCCACATTGATAGTTTCTCCGTCTTCTCTTTTCCCCCTCTACACCTATACCTCACGGCCAAACATCGCCGATCTACAAGCTCACAACGCCTCACAGCGCGAGGCGTTGTGAGCTTGTAGATCTGCTATTTTTGGCTAAAGTTCACCTCAGAAAACGGATGGGGTTAAGGTAAAAAATAAAAGAAACCTGTTGAAGACCCCTGGCTTAGCTTATTATTCACATTTCTTGTTTTTTAAAGCTCTTACCTGTTCAAACAATGTGAACTTACTTTAAGATGTTTAAGAACATGTAGCCAAATAACAGTTGTCTTTGGATCCTTTTTTCTTACATGTTCATCTTTGTATTTAGATTTTATTTTGTTGTTTATAGAGCTTCTTGTTGTTAACTCATCTTAAAGAAGAATCTGAAAATGACAGTTGTTGTAAGGGCATAAAACCCTTTTTGTTATTCTCATTCTCATTTGATATTATTATTATCTATATAGTATACAGATACATATACAGATACAGTGGTAACTAGAAAAAGTGCTCCTCGGAGCACAGGTCTCCGCCAGGTCAGGTAAGTTATTGTGGCCTCCTGGTGGCGCTATAATAGGCCAATGTGAAAAGGGTGGCATTTCTTCCTCAGCCTAGTGGGAATGTGCGTGCAAATTTTCACGGAAATCGCACGCCGCGTTCATGATTTCAGACATTTTGTTGAAAACGGACCAATCCTGCAAACTTTGGAAGTCAACCTTAGTCAATCAGGATGGAATATGAAATATCGGACAGATGCGTCTTGATCACATGACTATAGAGATACTGTGTACCGATTTGTGTGATGTTTGGATAAAATCTGAAGGATTAATATCCAAAAATGTATTTGACATAAGTCGGCCTCCTGGTGGCGCTGTAAAAAGCAGATGTGAAAAATGCAGTGCAGATGTTTTTCCTTGGCCTCTAGGGAGTAGGCGTGCAAAGTTTCACGCAGATCGGTGCAGTTATAGTTAAAAATGCAAATCGGCCTGTTATAGCGCCACCATGAGGCTGATGTGAAAAGTTTTAAGTGCCATTTCTTCCTCGGCCTAGTGGGAATGTGCGTGTGCAATTTTATGCAAATGGCAAGCTGCGTTCATGATTTGAGGCAGTTTGTTCAAAACGGACCAATCCTGCAAACTTTGGATGGTAACCTTAGCCAATGAGGATGGAATATGGGAAATCGGACAGATCAGGGTTGATCACATGACTATAGAGATACTGTGTACCGATTTGCATGAGGTTTGGTTAAAAACTGTAGGAGTAATGGGAAAAAATGGGTTTTGCACAAATCGGCCTCCTGGTGGCGCTATAACAGGCCCATGTGAAAAATTTGAGGCAGAGGTTCTGAATTGGCATCCAGGGAATGTGTGTGCACAGTTTCGCAGCGACCGGGCCAACGGTGCCGGAGATTTGGTGCTAACACACAGACAGGACACACGGACGGACGGACACACGGACGGACACACGGACACACGGACGGACAGGGGCGAAAACATACTCTCTCGCCATGCCTTTCGGCCTGGCGGAGACAATAAATACATTCAGTTGTTAATTCAAATTAGTATTAACATTAGAGTCAGTATTTTAGAGTTAGTCCTTTTATGAAAATAAATAAATGTATTAGACTCACGGTTGAGATGCTGAGAACAGAAGGTGGAGTGCAGGGGTTACACTCATCTCCTGTACCAACCCTGCATTCAACCCGGTCTCCATCCGGATCAAACGCTAACAGGTTGAAGTTCCTCACACAGTTAGAAGTGACTCTTGGAGACAAAGAGAGTGTGAAAGAAAATAAGGTAGGAATGAGAGAGTGAGATTCATAATAATAATAGGAATGCTATTATTGAGTATATAAAGACCAAAAGGGAAGTGTTCTACGTTACCGTAGTGTAGGTATGATGGTGATCTGAGGAGACCTGTTGGCTTTCCCAGTGTCAGATCTTGTCCTGATATCCACCAGCGTTACAGCTCTTCAGCTCCCAATGTTATTTATGATGTTACTTATCCAGCTACTGCCTTCTAATCTGTGGAAGATAAGGTTATACAGTTGTTGTGGTTTGGTATAAAAACTAAGCCATTTTATTGGAGAATGGAAGACAGCAGGATAATAGCAGTACAGTGTATTTCAAATTTATTTTTTCTTATCTCAGACAAAGCATTTGAGAAACAAAACCTTTATCCTAGATATCCTAAATACAATTACATTTGTAAATATAAAACATACAGAATTACAGCTAAGCAGTCAGCAAAACAATCTCCTATGCTATCAGTTATCATAGCCTTGCTAAAATGATGTCTATGTAGAAAACATAAAACATTTCAGAAAAATGAAAACAAAATGAACAAAATGAACCAAATACCTAGGCCTATTATGAATTATTTCTTAATCATTTCACCCAAAAAGCTCAGAACAATACTGTATTGACATACAAATAATGCTGTCTGTCAATTATGTAACATAAGAGGATTAAATGACTTAGGCCAATTTATTAATCGTATTGCTTTTGCTGTGTCATGCATCCCTCTTCACTCACTCCATCTGGAAGAGAGCGTTGCTGTTAAGTAGTCGACTCATGATTCCTTCTCGTTGACACCACTCTGTGGCGCTCTGCACCCCGTGCACCTCCAGGGCTGTCTGACTGCCACACGACGACCCGCTACTGCATTCCCATGTGTCTGCGTCTGAGCATGAATGAAAGCCTGTCTTAAGTACTGTACTTAATGAGTACTGAGTACTTTTGCATAATGAGTACTTTTACTTTTTGATACTTTAAGTACATTTTGATACCAATACTTTTGTACTTTTACTCAAGTACATTTTGAATTCTGGACTTTTACTTGTAACAGTGTATTTCTATATTGCAGTATTGCTACTTTTACTTTCCACCAATGATCATAATTACAGGTGGTCCTATTTTATACATAGGCTATTTGAAAATAGCCGATCTGCTATTTTAAAACATTAGTACTTTTACTTTGAACACAGCCTTTTTACCTGTAACAGAGTATTTTTATATTGTGGTATTGCTACTTTTATAAGTAAAATATCTGAGTACTTCTTCCACCACTGACTGTTTGTGACTATGCGACTACTAAATGTGGACATTCGGACTGTCACGATAGCACTATTTAAGTTGACGATTAATTGTCATACAAATAATTGCGTTTTACAATTTAATTGTGTTTCTGTTGTTGAAGATTGGAACATTATGAATGAAAATTACATTTCAGTTTGGCTTTTAGGCTTCGTAAACAAAAGATGCACAGGGCAGATATGACAAATAACTTGAAATATGATTGAAATATGATGCATATGATTGAACATGTTTGAATATATATGAAAAATGTTCAACAGGGAAATTATTTGGACGATTATGATGGTTATGCAAAATGTTTTGCCATTACATCAAAGAATTGAGATTAGGCGATTATGTAATAATTGTAACAGGCCTAATAGCCATAAAACAAAAACGGAAAACATAGGTCAGTAAGTGTATGCTTGATCACTTGTTTTTTGTTTGAGAAATGCTCAAGCAAACCCACACACACAGAATTTGACAGTGGCACAAGATAGTGATCTAGAACGAGGAAATGTCCATTGAAAGGATTACCTGGAAATGATCGTAGATATACCGTAATGCATCAGAACAGGGTGGGGACATGCAGGTACATTCTGTGTACACGCTCTATTAACATGCATGAATCTGTCTTCCTTTCTGTCAAACGGTCTCTCATTCGGTTTGTCTCTGTTTCTGTCCAACTCTGTCTTGCTTGTGTGCTACAGTAGTTTAAAAATACCAGAAGTTGCTCTTTGTGAAGAGAGTGGTCCATGCGCAGGGTCCTGAAAAGTCTTAAGCTGGCCCTGGTTATTACCATTTTATAACAGTATAACTGTATAGGCAAATATCTTTTTGTGTTTTACAGGCTGTAGCCCTGCTATCTTACCATTCTGTTTTAAGCTGAATTGTTTCAGCATAAACATAAAAAAACGATTAAACTGAATAGTTCTTGGTGTACTGTATTTCATATTGCCACTGTAAAGCACTTTGTAACCATGATTCGAAAAGGGACTGTGTAGTGCACAGCAGGGTAGTTAATTACCAATCTACAACAGAGTTACCGAGTTACTGCGTTAGTTACCAAGCTCACAACATTGTGACCTGTATTATAATAGTTTCATATAATATATGTATAAATAAATATTATAATAATAATTTTGGACATTAGGGTTCACATGGTTAACTCTGTTATTATGTAATGAATACAGTGCCTCATCATTGATAAAGAGCAAATTTGATGACCAGCTCAACGATACAGCCCTAATTTCTGAAATCCAAAACATTTAAATTGACTAGATTTTCAGAATACATGGACCTTCAAATCCAGTCCTATATTGCACTGATCAGAGCAATAGTCACAGATTTATGGCCATTTGAAATGATAGACACTTCTGTAGTGCCCCATATACGTGCAACTTAGTATTGTCATGGCAGACCCCTGAACAGTGTTTGTGTCAAGTTTGGTGATGATTGGAAAAACGGTGTGCCTGAGGCCACGGGGGGTCCTGACGTGGCCCCTGCTGTGACTATTGTCATGGTAGACCCCTGAACAGTGTGGAGCAACGGTGCGCCGCATGTTACGTTTGTGACGTCCACCGTCGACCATCAACCCACCCTTTAGGCAATTTCAATATAGGAGGATCCAGATGTTATCCTCTCTAATCCACTTTCATTCCACAAATCTCATGTTTTTATTCAACCAATTACACGAGGCAAAACCTAATAGGTCTAACTGCTGATTTGAATTATGGTGCTGAATCTAATGTCAAGCCTCCATTTATGAAAATGAAACAGTTTAATTTAATCTCACCGCCTCTGACTATGCTAATTAGCAATGCTAATGCAAATAGGTTACGTAATGGAACTTATTTTAAACCGCTAATTGTCTCCGCCAGGCCGAAGGCATGGCGAGAGAGTATGTTTTACCCCTTGTCCGTCCGTCCGTGTGTCTGTGTGTCCGTGTGTGTGTGCGTGTGTCCGTCTGTCACCAGCTAATCTCCGGCACCGTTGGCCCGGTCGCTCCGAAACTGTGCACACACACTCCCTGGATGCCAATTCAAAACCTCTGTCCCAAATCTTTCACATGGGCCTGTTATAGCGCCACCAGGAGGCCGATTTGTGCAAAACCCTTTTTTTAATATTACTCCTACAAATTGTATCCAAACGTCATGCAAATCGGTACAAAGTATCACTATAGTCATGTGATCAACACGGATCTGTCCGATTTCCCATATTCCATCCTCATTGCCTAAGGTTGGCTTCCAAAGTTTGCAGGATTGGTCCGTTTTGAACAAAAAGCCTCAAAGTATACACACAGCTTGGGATTTCCGTGAAATTTCACACGCACATTCCCACTAGGCTGAGGAAGAAATGCCACCCTTCTCACATTGGCCTGTTATAGCGCCACCAGCAGGTCTAATTTAGCAAAACACACTTGACAAATTCATGTTTGACTGTGGGAGCTTTTCAGTTAGGCCAAACTTTTTGCTTTACTGCTGAGGAAACAAACTGCTTCATGCAATAAGACATTAAATGTGCTGTAAAAAACATTATAGCTATATCCTGGTAGAAATCACTGCTATAGTGTTTGTTCAGTAACGGGTCACTCCGTCTCTCCAGCTCTTTAGTAAATAGAAAATATATTTTCAGGTCCAGATACCCTTTTCTGGATCAGTGTCCATTTTGAAATCTCAAAAGTGTTCGTGGCCCACACATCTGACCACTTAACACGGCAGCCAAACCACTGCCATGTTAATGTGCATGTTAATGTGCATACAAATGTGTTTATAGAAACATGGCTATTCACTGAATTCTGGTAATTAGTGAGGACTGGTTCCAATGAGAATAAGTTAAGTGATGAAGTGGTGACACAACCCCTAATGATGCTGAATTTGAATGAATCTCTAAAGGTGGGGGGGGGGTAAATAAATAAATAAATAATGTAATTTATGTAAAAAATAATATTCCATGCAAAAATGACAACATGAACATAAAGCGTCAACAAAGAACGCTGTTACAAACCCACAAATGTACAAAACCTGAAAAATCCATCAATACATAAATTATCAGCTTCTGAAAATAAGGACGAACTGAGGAGTGAATGACAAACAGGTTGGAGAGGCGAAGAGACGAGGGGAGTGGAGGAGAGGAGAGGGATGATAGAAAGATGAGATTCCCTCGCCCATTTTTCAAATAGATGCTCAGAGACTCAAGGGAGACCTGTTGAGGATAAAATATGGTTTAGAGCCAGCATCACTCTGAACATAAAAACCAACAAGATTGAACACACAGAGCAGAAAACTGACCATGCCTCGATCGATGCAAACCTTTAAAATTATCCTTTGAAAATGATTGACGTTTCATGAGGGATTCTGCGGAGCTGAGACAGATTAGCCTGTATAAACCAGACAAATCTGTCAGAGCAAATTGATTTGCTCCTCCAGTCGTTAAGTGTGCACAGCATTAAAGTAGCATCATAAAAACCATGCACCACATACAGTACTGCAATCACAAGATTTGATAATCGAAGAACCACATATTACTTTAGTCCCCCCCCTGTGAATATATATGGCTGTGAATACCCGAGCCTGAAGCCTGCCCGACAGAATTATGTGCAGTACTAAACAACCAGGACAAGCACATTTTTAAGAAGCATCTGTATGGGGGCATAACAAGATAGCATCCAGAAGGACTGGTCACTCACAGCCATGGACACCAGGAGCTCCCAGTCAGCAAACTTGTGCTGTGGGAGCCAACACACAGGCATCGATCACAAGGGCATCCCACACATACCTATGTAGACCTTGGCAGAAATATACCAGCAATGGTGCCTGGCTGGAATTTTCTATATGCATCTCCTGTTCTTGTCACCGCTCTTGAGCTTGAGCTAAGTGTCCATAACAATGACCAAATAGTGTCCCCAATCTATTGATTTGATTTTCAGCATAATTTATTTTCTCCATAATGTAGTCATGATGCTTCTTGAGTGGACAGTACTGGCTATGGCTATCTTTGATAGCCGAGCAAAGCTAAACAACAGAGCTTCCCTCCTTCCCACTTTAAAATGATGTCCAGCGAAAGAGAGATGGACTAGCAGGAATGGCAAGAGCGGACGATAGCAGCTGGTGATAGAGAGAATGGAGTGCAGTAGGATGTATATTAGATGACATTTTAGAAGTTGCCTTAATTGGAATTAGCCTTGATTGAAGAACTTTTTAAAAAAAGAGCAACTCTTTCCACAGAGCCTCTTTTAATGTCATATTTCTCTGAAATCATATAAGATGAAGAATGGACACACACACACACACACACACACACACACACACACACACACACACACACACACACACACACACACACACACACACACACAATGAAGACAGAACATCAGGGAAACAAATGTTTCTCTTAATACTGATGAGTCAAAAAGTACTAGCAAATGTAATATCAGCAGAATAGCACATTCTGAAAAGTAGATTTCAGCTAAATAGTCCTGTGAGCCCGCAACATGTTGGAGAGAAAAGCACAATACAATAAAGTAATGACAGGGGACTATTAAACAGGGCAACGACGTCCCGTTGGTCTGACTGGCCGCATTATAACTAATCCTATACCTAAACCTAACCCGAACCTTACCTCAAACTAACCTAACATTTGTCGGACTGTTGTCAGAATAATGGGGGGTCGGAATTATGATTATGATTAATTATGGCGTTTTCATTTGTAAAAGATTGGTGGGGCAACAACCACCAACCACACGAACACGAATAGATACTAAGCTATACCAGGAAAACTATTTTTGTCTCCGCCAGGCCGAAAGGCATGTCGAGAGAGTATGTTTTACCCCCTGTCCGTCCGTCCGTCCGTCCGTCCTGTCCGTCTGCGACCAGCTAATCTCTGGCACCGTTGGCCAGGTCGCTGCGAAACTGTGCACACACACTCCCTGGATGCCAATTCAGAACCTCTGCCCCGAATTTTTCACCTGTTATAGCGCCACCAGGAGGCTGAATTGTGCAAAACCCATTTTTTTATATTACTCCCACAGATTTTATCCAAACGTCATGCAAATCGGTACACAGTATCTCTATAGTCATGTGATCAACACAGATCTGTCCGATTTCCCATATTCCATCCTCATTGCCTATGGTTGGCTTCCAAAGTTTGCAGGATTGGTCCGTTTTGAACAAAATGCCTCAAATTATTTTTAAATGTTTTATTATTAAGGGCTGATTCATTTACAAATACTAAGGCAATACAGAATGTTAACATACAAGGCACAATAGGATAAGTGAATACAACTTTTTGTTTTTATTATGTTCGATAATAAAACAAATGACAAAAAATGTTTAGAATGAAAATAATTACTGTCTGCAGTCTTCTCTAGTTACACTACAGTCGAGGTTGAAACTACTAAACTTAACCAAACTTAAGTATAGTCTCTCTTGCTACTGATGTGTCAACAAACAGTGCTGTCCATGGTTCTGAAACAACGCTTACAGTAAGACCGCTCGTGGTACCGGGCCCATGGGTCCAGGCATGGCACCACAAAACCGTTTTACCCAGTGTGTCATGCTTCTAAGCAGCTGTTGTAGCCTACATATACACAGAGGGAAGAGAGAGTTGGGTGTGCGTGCATCTTTGAGAGAGTGAGAGGGAAAAAAAACTATAATCTGACAACACTCAAATCACACTACGTCTAGACTTGCAGTTCAGCCAAAGTGTAAGAAACTTGTAGCGTAGAGTTACCTTTTGGGGAAGGGTAACGGTAATATTATCTCTGAAATGTCATAGTAATTAGGTATACTATTTGTGAAAAGTAAAAGTATTCCGGGTATAATTATTAGTGCCAGTGTGGCCCACACAGAATGTAACCCCATTTTTGTTTGTGTATTTATCCTATTTGCAAAATAAAACTGTTTCTGCAAGTAGTATTTAGTAGTTTAATTAGCCGTCCATTGTAAACAGATCAGTGCGGGATCTTGTCCGGGCCAACAGGGAGCTGTGGTGTCTTCATCTTCATTCGTCTCTCTCGGGTCTTTGAGGCCGTCTATCTTCTGATCCTGGTCCGCTAGCAGCAGCAGCAGGTCATCCTGCTCCGTCTTGAGCTCCTGCAGCTTGGACTCCTCTGTCTGCAGGAGGGGCCCCGAGCCTGTGGCTGAGGCCAGCTGCTGCTCCGACAGGCTTCTCACCTCCTCCTCAAGTTTCTCCGTCTCAGGCGTCTGTTGGGCTAATCGGCTCTCCGTTGTCGCCATCTTGGCTGAGTCTGTCAGGTCCTCACTGCTGAGAACTGCTTCTGTTGACCCAGCTTCAGCTCTCCTCATCGGCTCCTGACTCTCTGCCTGCAGTTGTCTGACTTCTGCTGACTGGCACGGACTCCTCAGTGCCTCCAACTTGATTGGTTCTGTGTGGTCTTGGCCTCCTGCTGAGATTTCTGTTGTCTGTCGCCTGTCTGACCTCAGGGTGTTGATGAGTGTGTCTTTGTCATGGAGCTGTGCCTGCAGCAGTGTGTGTTGTTTGCGGAGGTCCTGCGCCTCATCTCGGAGCTGTGCCAGTTCCTCCTCCTGAGGGCTGTTGACCTGGGCGGCATCTGCCTGGCTGTTGGCTTGGCTCTGGCTATCTGTGCCCAGTTTAAGCTTGAGGTTGTTATACTGGTCTTTGTACTGTTGGATCTGGGCCAGCTGCTGGGTGGTCTTCATTTGTTCATTCTGAGACGTCATGGACCCTAACTGTTCCTTCAACGTCTGGATCTGAGCGTCCTGTTCTCCGATCAGAAGTTGGGCGTCCTTGTACTGAGTCACAATGCTATCATGCTGTTCCAACGTCTTCTTCACCTCCTCCTCCTTCTTGTCATCCTCACTGGACTTGTGCATCGCTTTAGTTATCACACCCTCCAGTTCCTTGACCAGCGTAGCGAACTCGTGATCAAACAGCATCTGTTCTGGAGAGAGGAATACAGGCTGGGGTTTCTGAGCTGCTCTCGAGTACAACTCGTGTTTGGTGATGAAGCCAAGCTTCTCCATAAAATAATTATTTCCGATACGCCTCTCAATGAGCTGCTTCAGCTTCTCCTTGGTGTAGTTCTCCAGAGAGTTGTCATTGTAGTACATGCAGACTCCCAGCAGCAGTGCACACAGGCCCTGCACCAGCCTCTCATCCTCTCCCAGGTTTTCGATTTGACCCGTCAAAAAGTGAACATTCTCCTGGTTTTGCAGGAACTGTGTGACGGCAACTGGACAGTTGCTGGTCCAGGTACACAGCAGAATGAGGAGGCCCACCCTGGTCTGCACTTTACTGCACTGAGAGAGGATGTTTGTGCAGTGCTGCAGGAGCAGCACCGGGGGCTTGCCCAGGCTGGTGCACAGCTGCACACGGAGTAGCTGTTCCTTCTGGGTGAGATTGTCATGCAGGGTGTGGGCCAGGGCCACGGCTGCACACCAATTAGACAGGGGGTCAGCTGAGAACAGGCCCCCGCACAGCAGCCGGCCTGCAGAGATGGAGTTGGTGGAGGAGGGCAGTAGCATGGCCACAATCTCCCCCTGGCCCTTCTGGTTCTTGTACAATAAACACTGGAAACAGTAAAGAACAGCACAACGCAGCACAAACGGCTGACCCTCATTCACCATGGACATGAGCAGCTCCACAATGGCTGGTCTTGGTGGATTAGAAGGAGCACTGACAGAAGCAAAGTAGTCCTGGTTGATCTGCGACCCACGGATGACCTCTGAGAGAGTGTTGAGGATTTCTGTGAGGATGTTGGCTGGTATGCTAGTGGCCATGAGGATGGTGCAGAGCTGCTGCAGTAAACCACACTGGTACATTGATTTCTGACAGCTGGCCGTGGCTTGTGGAGTGTTTGTTGGACACACCGTCAATCGTACCAGCTGCATCATGAGGTGAAGGTTGGTGACTTTCTGGGCCGACCAGCATGAGTTATCGTAACTGACTTCGAACCACGGCTTCATCCTCTGGATGTAAGAGCTCTCCTTGAAGAAGTTCTGGTTGGAGCTGTTGTTCTTCACCAGGTTGAGGAGGAGCAGCAGGCAGTCCTCCACCACAATATCGCCATCACTGCTGCCTTCTTCCGTGATGATGTCTAGGAGGCGTTCAAAAGTGTTCTCAAACACGACAATCTTCTGAATGGCAGGGTTGCCTTTGGTCAGCTGCTGAAGCAACAGTAAGCCATCATTGCGGATGACTTCCCTGGCGTCTGCCAATAAGTCCACTAATCTGGAAACACCCATTGGGCTGGCAAGGATGATGCCTTGCACCTGGGCACGCTTGTTCTTCAAGAGGGTTGTCAACAGCTTCACTCCTGGCCACCGCACATGGAAGTCAAACTCCTCCAACAGTGTAAGCACCAGGGTCACATGCTCAGAGTCTTGGATGAACTTGTCCGTAAAGCTTTCCCTTTCCCTAAACTGGACTCCCTGGTAATCTGCAGGCAAGCATGTATTCTCATCTGGTAGATCTTCATTACAGATGATATATAATGTGTCCAAGGCGTAGCCGAGGATCTCAGAGTCAAAGCTGTCAGTTTTAATTACATGGACAAGGTGCTCCATTGCCTGGTTACCAACTTCTAGACGAAATTTCTTCGAGAGGGACTTGAGTGCCCTGACTGCATCCCTCCGGTCCTGCAGGAGCATAGAAGAAGCCAAGCGATCACACAGATTCTGGATTGTCTCTGCTCCTGACGGCTGTGGCTCCACAGGTTGTCCACCCATCACTCGTCTGAAGAAGTCCATCTTTCTGGGCCCTGCAATCGATGTTTTATCTGAGACTTATTTTGTCCTTAAATCAAATGTCAGGCTTCCCAGTTGTTGGTTGACGTATAAAAGTACAAAAAAGCATAAAAGCAACACAATGTTTAGTTTTCCAATGTACACGAGAACCTCAACTACACTGTTCAACCGTGGAACACCTCGTCGGAAGAATGAAACCAAACAACTTCTCGTGTACCAAGCGACATAAAAATAAAGACAACACAACAATTTCTTATATTGAACCTGAGCTGGCGCTCTGTGGAGCACATATCTCTGCCAGATAATCTTGCATCATCAATATAACATCATATTGACATCCAAATATGAAGTTCCACACGGCTCCATATTTGGCAATGACCAGCGGTTTTGTGGATTGGCGGGGCGGTGGATCTGTCATCAATGCAGAGTGAAGTGAACCCAATTACAAAGCAACAGCAAGCAGAGAAGATTTCAATCGGCAGGAGTCAAGTAGTCCAAAAGCGCAAAACAGTCCAGAATAACATAATAGTACAGCGGTTTAAGTCCCGTTTTTGAGCAAATCGTGCACTTTTTGTAAGAAGCGTGAAACTTTCAGCATAGTTAGTATATGCCATAATGTTCATTTTCAGACGGGGAGGGAAGTCAGATTTGACCTCTGAGGACCGTGAGAGGTCAAATCCAAAATGGCCGCTAATCCAACTTAAGTTTGGAACCAAGCACACTTACTGTAGCACAGTAGCAAAATGTGTAAAGTATAATTTCCAACTAAATAGGGGATGCCTTTTCATTTGGTGATACTTTCGAGATCACCAGATTTCAAGGAAATGCATTTAGGTCAAGGTCAAGGTAAACATTTTCCCCCTAAAAATAGTGCAATGATTTCCTTAGAATCAACAAATGGCAGTGTAACAAACATGGGTGTCTTATATAGGCGACACCAACAATGCAAATCTGAAGGGGTTTAGACAATTAATTAATTAACATTCCTCTAGCAGAGGGCAAGGAACTTTATGCAACCAATGGAAGTGGAGTCGTCTGTTCTCCTGATTCTCCTGCTGATTCAAACTTGGCCTGCCTTGCCCCATGTTCACAAGAGGAGGCTGACACTTGTCTGCTTCTGCATGTGGCAGATACTGTGCTAAAGGGGTGTAAGAAGGTGACCATACGTACTGTTCATACTGATGTGGTAGTACTGTCTTTGGCTTCATTCCGATGAGCTGTGGGTTGCCTTTGGTGTTTGATCAAGCTTTCGGTACATAGCTGTTGTAGCATGAAATGGTTGCCACAATGACTCCAACACAGTGTCTGACTCTCCCAGTCTTTCACGCTTTCACCGGGTGTGACACTGTATCTGCATTCGCTGGCAGAGGAAAGGAGACTGCCTGGGAAACTTGGAGGTCATTCCCAGAGGTGAATGAGGCTTTCAGTGAACTCCTACACATGCCAAGTTAGGTCAGTGAAGGATCAATGTTCCTGCTAGAGCTGTGGGTTGCCTTTGGTGTTTGATCAAGCTTTCGGTACATAGCTGTTGTAGCATGAAATGGTTGCCACAATGACTCCAACACAGTGTCTGACTCTCCCAGTCTTTCACGCTTTCACCGGGTGTGACACTGTATCTGCATTCGCTGGCAGAGGAAAGGAGACTGCCTGGGAAACTTGGAGGTCATTCCCAGAGGTGAATGAGGCTTTCAGTGAACACATGCCAAGTTAGGTCAGTGAAGGATCAATGTTCCTGCTAGAGCGATTTGTGGTGCTCATGTATGACCGAACCAGTGAGTGCACGGAAGTGAATGATGCCAGGAAACAGCTCTTCACACAGAAGTCAAGAACACTAGAGAGCATTCCTCCAACCCAGGCAGCACTCAAGCAACACATCAAGCGCACTTGCTACCAGGCAAACTGTTGGAACCAGGCATTGGTACTGGAACCAGAGATGCCAGAGCCATCTGAATGGGGTTGGACAAAAGAAACAACTGGGTGGCAACCATTTTGGACCACTCTCTCGGAAGCATCCAAATCGTGCCATGAATTAATCTGCTGTGGCTGCACGAAAGGGTGTACTGGACGATGCAAGTGTGCCAAAGCTGCACTCAAATGTACTGCACTCTGCCTCTGTTCTGGAGACTGTTACATTTTGATAATTAACATTATAACTTATTTTTTGGTCTTGTTTTTCTCTCTTTCCTGTATGCAAGATGTGACTATAAAGAAGCCTTGAACCTTCATTATTGTCATTTACTATTAATATAGTATTAAAATATACTACCACCATGGGTTTATTCTGTTCATTTGTTTTGTATTATTCACATTGTCACAAAATGGAAGAACAGTTTCACTATATTGCAGTATAACCCAGTGTCCAAGCTAAAATATACTTATTACTATGTAATTTGACCTTGACCTTGATTTAATGTATGTCCTTGGGTTCTGGCAAACTCCAAAGTATCATCAAATGAATGGGCAACCCCAACTTAGTTGGAAAGAACGCCTTAAATGTTTTTTTTAAAGTATTTATTTAGACATTCAGACCCTGTAAACGGGCGGCCATCTTGGATTTGACCCCTCAGAGGTCAAATCTGACTTCCCTCCCCGTCTGAAAATGAACATTATGGTATTTACTAACTATGCTGAAAGTTTCACGCTTCTTACAAAAAGTGCACAATCGTATTGCTATTCCGCTCTACTATAACAAGTAACATTCCCAAACAAATGAAAAACACCATGAGCCAACAAGTATGAACCGGCAGTGAGTGAGCAGAATCAGTCCAGTCTTATAGGGACCAGGCTGATTAGAGAAGTGGCCACATGTATGGGTAACTAGGGAACAAAGGTTTGGTCAGATGGGAACATCTGACATCCAAGCATACATACAATGCCAAATTCAGGATACTTGATCTGCAACAGTCTGCACAAACTGTTGTTGTTTGAAATGCATGGCAACGGTGTGTATTTTGTTTTAGGTCAGACCAGAGCTCGTTAGTTAGCCTATATAGGGAAAAGTGTACATACACTTGGCCCCCGTAACAGTGGTGTGTATGTAGCTATGGATGTATTTTGAGAGAGATGAATACGGATAGAGAGTGTGTGTGAGAGAGAGAGAGAGAGAGAGAGAGAGAGAGAGCATGACCAAATCCTCCAGACCCAGAGAGCATGACCAAATCCCCCATCATTGCACTCCTTCCACTGGAAGGACTAAAAGCATTGTCGTTATGTTCCAATCTGCTGATGAGGAGATTGTAAATTGGTCACAATTCGAATTGCTTTTTGCGGCACTGGTTAGTACATCAGATCAGGGTTGTGTGAGTTATCTAGGAGGTCACTGGTTCTGAACGTCGGGTCTGTGGACAACCAGCGGTCCAAATGGACCCTTATGGAACATTTTTAACTCAAATCTTTGCTTCTGGGGATTCTGCAAATGTCTTTAAAATCCTAACAGTTTAAAAAGAAAAAAAAAACATGTGTTGCTATATATCAGTGGTTCTCAAACCTTTTCATGTCAAAGTTTCCCAAAATGATATTTATTTGGACCCCCTCATAGCACAGCACTCGGTGCTTGTATATCTGCTATTTTTGAATAGCCAAAGAAATCTAAAGTGACACAGATGTGTTGACAGATTGAATGGGTTAAAACAAATTACTTTCAGGATGACATCTTGCCTGCCTACACAAGAAGTCCAAGCAGGACTAGCTGGGCCCGGACTATAGTGTTACTTATGTGGCATGTGATTTTACAGGTGAGTCACTTTTTATGAATGGTTTGTAAGAGGTAGACTGCTGGGCAGGAGATGCTCAACCACCAGAGCAGTGGTTCTGGTGGGTTCTGAGGGAGTTACAGCTAAATTATTGATAGTTGTCTGTAGTAGCTATAGTCTGTAACTCAGTCAGATACTGTAGTGTACAAATTGAATCAAATTCATGAATCAAAAATTACATAATTATGTATGTATATGAGTTATGGGGGTCTGTGGCCCTAGTGCATAACAAACTGGGGGTCCTTCAACGTTTTTTTTTATCTTTGTCTTATAGGCCTACTTCTTTGCGCATCAGTGACAGTGTCACACAAAAGTAGCCAATCTACAAACTCACAATATGTGAGATCAAGTGCTCTTCCTCTATGTACTTTTTGAGTGGTGGGTGCTCAACTGTAGAGATAACTAATTTAAAAGAATGCATCGTCATTTTTGGAGTCACAACATATAGTCCGTGAGCCAGGACCCCAAAAATGGGGTCATCATTACCATCTGGGGGGATTAATTCTCATAGTGATTTTTGGGTAGGTATACACCCCTAGAGCTAGGAAAAATGTGATAGCCTTGCATCGGTGGTAGCTATCTGTGTGTTATCACTCCTTTTATAACCACAAGCCAAAACACAGTTTTCAAAATCCGAATGAAGCATTCTACTTCAAACTGATGGTTCTCTCTTATTATTGACCCTCTCTCTCTGAAAAATGGTTGGGATAAAATTTGCATATCTAGAATATGTTTCTATTACAGGCAGTGACAACATAGTGACTATATGTGACATAAGATGTACTTTGGTTTTAATGAAAGATGGAACACAAAGGGTTCCTTTGTAAATTACCTATAGATTTAAAACCATGTTAGATTCTAAGGAAATGTATTATGAAATTCAATAAACAGAATATAGTGCAATGGGTAAGAAAATATCCAAAATGGCCACTAAACACACGCCTGGCAATTTTTTACTTTTAATCCGCTTGTCTTAGAATACCTCTGTTTAATACCTCTTTTTTAGGGTTTTCATATGTAGAATCCATTCCTGATGTTATTTTTTTAATATCAGGTCAATCATGTCAAAGGTCAGGTCAAGGTTAAAATTGACCTCTGGGAGAACAACAAATGGAAACAACTTGATGAACATTCATGGTTCACTATTCATGATTTTGTTTTGTGAAAAGTGTCATTAACATGTCACAAGAACTGGTATTCATAATAACATGAATGTAAAATGATATAATCTAATGTCAAATATGTATCTTTTGCAACTACATCTGTATTCTCCAACCCACATCCTGTTCTACCTCATCCTTACAAGTATCCTCCTTATTAACATCACTCCTCATCTGTAGCTTGAACATATCATCAGTAACCATCTTCACCAGAGCAGTTACAGTACATCAGTGATGTACTTCTCACTCTCTGTGCCCTAAATTGATATTGCACCATGTCACATAGCTCTGACGGTGGGGTCACCCTTAGCAATGACAGGAACAAGAATATCCTAGATCTCCTATCCAAATTTTGTGACATCAAACGACTTGTCAGGTGGGGCTTGGTGGTCTGCCACTTTCCACAACATCACTTGTAAATAAATGAGCCCACATGTGGTGCAACAGGTTGGTCGGTGTTGGAGGAAGGGCCATTGACTTGTGGCACCCACCTCACCCAGCACATCAGGGTAGCCTGGGAAGTTCCCTGCCAGCAAAGTGTAGTGTGCTCTGATCTTGCCTTTGTCATACATATAAGACTGTCCCATCCCAATGCTCCATCTATACTTTACACTGTAGGTCCACCTGATACACCCCAATACACAGCATACAACAGGACAAGAACATCAGTGTAATCACTGAGCATGTGTATCACACCCTTTCCAGAGATGGCTGCATCAGGGATATAGGAACTCATGGTGATGTCTGCCTCATCATGACTAAATGCAGTATCTATCGTCAGCACTGAAGGTGTACAACATGCTCAACGGCTTCTGCTTAATGTTCTTACTCTTCATGATGACATCTCATGTGGGTAAAGGACATTACTATTCACAACAGCATGGGGGCAAATTAGCCAATGATGGGATTGAAGAGATGATCTTTCTGTGTGTGAGGAATCCTACACCCCAATATTTTATGACCAAGACACACCAGTGCTTCAACTCTCCCTCTGTTTCTGCACATTTTGGGGAAGGCTTCAGTCCACTCCACTCACATGCATCATGACAGCATCTTTCCTGATCGTTATGGCAGTCTGCTCCCCAGACTGGTCAGCAGAGACAGTGATCCAGAATCCATCATGGTGCCGACAGACAAGGTCTAGCTTAGCCTCTATGCTATGGCATGGAGCACATGCATCTTCAGCAGGCACTGGGTTAGATATCAAGCACACTGCACATGGCCAGCATGGAAGAAGTGCTTCAGTCATGTGCTTCATGAGAGAAAAGGTGAAGTTAATGTCAATGTGTCTCCCTGCGCATTCAAACTGGTGGATGTGAAGTGTAGGAAGAAGTTGTCTACCCACTGTCAGCCAGTAGGATGGAGATGTGCAGTGTCCAGGTAGGCTACTGCTGTATCTGTTCAAATGTCTTTGGCCAAGTTGATAGAAACCACTTCAGAGTGCTGCTGATACACTCAGGACTGACCACTGAACTTGCCTGTCATGTTCTGCAACCACATGCATTTCCACTTCCAGTGCTGAACCTTGCATCAGTTTTGCAATGCAGCTGAAGAATGACTGTATAACATGCATCCCACCGGGATGCACAATTACATTATAGAGCTTATATACCTGCAAGGTGTCAACAAACGGCTCCATGTCAATTGTGAGGTGAATAGGGCCTGCTGTACATGTCAACCAGTGACCATATCTGCTGCCTGCTTGGACACCTGGTTGGACGATAAGGTGCGAGAGAGACATTGACCTGACCTTTAGCACATAGGCCAAAGACTGACCAGCAAGTCAAAATATAACATTAGAAATAGATTCTACACCTATGAATGCCCCCCCCCCCCCCCAGGTCCCCATATGAATCACGTTCACGAAGTTCACAGATTCCCTCACACAACTGCAATATTTTGTTGTTTTTAACATAATTTAGTACAATGGAACATCACCATGGGATGGACACCATCTTTGATTTGGCAATAAAAAATTAACTGATGGTAATTTCACTGATTCAGCCATATTTCTTGAACCCTAAGACCTAGTTTTAGACACCAAAACCACCTTTCTAGGTTGAACAGTATCATAAAGCCATTTAAGCTCCTGGCAGTCATATTGGACGCCATCTTGAAAATGATGGCTTTACGAGAAATATAATTTCCTAGATTTTTTTGTATGTTCTTAAGCATGCCTAGACGTACCAGAACCAATTGAAAAACCTTTTGTATATTTTTTTGGGGGGGGGTTAATAGTATGTTTTCATATATTGACCCATGTAATTTTCGCCTAGTGTTATAACATAAAATGCATGATAGCACCCATAAAGCTACCATTGGTGCAAGGCTATCACATATTTTCTAACTCTAGACATGCATACCTTGACAAAAATCCCTATGAGCATTATTCCCCTCAGATGGTAATGACCAACCCCCCTAGCTCACGGACTAATATGAGCTCAGCTTGTATAGCTATTTTCACTGTATTTGAAATCAAGGGTACCCCTTATCCTTCCTAAAAATGTAGTGGAGCCAAAAGTACAATATTTGTCTTGAAGAAAAAATACAAATACTCAAGTAAAGTAGCAGATACTCAAAAATAGTATTCAAGTAAATGCACTTGGTTACTGTCCACCACACTGGTCACCAGAGAGTCAGCTAGGGTTGCCAACTTTCAGAAATGGAAATACGGGACACATGCACGCGCGCGCAGCGCGATTATTTTTGCGGTTTTGTGCGGAGTTGGTTGTTTTTTTTAATACTTTATTTCGGTTTTAGGGTTAGGGTTGTTAGGGTTATTTAATTCTTTTGGGGGAGCCAGCCCCCCAAACTCCTGAAATGCATAGAAATCTATGAAATCTAAATAAAAAAAGAATTCCGTTTTCCAGATGAGCATAACAACATAAGTTATTCTTTAAATGGGCACACTATTTAATTATATTGATTAATATATATAAGAGTTATTCTTTAAATGGGCACACTATTTAATTATATTGATTAATATATATTAAATAAATGTTTATTTATTAGACTTTAAAAACTCAACATTAATAAACAATCAACCATATTAGTCTACTGAAATAGCCTAGACTATGCCCACATCAGCAGCCAATATGTAGGCTGCCAGGGCAGGTAAATGAAGCTTATGAAGGTTAGGATGAGAGGAAAGCACATAAACACCACCATCATCCAATGCTACGCCCCCACTAATGACAGCGATGAAGAGGCAAAAGATGCTTTCTATGAACAACTGCAAGCTGAGTTAGAAGGGTCACCACGGCACGACTTAAAGATTGTAATGGGTGACCTGAATGCCAAAGTTGGGAACAAGAACACCAACTACGAAAGAGCAATGGGGAATGAGGGCTGCGGAACCATGAATGACAACGGAAAACGGCTGCTGGAACTGTGTACCACCTACGACCTCACCATTGGAGGAACTCTCTTCCCACACCATGACATACACAAATTGACATGGTGTTCCCCCAATGGAAGAGACAAGAATCCAGATCGACCACCTGATGGTAAATGGCACCTGGAGACGTTCACTCCTGGATGTACGAGTGAGGAGGGGAGCCGATGTCAACAGTGACCATCACCTGGTAACAGCAGCACTGAAGCTCAAGCTGAGGAGAACTGAGCGAACCGAAGTAGGGCGTCAGCATTTCGATGTGGGGAAAATGCGTACCCCCAGAGTTAAGAATGCCTTCGTCCTAAAGCTGAAGAACAGGTTCCAAGCACTGGCAAACATTGAAGATGATCACATACAACCAGAAAACATCAATATCATATGGGAACAGATTAGAACAGTATATTCTGAGAGTAGTGAAGCCTGTCTAGGAACAACCAAACACAAAAGGAAGGATTGGATTACAACAGACACCTGGCAGTGCATTGAAAACAGGAGAGACCTGAAGAAAAAATGCTTAGAAACAAAGTCCGAAAGGCTACAGGAAAGATACAAAGACCAGTACAGAGAAGCAGACCGAAAAGTTAAGAGGATGGTTAGAGCAGATAAGAGGGCCTACATGGAGGACCTAGTAAAACAGGCAGAAGATGCAGCCATGAGAGGAGAACAGGGCACTGTATACAGGATCACCAATACAATCTGTGGAAAGTATCGTCGAAACACCAACGTGCCGATCACGGACAATCAGGGACGACTCCTTACATCTGAAACAGAAATAGAATCTCGATGGGCAGAACACTTCAGCGAAATCCTCAACAGACCACCGCCAACATTAGAGGCTGATATACAGGAAGCAGAAGCTGACCTTGATGTTGAGATTGAACCACCAGAGATTGGAGAAATCATCTCCTCCATCAAATCCCTCAAAAATGGGAAAGCTCCTGGACAGGACAGCCTAAATGCAGAGCTGTTCAAGGCAGACCCCGAGCTGGCAGCTAAAGCTCTAAAGCCACTCTTCACAGCCATATGGGAGGGGAAGAAAGTACCGGATGACTGGACAAAAGGCATAATTGTGAAGATCCCCAAGAAAGGTGCCCTTAGCAACTGTAACAACTGGCGTGGCATCACCCTTTTGTCCATCCCCAGCAAAATCCTTGCCAAAATTATCGTGCAAAGATTATCAGATGCGATAGACAAACAGCTTAGAGAGGAACAAGCAGGGTTCCGAAAAGGTAGAGGATGTGTTGACCATATATTCACCCTCCGCAACATAATAGAGCAGTGTACAGAGTGGCAGAGACAACTGTATATCAACTTTGTGGATTTCGAGAAGGCTTTCGATAGTATTCACAGAGACAGCTTATGGAGAATACTACGGGCATATGGGATTCCAAAACAACTTGTCCTCCTCATCAAGAGTTTCTATAACAACTTCACATGCCAAATTGGAAATAGTCAACACAGTTTCGCAGTCAAAACAGGGGTGAGACAAGGTTGCGTTATGTCTGCATTGCTCTTCAACCTGGTCATAGACTGGGTGATGAGAAGAACCACCGAAGACAAACAAAGAGGCATCAGATGGACTCTCTTCTCACAATTGGAAGATCTCGACTTTGCAGACGACTTGGCTTTGTTCTCTCACACACACCAGCAGTTGCAGGAGAAAACATGTCGTATGAACACCTTTGCAAAACAAGTAGGTCTGAAGATCAACCAGAAGAAGACAGAGCTGATGATGCTGAACATCCCAAACCCCTCACCAATACAAATAGATGGAATAAACCTACCCACAACAGATCATTTCACATATCTAGGCAGCGTTGTCAGTCATGATGGAGGTGCAGACAGAGACATCACAAGCAGACTCAGCAAGGCCAGAAACACCTTACAGAGGCTTAACAACGTCTGGAAGTCGGCCCAGTACAGCACCAACACCAAGCTGAGACTGTACCAGAGCTGCGTCCTGTCTACCCTGCTATATGGTTCTGAATGTTGGAGAACGACAGAAAATGATCTCCACAAACTGTCAACCTTCCACACCAAAAGCCTACGGAAAATACAGCGAATATTCTGGCCCAAAACCATCTCCAACCAACACCTTCTTAGCCTGTGTAAACAGGACAACATGGCTACCATCCTTATAAGAAGGCGGTGGAAATGGATTGGACATGTAATCCGTAGAGAGCAGGACAACATCACCCAAACTGCCCTTCACTGGACACCAGACGGAAAACGTAAGAGAGGCCGACCCAAGAACACCTGGCGTAGGACAGTGGAGGGAGAGCTGAAGAACCTGCATCACACCTGGGGTTCTATAAAGACGCTGGCCCAGAACAGACAGGAGTGGAGATCCTTTGTTGCTGCCCTACATGCCAGCCGGCATAAAGGGCAGGTAAATAGAAATACTGACATCTTGCTAAAAAACACAACCAGATAAATAAGATGTAATATCCCATACCGAATCGATCTCAGGAGATGTTTTAGTCATGAAGAAACTTGTCTCTGGGTACATACACACAGTTCCGTCTAGCGTCCGTAAGACGGACGGTAGACGGGCGGAAGTCCCATACACTCCCATGTTAAGTTTAAAACCGGACGCGGATCGCGACCGTTCTTAAAAACGGTCGCGATAACATGGGAGTGTATGGGACTTCCGCCCGTCTACCGTCCGTCTTACGGACGCTAGACGGAACTGTGTGTATGTACCCACAGGCAGCGCAGGGCAGAACGTATCCTAGCAACGTGAAAGCGCTAACTCTCATTGGTCGTGTTATGAGTAATGAGCCAATGAGCTGCTGAGCACACTCCCAGACAATGGCTTCATAGCCAGCGTTGCCAAGTCTGCTTATTTTCCCGCAACTTCCCTGGAACAAAATTTGTCTTGTTTTTGGCTTATTTTTGTAGGTCGGCCTGGCTTATTTCTCTCACTATACTTGGCAACACTGTCACTGACTGACACCCGCAAGCTCTCAGTCACACATTGGGTACATACACACAGTTCCGTCTAGCGTCCGTAAGACGGACGGTAGACGGGCGGAAGTCCCATACACTCCCATGTTATCGCGACCGTTCTTCCGGTTTTAAACTTAACATGGGAGTGTTTGGGACTTCCGCCCGTCTACCGTCCGTCTTACGGACGCTAGACGGAACTGTGTGTATGTACCCAGAGAAGAGACAGAACGGCTGCCCCGTCTCGTTTGTGTGTGTGTGAGTGTGAGTGAGAAATACTCTCTCATATAAAAATCACGCCGTCATTCCACAACCCCAAAATACGGAACATAGTGCGTCCCGTAACAGTAATACGGAACACGTCTTTTAGTTTCCAAATAAGGAACGATTCCGTATTTTACGGGACGGTTGGCAACCCTAGAGTCAGCCCCCCAGAGCAGGTGGCCAATCACTACAGTCTACAGACCACCAGCCAGTAACCAAAGTGCATAGAGCCTATCCAAAGGCCAAGCGTAGTGAATTAACACTCAAATTGTACTCACTAGTAGGCCTATGTGGCTGAAAGGGGAGCTGAATCACCTCAAGTAAAAGTTGTTCTGGTTAATTGTGTTGGCGTCTATGTTGCTAGACAACAGATGTTGATCTGCTGCTTTGTCCACAGTACAGGTTGTTGTTTTAATTTGTTTTTATACTGCACTCCCACCTAGTGGTCAAACTGTAGACTAGTTTTGTTTATAAAATACCATGAAATAAAGGCTGTTATTGTTTATGTCACATACTATGTTACAAAACTGTGGAAAATAACATCAGTTTATATATTTTATATGCAGTATTGTGGAATTTTGTTTTTAACCTTCAGTGTTACAGAACCATGAAGGTAGGCCTATATGTGTACTGGCAATATTAAATGATCCTGTATGAACAAGATGTTGATCTTTGTAGTCGGAATTATTATGTTTTTCTCTCTCTTTTTTTTGAGTAAAGAACTGAATACCATACATTAATTTTACAAAATCCTAATTTCTTCAATATATTACATTTCATGATTTGGTTTTGGATTCTAGTCAACAAGTATCATACCATAATATACAAGTGTTATTAGATATGATATTGTATACATCCACCTAAAGTTTTACTTTTTCTGCTCGCATGCGTGCACATACGCACATAAAAGCTCACTACACCCTACATACCACCCCCCCCCCCACCTCCACAAACATGTGCCCCCCTGGAGAAAAGGGGAAGACACTCTCGCATTAAGATGCTGTTTAAAGGCAAAAATGTTACAACGTATTCATACTCTCTCTTGATCATACTTGTCAAATTGTTAAATATCATCTAACACTCATTCAGAATCAGCTTTATTGTCACATCACAGGTTTAAAGAAGTAAAAAAGTGGGTGAAGTTCCCATCGTTATTTCCATAAAAAAAGAAAGGGAAGAAGAAGGGGGAGGGGAGGCAAGGGGGAAAGGAGATCAAACAAGAGAACAAAAAAAGAACAAACAAGTTATCTCCATATTTACACATGGTACCTAAGATAAGATATAAAAGCTGCGTGAGCATAGCAGCAGATGTATACTGTGCATGATATACTTACTAAAAAGACAAAAAACACACACAAAAAAAGACAAAAGTCAGTGCGTTGTACATGGGATTAAGGTGCAAAATGTCCAAATATGAGAAAGCATTTCTACAAAAGATATCAAACCATGTGGATTCAATTTGAAATGTGTTCAGCACTGCCACTGTATTGGCATGAAAAAAAGTAAAGTAAAGAAAATCTGAACCTTAAAGGTTGATTTGTTCATTTATTCTTTCATTTTTGTTTTTATCGTTGACCTGTGCTTTGTCCGACCAAGGACGTTTTGGTCGGACAAACCGAATCTGAGTTTAGTTGAGTCGAAAGTCCATAAATCCACAAATTGACTTGCTGCCTAATGATTGATGTTTAAGTATCATATATTTAGATCTGTGACTAGCCAATGACATATCGTATGGACAGGTATGTGGTCCTTTGATAAAATACAGTATACTTGTAATGACACTTGGCACTTTGGCAGCAGGGGGCGCTCATTTGCTGTAATCTGTGGGCTCATCCCCCTCCTCTTTGAGCAGACATGTGCGTATCAAAGCCTCGCTGACAACATAGGGGTCACAGTTGGCAGATGGACGGCGGTCCTCAAAGTATCCCTTCTTGTCGTAGCTCACCGAACGAGGGATGCGGATACTGGCACTGCGATTGGCCACACTGGATGAGAAGTCCTTGATGTTTGAGGTTTCGTTGCTACCAGTCAGACGCCTGGCGTTGTCGAGCCCCCCTTTTGGATCATAGTCCCGGATG
Source organism: Gymnoscopelus braueri (assembly GCF_963280865.1). Lineage (NCBI taxonomy): Eukaryota > Metazoa > Chordata > Actinopteri > Myctophiformes > Myctophidae > Gymnoscopelus > Gymnoscopelus braueri. The sequence goes on along the minus strand of NC_137608.1, from coordinate 9,290,325 downwards.
TGATAGCTGTGCCGCTTGCCCAGCCTTTCAATGGACTCTTCGATGGCTTTCAGTCCACCGTCTTCCCGCATCTCCTTGGTGCTGAAGTTAGTGTGGCAGCCGGCACCGTTCCAGTTCCCCGGGATGGGCTTGGGGTCGAGGGTGGCCACCACACCGAAATCCTCGCAGACTCTGTGAAGGATGAAGCGAGCCATCCACAGGTGGTCGCCCACATTGATCCCTTCAGAAGGCCCTATCTGGAACTCCCACTGAGCTGGCATTACTTCGGCGTTGGTTCCACAGATCTGAACCCCAGCATACAGGCAAGCTCTATAGTGGGCCTCCACTATATCCCGTCCGAAGGCCTTATCAGCTCCCACACCACAATAATGAGGTCCCTGAGGGCCACGGAAGTCATTCGAAGGCCAGCCAAAGGGACGTCCATCTGTGCCTAGGAGGGTATACTCCTGTTCCATACCAAACCAAGGTTGCTGGTTCATCACCATGCTCATGATCTGCTTACATCTATGCCGGAGGTTGGTTGCTGCAGGCTTGCGGTTATGGTTGATGACTTCACAGAGAACTAGCTTGTTGGGGTCTTTCCTGAATGGATCCCTGAACATGGCTGCGGGGATCAGATACATGTCACTGTTGGTGCCCTCTGACTGGTGGGTGCTGGAGCCATCAAAGTTCCACTCTGGAATATCCTCAATGGTTGTAGGTTCAGAATCGAAAGTTTTGGTCTTGCAGCGCAGTCCTTCTCCAGACCCATCAATCCACACATACATGACCTGGACCTTGTCTCCTTGAGAGAGATTCATGTAATGCTGCTTGACAACCTTACTCAGGTTTGCACTTGCTGATGTGGCCATTTTGGCCCAAAAGCCTTTGTTAACTGGCGGACAAAAGGAAACGTCTCAATGACAAATACCCAATACAGATCATTGCTATACTGTTAAATGAATGAGACCCTAGGCTCTTATGCTAGCCTTCCTTGAATGACTAATAATCAAATGTGACATCAGTGCTGCCCAAATATGGAGTTCCACATGGCTCCAGACTGGCATCCAGTGCTATGGTCATAAACATCAGGTAACCATGGAACCTAATTCTGCAAACCACGATACGTTTAATTTTCATGTTTCTGAACCTGTTTCATTTAATTTAATATTATTAGTAATATAGTTATTACTAGCCAGACAGACAGACAGACAGACAGACAGACAGACAGACAGACAGACAGAGAGACAGAGACAGCACATCGGAGACAGAGACAGTAGAGCGTGTAGACGTTCATTGCAACACCGGTGCTTGTTTCTCGCACATGATTTGGCAACACCAGAGCCCATGATGGTCCGCTTGTATTTCATTTATGTGGCAACACCCGGAGGCAAAAAGGAAACCGAAACTTAACTTGTGCTAAAGGGTTTCCCCTTCCGGTGTGGTTGCTACTGTGGCAAAATATTGTTGGACGATAATAATTATGCTACAAAGAGGTAAATGTATAGAGAGCAATGGAAAGTGGACGAAGCAATGCGTAAATGTAGTGCGCACGTTGTGGCTAGTGTTGTAGTGACATGTGATATGTTGTTGTTGTGTTGATACTGCAACTCCCTCCTTGCTGGTGCTCCGGCATCTGCCATCAGACCTCTGGAGCTTGTTCAGAAAGCTGCGGCTCGTCTGGTGTTCAACCGCCCCAAGTTCTCCCACACAACCATCCTTCTCCGTTCTCTACACTGGCTCCCCGTAGCGGCTCGCATCCAGTTCAAAACCCTGGTGCTAGCCTATAGGGCAGTGAAAGGAACAGCTCCTTCTTACCTCCGGGCTATGGTCGATGCCTACACCCCTGCCCGACCACTTCAGTCTGCCACCTCGGGGCGACTGATTGCCTCGTCACTCAAGGGTCCTTCTGGCCGATCCACACGGTCACGACTCTTTTCTGTTCTGGCCCCACAGTGGTGGAATGAACTTCCCACTGATGTTAGGACAGCAGAGTCACTGCCCATATTTCGCCGCAGACTGAAAACCCACCTCTTCAGGAAACACTACCCTTCCTCTCTGCCTGACCTACTTGTTGTTAACTAGTTGTACGAACGCTTGTTTTCTATTGCTGTATTGTTTATTGGATCTTGTTTAGTCGATACACTTATTTGTTTTAGCTCATGCTCATTTGATTTAGCTATTTTGTCTCATCTGTTTAAGGAAATAGGTAGCTGATATACTGCACTTTTACCTTAGCGCTAGGTATACTCTTGGTTGCTTGTTTTTGCAGAAAATGCACTAAAGACTTCTGGTGATTAGTAGTTTTCGTTCCCTACCTATGTTGAATACACTTATTGTAAGTCGCTTTGGATAAAAGCGTCTGCTAAATGACTGTAATGTAATAATGTAATGTAATGAAACAATGAATTGGCTTCAGGGGGGTGGCTTCAGCGGGGGACAGGAAGTGCTGACTTTTCTCAATTGTAATGTAGGATAGGATACAGAATCAGAATGCATCACGTTTTTTGCATCACCCATTCAAAATAATCCTCCACTTCTCATGTCCAGGTTTGTGGTTAAATACGTCATCTCCAGTGGAGAATATCTACCCATAGTTTCCACTTAGTACCTTGTTGCCAGTGCCATGGGCAGCATACACGGACGCATTTCGGCATCAAGCCTTCCTCAGTGTGTATGGTATGTGTCCCTTTTATACCCATATATGGGGATCTCTGTATCTGCCTGTCTATGTCCCTTTTATGCCCATATGTGGAGATACCTGTCGTCATCAATATGACGTCATAGTAGCCTACTGACATCATAATAATCATCATAACATGGACTGTCTATCCCTCCTGATGTGTGCGTGAAGGACATACGTGTCGGTTGTGTCCGGGTAAGATGGCGTCGGAGGAGCAGTGCTCGGCATTAACTCAATGGCGGTCCATCTCTCTAACACACGTAGAGTTCCCAGAGGACGACCTATTGGGACAAGCGCTTGCCTACATCACTCTCCTTCCTATAGCAATCCTCGTGGGTTTTGTTACGCTCATTGTATTCAAACGGGAGCGGGCTCATCATGAATGAGGGGGCGAACTGGCTACTGAAGCACATTCTTAAAGAGCCACGCCCATGTGCAGGGGCTCATTCAACACTGGCCGCAGGCTATGGGATGCCCTCCAGTCATGCCCAGCTCATCTGGTTCTTTGTTGTTTACCTCTTTCTTTTCCTTTATTTAGGAATGCATCAAACGGACAACAAACCACGTGTGGACCTGTTGTGGAGGCACATGCTGTCCGTCATCTTGTTTGGCACAGCCTTGTCAGTGTCATACGGCAGGGTCTACCTGTTGTATCACACCTGGAGCCAGGTGTTCTGTGGTGGAGTGGCGGGTAGTACCATTGGCATATTCTGGTTCTTTTTCACTCAAGAGGCGCTCGCACCACGTTTCCCCAAGATAGCAGCATGGCCAATATCAGAGTACTTTCTGGTGCGAGACACAAGCCTGATCCCCAACATCTTATGGTTTGAATACACATTGACTAGATCAGAGGCAATGAACAGACAACAGAAACTAAGACTAAAACATCAGTGAGTTATTTTGTGAAACGGATGGACCACACACACACAAACACACACACACGCACACGCACACGCACACGCACATGCACATGCACATGCACATGCACATGCACATGCACATGCACACGCACACAAGTATGCACACACACATTTCCACCCCCTGCTGCATTTGCATCCCCTACTCTATACCTGCATGTTCCCCTCATTTCAGTGACTAAACAACTCTAGCAATAAAGGATCCTCTGACCGGAATAATTTCCATAGTGTAGCAACCCATACCAGTATGAAGAGGTTGCACAGTGTGTCCACAATGGTCTGATCTTTAATTAGCACCAGAGGCACTTCCCGCACCTGTTTCAGCATGGCACAACAAATCAGAGTGTTTGACACACAGACCAACTGCAGGCTGAGCACAGCTTCCAGCAGAATGCACGTGTTATAGGGCATAGCAGTGTCGGCCATTTTCTGGTTCCATCGTTCCAGACCCGATTCATTTTTCTCATAGAGATTTCCAAAAATATTTACATCAATTATTTTAAGCCTAGAATCAAGAATATTTGAAAACCGCAAAACAAAGGGTATTTATTAAATATAGTATATCATATAATTAAATATTCAAAACTTTTTTTCACATATTCAAATGTTTTATGGCTATGATTCATCAGGATCCTGGATGGCTTGATTCTAGGCCTAAATACATTGATATAAATATTTTTTGGATATCTCTATGGGGAAAATGAATGGAGTCTGGAACTATGGAACCAGAAAATGGCCACCACTGCTATGCCCTATTCTGCCTTGCTGGTCAAACATTTGCACAAATCACATTATCCCTGGACTCATGTAATAAACATATCATATAGAGTTTTGATAGTCCACCTGATTGGCTATAATTAGCTTACAAAGTTTGCCTGAGGGCCCATTCGACGGCACAAAAAAGGGGGGGATTGTCCCAATCGACCCAAAATTCGAATCACATATTGAGGGGTCTCTAACACAGAGCCTAAAGTGATTTCACTTACACATAGTGGTGCTACAAAGGCTGCAAAAGATGAGTGGGAGGGGCTAGATTATATCTAGGTGGAAGACAAACAAAGTCTCCCTAGCTAGTTCCTTATGTTGCCACTCGGTCACATTTTTAGACTTCATAATGTCGTCCACCACAGTTGTGCAGATTATGCACATAATTTTCACCATTTGTTTTCTGTAATTAAATGAAGGAAAAAACTAGATTCTCCTTACTGGCCCCAGAAAGAGTTACAAAATGCACTCAAGGCCTTTAACAAGGTCACATGAACAGCCTTTATTCACCTATGAAACATGGCCTAAAGTGAGATTTTCCTTTTTGGGCGGTGTAGCCGCCCCTATAAGTGGGGTTGGGACACCTCATTAGTATTAGTTTCCTGCACTGTGATTGGCCCACTTGGCCCACTTTCCTGTACTGTGATTGGCTGACTCTATTGGCTGACTCTATTCAGCACTGTGATTGGCAAGCGAGACAAATGATGACATTAATAACCAATAAATAGGAATATGCACTTCCAAAAATCCTTTTTTTTGGAAGTGAGCTTCCACCACTGTGATGACCACACCGCCCACTTCACACAGGGTGTGATTTTTTAATCAGAAGTGCTTATGCATGCTTTTATCACAAACTGGACAACTCTAACTGCCCTTTAACAGGACTACCAGAAGAATCAATAAGAATCATCCAGAATACAACAGCAAGAATTTGAACAAATACCAGAGGAGATTCACATTAGTCCAGTCCTGGTGACACTGCACTGGTTACCCATATATTTTAGAATTGATTTTAAAGCCTTATGTTTTTAAGAATATAAGTTAACCTGGGAACTGATGGTTCCCAAGACTACTTATTTACTTTGGACTGTATCTTATGTATCAAAGGTGCAATACAAAAAGTTATTATGATATGATTAGGATGATTGTTTTTGTTGTTGTTGTTTTATTGACACCATTATGTATATTTCATTCCATTTATTTATTTTTTACAGTCCACCCCAAAGCAGAGACATAAAGTAAACTAAAATCAATAATACATTCATACGTGTACATTCATAGTACTAGATAACTAAAATAGCAAAAAAACATGGGTACTGAAAATGTAACCGGTTACAACTCAACTAACTAATGGTTATTATAATTAGGTCGAGGTATTCAGCCAGCTCTTTATGGAGGACTTCAAGTTAACAATGCTGCTATTCGACTTAAGGTAACCCATTCCACGTAACTGCTGCAGAGTATACAAACTAGTTCTTTCCCATACACCTTTTGAAGCATTAGTGGAGTTGTGGAGTTCGCTGTGATTGGTATACTTTAGAGGGACACACACAGTACCAAAGTATGTTAACGGCTGGCCCCCTGTGGGGTGTTCTTTTCACACACTATGGTAGTGTAGCAAGTAACAGAGTAAGATTCAGTCGGTCTGAGGAAAAACATCTGTCACCATCACTCAAGGGTGAAACCTTGAATGTGATCTATAGCCTGAAGAAGCTTGTCACGGAGGGTTTCTCGACTGGTGTACTTCGGCAGGTCCAGAAGGTTGAAGCAAGTGTGTGCGACAGGCAGGTAATGCTCTCCGTTGCCAGTTGGCTGGATCTGCAGCTTCAGGCTTTTCATGCCCAGGATGGGTATGCGATCACTTCCTGTAAGGAACAACAGAAACTTTTTTTTCTTTTCTATGGTGAGATTGTGGAACACTTCCCAAAAGATCTTGATGGTGGGATGGTTGGCCCAGTATTCTCCTTTGTATTCAGTACTTTTTTCTAGCTCTTTCCAGTCATAGTTGGTGTTGCCGATGACCATGGCTTGCAATTCATTTGGCTGGAACAGTTCCAGAACCTTTCCACCACACACTTTGTGGAACCCTGCAGAGAAGTTCTCAAAAAGTGGTGCAACTGACTTGTTGAAGATGTAGTCCACGTATGCGTTGACAAACTCATGTCTGTTTGTATTATTAACGTATATAGTATGGCCATTAGGAACAAGCTCCAAGACCTCTGTGGCACCAAAGTTGTCTTCTGTGACTGTGAAGTTCAAGCATAATGTATCCTCGATGTCTTCTGTGTAGTCCAGTACCTGCTGCAGACTCTTTCCCACAACTGGCATCAACTCCTTCAGGTCATCCAGTGATGGGTTCCTCTTCAGCAGCTTCTTGTAAAGAGCTACAGGGAAGTTGAGCTCTATGATGGTGAGGTTGTAGATGGCCAGGCCACAAATTACTCCAATGAGGTGGAACAAGTCAATGTCTTCAAAGGTCTTACGAGAAAACCAGATGAGCCTGGACTCCTCATAGTAGCGAAACATCCCATATTTGGGATCCAGCAGTTCTTTCATGATCAAGAGGAAGAACTCCTTTCTCACACCGCCAGCGTCGACCGCCTCCTCACCCACAAATATCACCTTGAGTGGTTTCTTGTAGTCCACATTCTTGGACCTTCTGAGGACATCCATGGTATCTCCGACAATGTTTCCCCTCCGAACAGTGAGGATGAGACAGGGGTGTACAGACTCCGCCATGTTGAAGTTTAACATGGTGTTGATGTTGTGCCACTGTGCCTGGGCCATTGCCATCTGCATTTGTGTGATAGCATCGGTTTGAAGTAGAGTGGTCTTTGCCTGGGCATCAAATACAAAAGGATACTTGCACAGGTTGACGGCACCATCATGGCCCATAGAGTCTTTATTTTTATGCTGCTGCATCCATGTGATGTAGTCATGTTTTATGTCTATCAGGCCATCCAACTCATGGATGTAGAATTTATCATAGTGTATGATGTGTCCTGCTCTCTCACTCACTCTATGCAGGATCTCCAAGAGACGGAGGGACGTATCCAGGAAGTTGAAGATCTGCTCTGAGTGAGGGATTCCCACCTTGTGCATCCTGAGCAGATATACCACCACCTCTTTGTACAGCTCCACCAGCCTCTGAAATACTGGGGGCTCAAATGTAGACCACCAGTTCTCTAGCACTTTCAGCGGAGCTCCCTTTAAGCTGATGAGTGATTTAGCAAAGGGGATGGCAAGAGTGATGTAGGTATCCGGGTCACTGAAGAGTGGACATTCTGGAAGAGTGAGGTAGAGCCTCAAAGCCTCAATGTCTGGAGGAGAGTTGCTTAGTCTGGGAATCAGGTTCTCCAAACTAGCTGCAATTGTCTGAGCTATTTTAGGGTGATCATGCTGAACCACTCTGTGAAACAGGAGGCGCGCCATGTTCATATCCACCCCTGAACATTTACTGCTGGTACTGTAATGATCTGGATGACCTGCTGCCAAGAAGGACCCATTGAGACAACTCGCCGAGGAGAACACCAGGTCAATTTCATTAGATATCTCTGGTGGGAGCCTTCCTTGTGAGTAGCTCAGCCATCTATGGATGAGATCAGCCGTCAAGGTGTAAATCTGTCTACGAGGGTCCTGTTGTGTCATCGTATTATCTGAGACTAGGTCGTTAGTGGGAGTGTGGTAGTGGGCAAAACTCTGGTCTCCTCCTGCATAAATCCGCTTAACACAACAACGTTGTGTTTTATCTGTATGTGAGGGTATTGGGCCATTAGTAGCAACCCAGGGGCCTTTTACATGGGCAGGGCTTTTTCTATTGCAAGTAGACCGTGTTCCAAGTTGGCCATTGCCACCGAGCCCAAATGCTTCCATCTTTCCAGAGGAGGGGATGAAAGCCAATGTATGTTGCCTCCCGCATGCAATCTGCGTGACGACATTACCCATGAGCTCAAACACTTTCCTGGGGTTGATCTCATGGTTAGTAGAATTATGTCCAAGTTGGCCATACCCTCCTGCTCCAAATGTAAACACACCACCTTCCTTGGTCAGTGCTGCTGTGTGGTCCTCTCCACAGCAGATGTAAATGACCTTCTGTGACCTAAGGGACTTCAGCGGGGTTGGCCAGTTTCGATCATCATTGTCATTTACACCCAGCTGTCCAAAGGTGTTCCGTCCCCAACCAAACACTGCCCCCGAGTGTGTGAGGGCAAAGCTATGGGCGCCCCCTGCTGATATCTGGGCAAAAGGAATGCCCTGCAAGGACTGAATGAGTTGGGGTGTGGAAACGCTTTGTCCATCTATTCCCAGCCCCAGTTGGCCATATTGATTCTGACCCCAGGAGAACACTTGTCCCCCACTTGAAAGAGCATGGGAATGCCAGTATCCACACGCTACCTGAGCAATTTGTATATCTGACAAACTCTTAATGTTTCTAGGCACACGGACACACCTTGCAAAGTTATTAAGACCCAACTGTCCATCAGAGCCAAGACCCCATGAGAACATGTTCCCCTTGTCATTCAGGGCAAGTGTATGGGCCTCCCCACATGACACTGCCACTATGTACTGTGCATCTAGTGCCACAACCTGTTCTGGTTTCTTCTGAGACTTCTCATGTCCCAGCTGGCCATGGTCGTTACAGCCACATGTATATACCGTACCGTCTTTAAGCAAGAAAGTTGTGTGCCACCGGCCACACCCCACATCATACACTTGTTTACCATTAAAGAAGTCACACTTCCGTGGCTCAACCACTACCTCGTCATCAATCCCACCCAAACCTAGCTGTCCTAAGGAAGCATTGCCCCAACATAGCATTCTGGGATTCTGGGGTGCGACCGCTATCTTGGCTCAAATCAACTTCACAAGTTTAGTTTGGCCCACAGTTATAAGTTCAGATAATATGAGACATAACTAGTGATCTTTTAAGTGAATCTGCCTTGTATCTCGTGTCATCAAGTATGACGTCAGTCCGATGATGCCATGAGATGATGCTTGTCTCATAGCTCGATGACATCATAAGTGGGAAAGCTAATGGGACCCCCCCATGTACAATAAAATGCCCCAGTTACAGCACCATACAGTAACCCAGCAAACACTTCAAACATTGTTTCCTACTGCTGGTAACGCAACATGACTCATCCAAGATGCTTTACATCCTACACCTGACATATTGTGCCTGTATGCTCTCTCTCAGTCCATGGCAACAAACCTCCATAGCCATCTGGCAAGCCAGTCTGACCACATCACATCAGGGCAGAAGCAGACTCTTAAAGAGATAACCAAAGCATGTGTGCTATTCAAATAGCAGCCATTCACTATGTAAATGCTTTTTTTGCTGTTGTTGACAATGATGACCCTCCAGTAGCTCCCTCCAGCATTTATGTGAACATTAATGTGAACATTAATGCATTTTTCAAGTTCATGTACAGTTAGTTTTCAAATGCATTGTTCACTCTCCTCAGTATGAAGTGAATAGAGATCCTTTTTTTTGTGTGCAGTTTTGCATGCCAATATATGGTTCCAAACTTTGGAGTAAATGAATGAACTCAGTGCACTGTTTGTCAGAGTCAAAATGTCTCTATTTGTACATGAGGTTCTGCAGCACAGCAGAGCAGGTGGGTTCAATGACACTGAAAAACATGTGATGTGCACTGCTGCATCGAGGCACTTTAAGCAGCAGTCTCATGCCATCATTATTTGCTACATTGAGATGAGTTTCTATTTTTATTTTGTTTTCAATTTTTGTTTTCATTTTCAGTTAATGAACTGGTGGATGTGTCTACATAAAAACCTAATTTTAACACTTACTGTACACTTTCATGACAAAATTCTTCCTCCTCATATAATAATAATACCTGATGCTCATGTTTTAGGGGGGAAAAAAACACGGCACCCCCTCTTTAATAAGAGGCCATGCCGTCATCAGTGCTCCCTGGCTGCTCTACTGAACCAACAGGAGAACACAGCAGCTCTGCATGCGAGGCTATAGGACAGGTGGTGAGAAAAACAACCTATCCCAATGGTGTCAATGAATTTCTCCCGCACCAATTAAGATCCACACACCACCAGGCAGACACAAGCCAGCCAGCTACTGATCGCTGTGCACGGCTCCCTATTAATCAGCCAGGAGGCAAGTGTCTCAGCTGTCCTGAATGGGGGTGATTAAGGGGGCATCACATAACTAGGGAAAAGTAAGGGGAAACTCAACCCACTACACATACATGCTCAATATGCATACATACAGTTGACATAGATACTGTAACAACATTGTGTGTGTTCAGCGTATGTTTGTACAGAAACCTGCAGGGATGTTGGATGGTGGTTGCAGAGAGGCAGGTGTTTTTTGCAAGACACAGGATTGTGGTCAGGTTGAAGGTTTTACCTCTAATCATGATGTACAGCCTGCTTTGTGACCACATCCTCTCCTCTAAAGTGCTGCACCCCCCTCACACACACACGCACGCACGCACGCATGCACACACACACACACACACACACACACACACACACAGATGCTGTGCGCCTCAGTAAACTGAATAATATGACAGTATCACATCCACTGATGCTGTGAGTCGATGCTGTGAGTCGATGCTGTGAGTCGATGTTGACATGTTTTGAATCCACTGCACCAAAGATGTATTTCTATTCATTGTTGTACTTTTCTCAGTAAAGAAAAAAAAATTATTTACATCAATTTCCCCATTGTCTTAACTTCTAATCCATACCCGAACCATAACATGGTTCTTGTTGTAATATTATTACAACTGGTGTGTTGCAACACTGGTGTGTTGCAACACTGGTGTGTTGCACTGGGTGAGCTATCATTTCTTCATATATAAACCTCAAGAATGAAATCAACAGAGGTAGCTGTAAACAATCTTCCAGTCAACAGGTAATTGGTAGATTGTAGATTGCACTGGATAGGCTGTATTCCATGATCCATAACCCTCAGGAATGAAATGATAGATACAATAAATCATGGGTTACTGTATATAGGCCCTTTCAAGTTATTTGTATGGGTACATTGAGTGGGCTATACACTTTACATTTGAGATATAATGTTAAGTTTAAATATAACTTTCAAATGAAATTAAGTAATTGTAAGTCACAAGTTAGCAGCAGTAATCACTTACTGGCATGTGTACAACTGCATTAAATGGGTTGTATGCCTGAGGATAATTTCAAAAGAGATTATGTCTTTATTTTATAAAGACAACTATGTTTATCACATTAAACAAGAATATTAGACTAACAAAGACTGCGCAAATAATAACACAACAGACCACATGGATAACACGCTCAAAAAACAAATATAACACCTCATTCAGGCACAATTAAATGTAACATAATTCAATTCACACACTGTAGCATAGTTTCAACCATGAGTATTCCAACAATGTTAAATAACGCATCAGCGTGCGACGTGCAGGGCTCCAGTGCTTAAACGAAAAGACCTACACCCCTGATTATAGGCAATACTAGTATGTTTCGGAAGTTTATCCTTGTTTATGACTATTGGGAAATAACTCTAGAGTATATTTTCGGAGCAATGGGCCATCAGAAGAAAGATGGGGCATAAACATAATTTAAGGCCTTTGGCCGTCCAGCCTGGCGGAGATAACAAAAAAGGTTGTTGAGGGTCCTAAGGAGTTCTTCTCCATTACACGTCCTTAATGACGTGTCCTCAATGACACGTCATATGTCCTCAATGACACGTCACTGCATCCAGTTGAGAAATCCTCCTCATCTTTATACTCTACTCACATCCTTTCATCAGCCTTGACCTACTGAATCCTCAGTGAAACACATTTAGTTCAACCAATAAACTCGTACAGATTTGATTTCAAATGGTATATTGTACATGTAATCTCTCAAGACGGATTCAGAGCTCCACAGCTGAATCTGTCGGCAACTCCCATTACAACGTGTAGAGTTGTTGTTATTAGGAATGAAAACAAAGGAGCACCACCGGAAGAGGAGGGCTGAAGGAGAGTAAACGGGCCGACATCTGGTCTCTACACCATGGCGATGGGTTCCCATGTTGCTGTAGCCTACATGTGACGTAACAGTCATGCAACTTGTGAATCATCTCCCATCATGATGACTGTTTTAAAACCAGTGAGGACATCCACTGTGTGTGGAGCCTGCTGCAGTAAAACTCCACTTTTGTTGTTATAGTGGAATATTTTGTAGTTTGTTTTCATGTAGCCTACAGTTTAAAAACTACAGAAGGGTAATATCATGGCAGGCTGACCTATAGTACACCACGATGTAAGCAATACAGCTGCAGCTAATACAATTTCACTAGGACCAAAACATCAGACAAAAATAGGTTTAGGTTGTTTATTGAAAAAAACAGGAGTATGGTCGTTTATGGGCGCGTCGCATGCGTTGCATGGGACGTGCGGCATAAACGGCCAAGGATGCAGAGTGCGGAATGGTCGTCTAAGCTCATCACTACACGCAAGCGTGGAGTGTGCGGCTTAGATGGCCAAGGGCACGAACAACATCTTACGCTGTTGTGGTGTAACAATCGCCCTTTTACTTTGAAGGGGAGATTATTAACTAAAGGAAATACAACAGGATCGGTAGGTTTTTACCTTAAATACTTTATATAATAAAGCCACAAAATAAATAATAATGCACACAGCAAATGGTAGACAAATAATACACCTCTGGTTTTAAGTCGACTTCTGTCCCTAACTCTTTCCCTAATAAATAAAAGAAATAACAAACAAGTCAACACTCAATGCTTTGTACAGAAACCCCTTTCCCCCCAAATCACAGCTTCCCCCGTAAACAATAAACAATTCACAACACAGATAGATTCGCTAATGCAGTCCGACGTTACTCGCTTTACATGACAATAACAAACAGTCCCACGTTATGGTCCGAGCGGCCTCTTTACACCGCGGTCCCGAGATAGTCTGTTATGTTCCTGATCCAAAACGAAGCGTAAACGTCTTCCGCAACGGCGGTCCAAATAATAATAAGCTAGGGGTACCCCTATAATTGTAGTCCACAAAGAAACTTGACGCTTGGTTTTGTCTCACCGGCCTCGGCTACTCCCGACTCCACCACCGACCGGCGTCTCGTTCACAAACTCCACAGCGCTCGAGTCCCACGGCCCGGCAGCAACGGCCGGTCCGCTGGTTACTTGTAACTGTATAACTGGCGCCTCGGAGACCTTCGCTTTCCATCCGTCCTCACTGGTACACGGTTTGTTTGATCTTCCCTCCCCCCCGTGCCACACCCTCTATTAGTAAAGTCAGGTGGCACAAATCATTCAATCACCCACTGATCAGACCCATTACCCCTCACGTGAATAGGAAATGTTATGACCCTGGCCTAGGGGGACCAGGGAACACAACAAAAAGACAGGGGAGACGCAGTTTACAAAGAATATAGTGTTTATTTAAGTAACCAAAATGAACAAATAGATAAATGAACAGATGAGGTGTGGAAATCAGTAAAGTCAGTAGTGTATTGCGTGTATGCATGAGTGGATTGTGTAGTGTGTGTGAGTGTTGAAGGTGTGAACATAAAGTGGAAACAAGGAGGTGTAGGTTGGGTGAGGAGCTAAATCAAATGAACTGAAGGAGAGAAAGAGGACTGGGGAGGCAGGCTTTTATAGGGCGTGGACACCCGGGCCCAGGTGCACGCCAATTTGGCTGATTGCCAACTCAGCTCACTGCTCCCCAAGTCCTAGGAACCAATGAGAACACAAATGAATACAAATAAACCATATAACCTAAGAGTGACATAACATACTATAATATCATACAGGGAACCGTCACACCCCCCCCCATAAAGACGGGGTCCCTAAGGGATCACCGGCATCCAATTTACAATACATATACTACCTATCTCCTATACCAAACCTCTACTCCAATGGCCGCCCGCACCCTGTCACAGACCTCCACCCCAGCAACCGGATCCAAGGAAGCATTTAAGGGGTGAAAGACAGAGGCAAGAGGAGGACCTACGGAGATAATCAGGACCTCAGTCATGAGGAGCCCGTGATAACGCATCGGCCACCACGTTCTCTGTCCCTTTAACATGACGGATGTCCAAGGTATAGGACTGCAGGAACAGTGACCACCTTATCAACCTCTGGTTTGGACACTGCAGAGAATTCAGGAAAGTCAGGGGGTTATGGTCAGTATAGATTACAACGGGGGTACTACCGCCCACATAAACGTCAAAATGTTGTAAAGCTAAAATCAAAGCCAATCCTTCCTTTTCTATGACTGAGTAATTTAGCTGGTAAGAGTTGAATTTCTTGGAATAAAAGCTAACAGGCTTATCTATTCCTAGATTTTCCTCCTGCATCAGTACGGCCCCCGCCCCCACATGACTGGCATCAGTGTAGATTTTAAATGGCCTGTCTAAACGTGGAGCTGCCAGAACAGGAGCGGTACACAAGAGCAATTTAGCCTGCTCAAACGCTTCCTGGCAAGCGGGTGACCAGACAAACTGTGCCTTAGCCTTAAGTAGGTTGGTGAGAGGCACCACAACTGTCGCAAAATTCCTACAGAAACTACGATAGTAACCTATTAAACCAAGATAGCGCATGAGCTCTTTCTTTGTAGTTGGAACCGGATACTGCTCAACAGCATGAACCTTGGCACCAACCGGACACACTTGGCCCTGCCCAACCACTCGACCGAGGTAGGTCACTGTCGCCCTTGCAAACTCACACTTGGCAAGATTGACAGTGAGCCTTGCCTCCCTCAAGCGGTTGAACAGTTCCCGAATGCGTTCCATATGAACCTCCCATGTGTCTGAATAGACAACTACATCGTCCAAATACACTGCACACCCCGGCATATCCCAAATCACTTGATTCATAAGCCGCTGAAAGGTAGCAGGCGCATTTCGAAGTCCGAAAGGCATGACCTTGTATGAATAAAGACCATTAGGCGTTATAAAAGCGGCTATCTCACGCGCTCGCGCAGACAGAGGCACCTGCCAGTATCCCTTCAATAGATCGAATTTACTCACGAACTTCGCGGAGCCCACCTGATCGATGCAATCATCCATTCTAGGAAGTGGAAAAGAGTCAGGTTTAGTGACATTATTCACTTTACGGAAATCAGAACAAAAACGAAATGTACCGTCTGACTTGGGAACCAATATACAAGGTGAAGCCCAACTAGATGCACATGGCTCTGCAATGCCATTTGTTAGCATGTAATTGACCTCTGCTTCCAAATATTGACGCTTATCCGCATTCACCCTGTAAATGGCTTTGCATCGCCAATGTCATGTTCGATTAAATGTGTACAACTCGGTGTATCACCAAATAGGCACGGAAACTCCCGGATTAAACCTGAAAGTTCCCTGCGGCCTGTGGCAGGCAAATGAGTCAATAGTGTATCGAGGCACGCAAGCGCTTCTGAATTTTTCAGCCGCCCATGCACCAACGCTGGATCAGGTGTACCCAACCCATCTTCCTCTACCTCCCGACTGGGAGACAACACCGGAACCGCCATGCAAACTGCATGAGCCAAGCCAACCTCTGGCTGCACACACAACACCGGTGTCTCAGAAGTGCGTGCATAATAAGGCTTAAGCAAGTTTACATGGCAAAGCTGGGTTGGTTTCTTACGTTTAGGCGTTGAAATAATGTAATTTTGCTCGGAAACCTGCTTTACCACATTGTGTGGACCGGAGAACTTTGCCTGAAAGGGTGAAGTAACAATTGGAAGTAGAGCCAACACTTGGTCTCCAGGGCTAAACACACGGCGCTCAGCTTTAGAGTCATACAACAGTTTCATCTTATCCTGAACTGAAGCTAACTTTTCTTTAGCCAACAACCCGGCTGTGTAAAGCCGATGACGAAAACCATTAACATATTCAATCAAATTTTTGGGAGGCTGTGCCTCTATCCATTCCCCAGACAGCGCAGCCAAGGGACCTCTTACTGTATGAGCAAAGACCAGCTCGTTTGGACTGAACCCTGTGCTCTCCTGTGTTACCTCCCTAGCAGCAAGCATCAGCCACGGCAGACCCTCTTCCCAATCTTTACCTAGCTCAGTGCAGTAGGCGCGCAAGATGGCTTTTAGCGTTTGGTGAAAGCGTTCTAACGCCCCCTAACTCTGAGCATGGTACGCAGAGCTCCGGTTGTGACGGACATGTAGCTGCTTCAGAACCTGGGAAAACATGTGAGAACAGAAGTTCGATCCCTGATCAGATTGGATGACCTTCGGAATCCCAAATATAGAAATAAACTGAGAAAGTGCACGTACCACCGACCGAGTGGTAATGGTGCGCAGAGGATATGCAGCAGGATAGCGAGTTGCTTGGCACATTACCGTTAACAAATACACTGCTCCTGACTTTGAACGTGGTAGAGGACCCACACAATCAATTATTAGATGTTCAAATGGCTGCCTAATGGCAGGAATGGGATACAATGGGGCTGGTTTCAGCTTCTGATTAGGCTTGTCAGTTAACTGACATGTATGACAAGTTTTGATAAATGCTGCCACATCTCTCTTCATTCGAGGCCAAAATAAATGTCTAAGGAGCCTGTCATAAGTTTCTCACACCAGCATGTCCAGATTCATCATGAGCTACTTTTAACACTGACTGGCGAAGTTTGACTGGCAACACAATTTGGAACACTGGTTCACCCACAAACCTTCCCTCATGTGGCAGCCACTTTCTCACCAACAAGGAGTCCTGCAGAAAATACCCACAAGCACTGTCAAGCAGCTCATCCTCCGGCCGTATCAGCGGCACCAGCTCCGTCAGAGAGGGGTCAGCCTGCTGCTCCGCAACCAGATCTGAACGTGTTATGGACAATGGAAAATTAGCAAGAGGTATTGAAAACTTTTCGGATACTTTAGTCGTAATAGATTCGTGTGACTCAGATTTCTCTTTTAACTTAGCCATTGCACGGGTCACCGCACAAGCTGTAAAAACCTCTGGGAAGTCACGTTCACTTTCATCCGCTTCCCCCGTTACCAGGGGAACGGACGTCACCACTGCCGGCGGCGGAACCTCCGCCCACACCCGAGCACCAACCAGCTCGTTACCTAGGATCACCGTTACCCCTGGAATCGGCAGTGCTGGGCGCACGGCAAGCTTTGCTTCTCCCTGAAACAGTTCACATTTGAGCACCACTTTATGCAAAGGAACCAACAGGACATTCATGTCTATGCCCCGGATAGGCACCGCATCACCCGTGTCAGAATCATTAGTTAAAGGGAGAACACCAGCCTGAATAAATGAGTCAAAAGCCCCAGTGTCCCTCAGTATTGTTACCGGTACTTCTTCCCCACCTTGCACCAAAGACACAGACCCTTTCATGATAAATGGACGGTAAGAATTCAGTGCTGCAAACGATGTATCCTTGTTTTGACCGAGATTAGGTGAAACACAAGTGGACACCGGACGAATTGGAGCGGCCATGCCAGCTCCTTTTGGTTGCGAATTTCCCGCATTGAAAGGTCTAGCCCTGGGAGGTCCGTTTAACATAAAACATTCCGATTTCCAGTGACCCCGCTTATGACAGTAATTGCAAACCTTCTCCGGCTCACGCAAATTACTGCTGTTGTTTGTGTTGCCGTTGCCTTTAACTTCGACAGGAAGAGGTTTATTAAATCGGCCATAAGACTCCCTGGCAACATAGTTGCCACCGCCCGCCTTAAACTCTCCCCGGTGCGTCAAGACATAGTCATCAGCGAGCGCTGCAGCGTCCGCCGCGTTGCTCGCCTTCTGCTCAGAGATATATGTCGCCACTCGAGCAGGAACAGAATTTTTAAACTGTTCCAAAATCATCAAATCACATAACTCTTCAAAATCTGTTACCTCCGAGGCATTACACCAACGGTTAAAGTAGGTGGTCAAATCACGCGCAAATTCCAAATGACTCTGTTTGTCATGTTTTTTCCAAGACCTGAACCGCTGTCAGTACGCCTCGGGGACGAGCTCGAACGATTTAAGCACCGCCTCTTTAACCAGAGAGTAGTCTCGACTGTCGGCCACACTCATTGCCGAATAAACCTCTTGCGCCCTGCCTGTTAATACGCATTGTAACATCAACGTGCGCGCTGAGTCGGGCCATTTACGCACGTCGGCCACGCGCTCAAACATTGTAAAGAATGCCTCAGGGTCACGTTCAGAAAACTTCGGCACCAAACGTATATTTCCATTTACATTAAACTCCCCCATGGACTGTCCTGCAGGTTCTGTAGATACTATTGCATCAGCTGAAATCTTACCGTCCCTTATCAAGTCTAACCTGCACTGCTCTACTTGAACTTTTGCCTGTTCAGTTTGCTGTTTCATTTTTTCAATTGCATATTGCGTGTCTAGCCTCACTTTGTCCTGCTCCGCTTGCAACATCATTAGCTCTTTTTGTTGGTCGAACGTCAACCCTGGCATTGCTACAGGTAAAGGCACCGCCTTTGCCGCCTCTAGCTGGATAGGTGAAATCTTTTCTGGCTCTTCATATTCCTTTAACAAATCAGTTTCAAATAAATGTACTCTTAACACTGCCACTAAGGTCTCCTTTAATTTCTTGTCACCTGCCTCAATTTTTATCTTAAAATGCTCTGCTATTTTAAGTAACTGGTCTTTGGTGCACTGAAGTAATAGTTCCTCCGAAGGAGAACCCAAAAATGCCTCTAGGGTACACATCCTGGCTAATGTGCGCTAAGTTAGTCCCCTAGCTGGTAAACAACAAAATACAAGTGCCCCTCTGCTCTATATATTCCCCAAACTAACTCCACCCGTCTTCATGCCGGTTTGCGGAAGGTATTTACGCACTGAAGGCCACCGCAAAGGCCTAGCTCATACCAAGGGGTAGGAAAAGCAACCAGTAGCTGGCGACCTACGTCCAGCCCTTAGCTGTGCCCCCGAGACGTAATGTGCACGCACCGGTACACACCCGCTACAGCCGCACCTTGCACCTAAACCACCCCCCGGCCTAACCCTGCGACCTAATCTTTTAACCCAGTAACTAAATCGCACCTAACAGGGACACTCATAATAATACTGAAACCAAAAACCAGCCAGGTAACTTTATTTTTATTTTTCCTTCCTTTAACTTAGCAGCACAAATACCAGGAAAAAACTCCCCCCCGTAGCAACTTAATCAAATCTGTAAATTATCAAAATCTAAACAGATTAAATTCAAAATCTAAACAGATTAAATTCAAACCAAAGAAATTAACTGCATCTCCCAAAGAAAGTCCAGACAAAAACAAGCGTGTAACATCGCTTTGTCTCTACTCACCGGACCGTTGAACCAAATGGACCAGGGAATCCCCGGATTGATTCCCAAATGACACTCCTTTCAAAAAACCAAACTTACTGCACACTCAAAAGTTTTACGGAACGAGCCCCCATTTTGTTATGACCCTGGCCTAGGGGGACCAGGGAACACAACAAAAAGACAGGGGAGACGCAGTTTACAAAGAATATAGTGTTTATTTAAGTAACCAAAATAAACAAATAGATAAATGAACAGATGAGGTGTGGAAATCAGTGAAGTCAGTAGTGTATTGCGTGTATGCATGAGTGGATTGTGTAGTGTGTGTGAGTGTTGAAGGTGTGAACATAAAGTGGAAACAAGGAGGTGTAGGTTGGGTGAGGAGCTAAATCAAATGAACTGAAGGAGAGAAAGAGGACTGGGGAGGCAGGCTTTTATAGGGCGTGGACACCCGGGCCCAGGTGCACGCCAATTTGGCTGATTGCCAACTCAGCTCACTGCTCCCCAAGTCCTAGGAACCAATGAGAACACAAATGAATACAAATAAACCATATAACCTAAGAGTGACATAACATACTATAATATCATACAGGGAACCGTCACAGAAATGTTCATATCTCTCAGAGTGTCCAACATGTCACATATCAATCAGATATAATAACGTGCATAAGTACATCGGATGTTACATATCAATCAGATATAATAACATCCATAGCTCAAGCAGATAAATATAATAAATATAATGTGCATTTGTCACAGTGGTATTGTCGTTTATGGGAGCGTCACATGGGCAGCATGGGACGTGCGCCATAAACGGCCAATAAGCTGAGTGCGAAATGGTCATCTAAGGTCATCGTGGAGTGTGCGGCTTAGGTGGTCAGATAAGGTCATCACTAGATGGTCATGGGCACGAGAATGGCATTGGGGTGCCGGCGTGATCATCTAAGGTCATCACACACGCAAGCGTGTAGTGTGCGGCTTAGATGGTCAAGAGCACTGGTCATGGGACGGCAGGCGTGATTAGGAGGGGAAATGGCCAAGGGGGAGGTTCCGGGGGTCGTGGACCCAGATACTTTGGCTTAGGGGTCCGAGGCGTTAGCCGTGCAGAGGTAGATTAAGGGACCCCGCCTGGAACCTGTAGAATAGGATAGAGGTAGAACACAGAGGGAGGGAGGGAGGGTTACAGGAAACTAGCACACCGGCATTTTTTTAATCTGGGTTTAAATACCCTGGTAGTTGGCAAGGGAGGAGTTGTTAGCTTGGTTGGAGATGGGTGAGTGGTTGGCACTGGTTGGCATGGGTGGAGTTGCTGGTGGCTGGTCAGAGTTGTGATTGGTTGTCTTCTCCTTGGTCAACCTCCTGAACCTCAGTTGTACCAACTCCATTAACCAATGAAACCATACACATAGTTGACCGCGTGCATATTCCCATGGCATGGGCCCTATACTTAGTTGACCGGATTCCCAAGGGCTACACTCTAAATGTCGAAATGATTTTTTTTTAAATGTCTGCCGAAAATAGCCGATCTGCAAACTCACAACACTCATCGTGTGGTCGAGAGAACGAGGCAACCAGGTGTTTACCGGAGACGTAGAAGCCAACAAAACCACTAGATTTTTCACTAATCGAGTGGTTTTGATGTAAATTCACACCTTTGTTATTGACAGGAAGCTAAAGCTCCTCCTGCCCTAGTTAGAGAGTGTGAGCTCTGAGGGGCTGCTGCATGAACACACACAAACACGCACACGCACACACACACACACACGCACGCACGCACGCACGCACGCACGCGCGCGCGCGCACGCACGCACGCACGCACGCACGCACACACACACACACACACACACACACACACACACACACACACACACACACAGGCCACTGAAGTTTTCAGAAAACAAAATGGAGGGTGTGAATGGATGTTTATCGCATGATGTGACTGCTGGTGACCATGACCAGGGACATCCATCCATCCTTCCATCCATCCATCCATCCATCAATCAGTCTGTTTTGGCCCATGGTCTGGGTGGCACTTCATTAACTCAATAGCAATATGGCCGCCGTGTGAATATGGTCTATGGCCGACTATTGTTATACTGTAGATGGTCTTGCAGTGTTTCGCAACCCTGGCAATCAGACCTTTTTTGGGCCGTGAGGAATGCTAGGGTGTGCCGCACAACTCCACGACGACATAAAATTTAGAATGAAAAAATAACAACCACCCCCCACACACACACAAAATAGAAACGTGGGCTCAGGCAACCGCTGCCTTGAGCTCATAGTCCGTCGCAGACACACAGGCACAGCCAATCGACCCTCGCCCATAGGAATACAAATGTGTGGCTTTGTCTTCATGGGGCCATCACATGTACTCCCCTGGATGGTACTCAGGGATGAAAGTTTGTCGGAACGGGCCGATACGGCGTTCAGCAGATCCGCCAAACCGGGAAGAGGAGGGGCTGTCAAGCCCATATTATAACCTGCCGCATGTCCAACAATAAAACACATACAGGCCTACTAACGTTAAATCAACATAAGTGTTAGTTTTCTTATAAAGTGCTTCTAAATCACTCCAGTGTGTTTGTGTCAACGTAATCCGTGTAGTTTGAGGTGTTTATTATTACTCCACGGCACGGAGAGAATCTCCTGCAACTTCAAGCCGCGGTGCCGTGACGTCGATATAATATAACCGGAAAACTCGCCCCAAAACACGCTCGCCCCCATTTATTTTCGTGGACCAGCGGTTCTTGTATTCCTGTATTTGTTTTACTGAGGATAAGGTTAGAAATAAGTTTAGGGTTAGCCATATTATTAGTTTTACTGAGGTTATGTAATGGCAGTCTGACAATTCTAATCATATAGTTAGGTTAAATCTGGTAGCAGGCTAGAGGGCTCTCCTGCTGAGAGAACAGCTGCAAGGTGACAGGGCTCTGTCACCTGTCAACAGAATGTCATGTATCTATGTGTGTCTATTATAGTATAGTTTCCTCTGAGTTTTGCTGAAATGGCCTTTTAAGGTGTTTAGTGTGATGTACTATTTCCTCCCTTGTGCCCATGAAAGGACATGTGTTACCACTGAATTGTAAAGTCTATTTTTCCCCTCTGACTTGTATAAAAGAGGGTAGCACACTGAATGAAGGGGCTGGTCTACATACATTGCTGTGTAGGACAGACGGGGATCTCCTGAAATAAATGGTGATTGTGTCTCAACAGTTCTCGAACCTCTGCTTTATTATTGGGTAATTGATACTTAATATAAGTTATCAATTTATCTATAACAGTTGGCGTTGTCGAGGCAGGATCGATATTTCATACTTCATAACCACTATGATTATGGATACTTGATCAAAAGAACCAGCAGAGTTGTGACATCTGTCCATCCACACAACCTGTGTTCATCGGATTTGCTGCAGCTAAGGCAAATACGTCCTACATAATCGCAGAGGCGTGCCGTTCGAGTGACCTGGAAGTGCTGGATGGGCAGTGGATACAACTTTAAGGTGAGAGAATGTTTTGGTACAATCAATTGTGTTAAACTAGGTCCCCTAAAAAAAAAAAAAAAAAAAAAATAGGGGAGCCCTTCGTAGTCAAACGATAAATACCTGTACTCCGGTGCAAAGTCCTTAAAAGGAAACTGTAGGTCGTGTAAGACGAGCCCTTCGTAGTCAAACGATAAATACCTGTACTCCGGTGCAAAGTCCTTAAAAGGAAATTAGGTCGTGTAAGACGAGCCGTCCGTGAAAGTCGGAGAATACCTGTACTCCGGTGCAAAGTCCGTAAAAGGAAACTAGGTCGTGTAAGACGAGCCGTCCGTGATATTCGGTAAATACCTGTACGAACTGTACAAAGTCCTTAAAAGGAAACTGTGTGGGAAATTTTATATAATATATATAATATATATAATGATAATATACAACTAAGTAATCATCTGAGGGTTATTCGAGGTCATATTGGTTAATATATATTCAGTAAAGGTGCGAAAAAGACTATAAGTATTATCACATGGTATGGTCATATGGCTATGTTTGTCTGAGGACTACTAATAAGAAACATGCTATATATGAGAGTTGCTAAGAGCACATAGGATTTGTAAAGGGTGACGTGTGACTGAGATTTGCATGGTGTGAGAGAGGTCACCCTAAAGCTTTGAAAAAACATAAAACCCTGTAAACTTTGAAAAGAAAACTGCAGAAGTAGAAATATCTGTAATTTTACATAGGAATTGAGATGTGAATAGGGAAAAACAGCATAAAAGCCTAGAATTATACAAAGTGCTTGTTGATTCTGCTCTGACCTTTTTCTTTTCTCTTTTTGTTTTTTTCTTCCTGAGTTCCACCGGTGCCATGGGGAACCAACAGGCTGGGGAATCTATGCCTCAGACGCTTTCTGGGCCGGCAGAATTCATGGTGACCAAATGGGGAGTTGGAATATTACAGGCAGTGTTGTTGTGGCACAAAATCACACAAGGGGGTTTCCCTCTTATGGGAACCCTAAGTACCCAGAAATTAAAAGCATGTAGGGAGAAATTGGAGCACTATGAGCGGACCAAGGGGAAGAAAAGTAAGAACATAGACTGGGAGGGTTTCAGAAAATGGGAAAGAGAGGCTGAGTTTAGGGATAGTAGACAGACTAGGGCCCTGTTATATAAGGATGAGAGTGATGATGACAAAAGGCGTAAAAGATTAAAAAAGAATAGGAATGAGTCTCTCCAGCCACCCCCGTACGCCTGTGTACAAACGCCAGCCCTGCAGAACCAACCACCAGTGCCAGCAGAACCGCCAGCGCAACCTCTACAAGTCCAACAGCAACCTCCGCAAATCCCGCAGCAACCCCCGAACGTAGCCGGAGATCTCTACCAAGCAGCTGGCCTGCAAGCAAATAACGCAGCTGCTGTGGTCAACATGGCTGATGGACAATGGCAAGGAGCTGTCGGGGGAGAGGAGGAGGTGACCAACGTTGACTTAGCAGAACAGGTGAAGAGGAATGTGGAGATGGCTAAAATGGGACTGGAATTAGAAAAGCTCTCCCTGCAGCAGAACAGGAGAGACACACTTCGCAGTGGCAGTAAAAAAGACACGCAGCTGCATGTGTGCCAGCAGATGCCATTAATCCCCTATCCAAATCCTCATCCCCCTCCTGCCGTTGATGCACCGCAAGGAATTAGGGATGCGTATTCAGCCACAGTATCTGTGCAACGCAACTGGACACCAGATGAATTGCATGACATCATACAGGACCTTCCAGACCCCAAAGTGGATGTGGAACGCTGGTGTACAGCTATATTAGAATTGATCGAGTTGTACCAGCCATCCGCAAGAGAACTGGACACTGTGTTCCGGAAAATCTTTGCATTAAAGTGGCCACGATTGAAGGGTGACTTTGATGTCGCTGGACGGAGGGATGATATCGTGACTGGACAGCTGCAGAACCAAGATGGTCTATTTGCAAGGGTGAGGGCAGCATACCCTGTTCGTACTGACTGGCCCAAAATCAACACCACCAGGCAGTTCCAGGAGGAGACCTGTGATGCATACCGGAATAGGATGGAGGATTGTTTCCAGAAACACTGTGGTGTGGCCCAAGATAACGGGGCATACAATGACTTGTTGAAAACAGCATTGATAAATGGACTACTCCCGATAATTCACAACAGAGTCATGATGTCCTGTATTGGCTGGGAGAGCAAGCCACTAACTGATGTGTGGAGTCATGCTCAACACGCAGAACGACATGAAATCTCACAATGTGCTCAGGACAATGTGCAAAAGAAAAAGTTGGTGATGGCGCAGCTGATGTACTATGAGAACCAGCAACTACAGCAAAAAGACCAACAGGTGGGACACCGAGACCAGCAAAGAAATGGCACAGGCCGAAAAAGGCAGCAGGGCACAGGAGACAGAGACTCTGGTAAAAAAACTAAAAAGGGAGTTTGCCATTACTGTGCGAAGGAGGGCCATTATTTAATAGACTGTCGACTAAGGAAAGAGGGGTGGATTTTGCAGAAGAACCAAGGAGAATATGGACGTGGTGGCCAGAGGCCTGATGGGCCTGCAACAGATTGGGCTCCGAGGGGCGACGAAAGGAGACCAGACAATGGCAACGCAGGATATGGACAGGGTGGGCAAAGACCTGATCTGGAAATAGATTGGGCTCCGAGGGGCTACGAGAGAAGGCAAGGCGAGGACAGGACAGGCAACAGTGGCAACCCGCGACAGGGAGACCAAGCAACCTGGCACCATGGACCAAATGGTGATGTGACAGTCACCAATCCGGGCCGCCTATAGGATACGGGGATGGCTGAAGGGGTGACAGGGCGAGAGATAGACATGCATGCTGGTCAGTTCGTGCAGGTGTCAGTTACCCCAGATCAGGCCCCACTTCTCGATCTTCTTGTGAATGGTGAGTTTATCACTTTTCTTGTTGATACAGGTGCTAGTGTGTCAGTAATTAGACGGAAAAAGATACCGAATGTCTCTTTGTCCAGTAAGACACTTACTACAATTGGGGCATCAGGTGAACCGTGTATAGAAGCAATTACACAACCTTTGTCAGTAGCATATGGTGACATCAGATTTGAACACACATTTTTGTCTTCTACTGTGTGCCCTGTTAACTTAATGGGACGAGATTTACTTTGCAAATTCGGTGTTAAATTGAATTGTTCCAGTGATGGCATATTCATATCATGTCCAGCACTGGGGCTTTACAATTTATCTGTCAGTGAGGGGAAGCCCACTGATTGGCATTATTGTTGGGACCTCTGTGACAATGATTTAGTTATGAGGTTGCACAATATGACACCTGATGATTTCACCAAACCTGCAATATTACGTTGCACGGCACATTTCTCACCATTCACAAGAGATCTGACCTATGAACATTTTTGGTTTAATATCAAAAATCAAGACAACATACAGTTAGGTAATATATACACTAACAATCAGTTTGGTGCCATATCCCTAAATTTAACTGAGGAACAAAAAGTTTACCACACTGTCACAGGGACGGTTCCCCACATTCCCCTAGGGAAGAAACTAGGAGGGTGGGGAGACATAGGCCCATGGCTAAAATTAGTGCTGCAGGCTACTGACTGGCAACAGTTTAGCACAGAGACATTGTATTCACCCAGCATGAAGACATATTCCACCCCAATAGTGGTGCAGTGCATGATGACTAGGACGTCAACAAGTGTAAAATCAAAGCAGGGTTTAGAAGCATTGATGGTGTTAGAAGCCAGCCCAGAACACGTATCCCCTTTGTTGAGAGCAGTTCCAGAGATTCTCTGGGCTAAAGATAAGTACGACATTGGGTGTATCAAGAACGCGAGACCTGTAGTTGTTTCCCCTAAATCCACATATAGGCCACACAAAGCCCAATATCCTTTGAGTAAAGACGCGGAGGAGGGTATCTCTGAGGTACATGCTTCTTTAGTGGAAAGGGGGGCTATCATCCCTTGCCCTGATTCACCATGTAATTCTCCCATTTTGCCTATCAGGAAAGCGTCTGGAGCATGGAGGTTTGTACAAGATTTACGGATTATAAATGAAGCTGTGCATGCACCGGCCCCGGTGGTCCCGAATGTAGTGACTATAATGTCACAAGTCCCGGCTAATTCATGCTATTTTTCTGTGGTGGATTTAAGCAATGCATACTTTAGTATACCTGTCCACCCTGACAGCCAATTTTGGTTTGCATTTACTTTCAAGGGTAAAAAATGGACATGGGCAGTAATGCCGCAGGGATTTTCGGCGAGTCCGACTCTATTCTCTGCTGCATTATCAACAAATCTTGAAGCTTTTGTCCCTCCTGAACACAGTGTTCTAATTGAATATGTGGATGACCTCCTCTTGTGTTCAAAATCAAAACAAGCTTGTGAACGGGACACTGTAGCACTGTTACAGTTTCTGGCTGAAAATGGCCACAGGGTGTCAAAAGCTAAATTACAATTTGTCAAGCAAGAGGTCAAATACCTAGGTCATGTTATTACACCTGACGGGCGCAGCTTAGGGCCAGAGAGAGTCAGTGCCATCTTGTCTATCCCACAGGCAACAAATAAACAACAGCTGATGTCCCTTTTAGGGGTGGCTGGCTATTGCAGGCCCTGGGTACGGGATTTTGCTGAAATAACAGAACCATTGTCTGCTTTGATTTACGGTGGGAAGAAATTAGCTATGTCAGACTCAATTACATGGACAGCTGAGGCAGTAGAAGCCCTGACTACCCTTAAACAGGCTCTAACCACGTCCCCATGTCTTGGTCTGCCTGATCATGATAAACCGTTTAACTTGTTTGTTGCAGAAAAGGATGGATTCATGTCTGCAGTATTGACTCAGGCCCATGGTGACAAACAGAGACCAGTAGGGTATTATTCAAAACGATTAGACAGTGTGGCACGTGGGTTAGTGCCATGCCTGAGAGCTGTTGAAGCAGCGACAGTTGCTGTGTTAGTGTCAGGTGACATCGTAGCAATGCATCCTTTGACGGTGCATGTACCCCATGCCGTCCACGCATTGATAACGCAGGCACGTACTGCTCATTTGACACCGGCACGCCTCTTACACTATCAGAATGTGTTATTAACCATGGCTCATGTCACTTTGAAGAGATGTACTGTCCTTAACCCCGCTAACCTTTTACCCACAGTTGACGATGGCGACCCACACGAGTGCGTTCAACTCGTAGATGTTATGACAAAACCTAGACTAGATCTGACAGACAGTGAATTTCCAAATTCAGACTTAATGTTCTATGTGGATGGATCAGCACAACGGTGCAAACTAACTGGAGTGCCATTAGTGTCATATGCTGTCTGTTCAGACTCATCTGTCATTGAAAGTGCCAGATTACCAGGACACCTGTCGGCTCAGGCCGCAGAATTATTTGCATTAACAAGAGCTTGCATCCTTGCCACAGGGAAAACTGTAAGCATTTACACAGACAGTCAATATTGTTTCAGTGTTTGCCATGATTTCCATGCGATATGGGGACACAGAGGGTTTTTGACTTCGGCAGGGAAACCTATTGCACACCATGTGTTGGTAAAGAATTTGCTAGCAGCCATTTTGTTACCAAAAACAATAGCTGTTTGCAAATGTCAAGCTCACACCAGAGAGACAGATTCTATATCAAGGGGAAATGCTTTCGCAGATAAGGCTGCGAAGGCAGCGGCGATATCTCTGATGGCTCCTGTTTTACAGATGATGACATTTCCGGCTCCAGTTGACCCGTTTTCTATTAATGATATCTCTTTGTTACAGACAGGAGCTGATGCACGAGAGAAAGCAGTATGGGCTAAAAAATGTACATTAGACACAGCCAACAACATATGGCTAGGTCCTTCTAACCTTCCTGCTATGCCCAAATCAGTTTTCCCATATTTGGCAAAAATGTCACATGGGCAAGACCATGCATCAAAGACTAAAATGATTGATCTTGTAAACAAATATTGGTTTGCTCCAGGGTTCACAACGTACGCGGACCATTTCTGCTCAAAATGTGTAATTTGCATGACACATAATATTGGCAGAGGCATAGTGGTGCCGATGTCAGCACAACCAAAACCGGACGGACCATTTGAATACCTAATGATGGACTTCATTACCTTATCCCCATGCCAAAATTATAAACACGCACTTGTCATTGTTGATATGTTTTCTAGATGGGTTGAATGCTACCCTTGTAAAGATGAATCAGCAAAGACAGTGGCAAACATTTTATTACATCACATATTTCCCAGATGGGGACTTTGTTCTAAAATAGGATCGGACAATGGCTCGCATTTTGTAAATAAAGTGATACAAAGTCTTGCACAGAACCTACAATTTGATTTAAAGACACATTGTGCGTATCACCCTGAGGCAGCTGCCCCTGTTGAAAGAGCAAACCAAACTTTAAAAAACAAATTGACTAAATTGATGGATGAAACAAACTTACCATGGGTAACAGTGCTCCCTCTGGCTTTAATGTACATGAGAGGACGTACACATGCAACACTTGGTCTGTCCCCTTATGAAATATTAATGGGCCGACCAATGAGAATGACTAACATGCCATTCCCACAGAACAAAATGACATTAATGAATATTGATGACGAAATGTTAAGATATTGTCTTGCTCTTAACAACGTTTTCAAGAAAATCTATCCAAAGGTGAAAGCAGCGCTTCCAGACCCAAAAGCAGGACAGTTGCACAGCTTGGAACCTGGCGATTGGATCGTGGTGAAAGACCTGAGACGGCAGTACTGGTATCAACCACGGTGGACAGGTCCTTATCAAGTTCTTCTCATCACTCCCACTGCAGTAAAAGTAGCTGAGAGGGATACCTGGATTCACGCTTCCCATTGCAGACGATTTGATCGACACGCGCCCACAACCCCACACTGACCGGCTTGTGCATTGTGAAAACACTAAGTCTACAATGGCACCCATGTCTGCATTCACAAATAACCCTTCAAAGGTCCCCTGGGTTGTGACAGCAGTCGGTGTCACACTGTGCCTATCAGTGTGGGTGTGGACGAGGGGGGTGGAAGAACTACGACCAGGTGCAGAGGAGGAGAATGTGACACCAGAGGGTGTGTTTGGAGACACACTGATACTCAGCAGGGCACGACGAGATATCCACCATCCAAATATAGCCATGTCAATGACCCTAAGTTTTGCAATACAGATGAACTATTCAAATTGCTGGATCTGTCAGCTTTTGCCCCATAGCACCACAGCACCTATGTGGATGGCAATTCCACTGACAGCACAAGAATGGCATCGTTATGACTGGCAAGGTATGGGTGAAAACAGACTCCTTTGGGACTGGGACTCAGAATGTTATGGAGGAAAAAATCTCACCATCAATTCCTTTGGTAATAGGTACAGGACAGTAGAGGAGTTTGTCACAAGTAACCCATGGAGCCAATACAAGGAGGTGTTAGATTTCTTAACAGCAGAGGTGAATAAAGTTACCTTCCGGGTACCTTTTGGGTTCAATAAAACTGTGGTTCACAGAATAGGTACAATGAAAACTAGTTCTCAATTGCAGAGGAACACTGGTACAAAAATTGTGGTGGGGTTGAAAACAATTCATGTTCAGACTAATTGCACCATGCAGCATGTACAAACCAATTCCGAAACAACTAAATGTGTGCGGACAAAATCCAGTGCTAGCATCACTTGTGATTCGGAAATCTTCTATTTCCCTGTCACAATGGAATTCAAATTAGGGAGTCTTGAATGTGGCCTTAATGACTGTCAGGAGCAAACGCAGAAAAAGGTGACCTTCCGGTCTTCACCCATATGCAACACTATACCCATTATGCAGGTGGCAAATGTAAAATATTGCTTCTCTGGGCACCAGAACCAGAACAAAAATAATAATGTACTTGTAGGTAAAAGTTCTTGTGAAAAAGGAACTCTAATGTTAACCAACCTTAGCCGTCCTTCCTACCTACCAGAGAAGGTATATGCAGTTTGTGGAGAAAAAGCCTACACACATCTTCCAGCTAACAGCCAGGGGATGTGTTATTTGGCCCACATCATCCCAATGATCAGGCGTGTAAGTGGTACAGAAATTCAAGCTTTATACTCACAGCATATGAAAAAGACTAGTCGTAAAAAAAGAACACTGTCTTGGTGGCAAAAATTAATAGGGGTAATCATACCAAATTATGGAACCTATAACAATCAAAACGAATTGGAGGCCTTGTCTACGGTACTGGAAAGACACATGAATGTTTCTGACGCAGCCGTAGGGGCACTGGCAACTGAGGTGAATGAAATCAAAACAATTTCTTTGCAAAACAGGATGGCTTTAGATATCATGCTTGCAAGTAAAGGAGGAACTTGCCAAGTAATTTCCCAAGAATGTTGCTCTTTCGTCTCAGATCCCACAAAGGCAATTACCAAATTACATGAAGATACCCTAGCTGGGGTAAGTGAATTACACAAAACCCACGGAGGGGAATTCTGGGGGATGTTCGACAATTGGTTTGGGGGAATTGGAAACACATTAGCACGTACTCTGATCTTGATTGTCACTACCATAATTGTGCTATTCTTGGCGTTTGTGTGCATCTCTGCCTGCATTAAAGCAGTAATGGCAAGGATCGTTGGAAAATCCTCTAAGGTAATAGTGCAACCCCAGCCAAGACCACAGTGGGTGCCACCTTTCAACAATAACGATATTCTTTAAGCTATGGGGAAGAGGGGCTAGGGATGGAAATGTTTTTTTTGTTTATGTGTATTTTCTAGATGTGGGTTTATTTTAATTTAGTGTTTTATTTTCTTTGTGGTGACTGACATGCTTTTTCCCTTCCACTGACTGCAGGCCATATGGTGGTCGCTCAAAGAAACAAATACAATGAGGGCCGTTTAGGAATTTCCTTTAAAATCAATACAAAAGATATTAAGATAATAAGGTTTTCGCCTAGATTTGTGGTCAGATGAGTGAAGGGTGGTGAACAATTTTGAAAATTTAGAATGTCATACTGTTTAAGTGACTATGAAATATAGTCAAAGGACGGATTGTAATGGCAGTCTGACAATTCTAATCATATAGTTAGGTTAAATCTGGTAGCAGGCTAGAGGGCTCTCCTGCTGAGAGAACAGCTGCAAGGTGACAGGGCTCTGTCACCTGTCAACAGAATGTCATGTATCTATGTGTGTCTATTATAGTATAGTTTCCTCTGAGTTTTGCTGAAATGGCCTTTTAAGGTGTTTAGTGTGATGTACTATTTCCTCCCTTGTGCCCATGAAAGGACATGTGTTACCACTGAATTGTAAAGTCTATTTTTCCCCTCTGACTTGTATAAAAGAGGGTAGCACACTGAATGAAGGGGCTGGTCTACATACATTGCTGTGTAGGACAGACGGGGATCTCCTGAAATAAATGGTGATTGTGTCTCAACAGTTCTCGAACCTCTGCTTTATTATTGGGTAATTGATACTTAATATAAGTTATCAATTTATCTATAACAGTTACGTTTAGGAATAAGGTTAGGTTTAGGCATAGTTTAATGAGGTTACGTTTAGGAATACCAGGTGAATACCACCGGATTTCCCCCGGGGTGACTGTTTTGGGGCGAGAGTTTTGATGTTCGTCTGTAGTGGGCAACAGTGCATGCGTCCTCAATAATGCTATCAGGATCAGATTATTGTCTCCGCCAGGCCGAAAGGCATGGCGAGAGTATGTTTTACCCCCTGTCCGTCCATCCGTGTGTCCATCCGTCCGTCCGTCTGCGAGCGGCTAATCTCCGACACCGTTGGCCCGCACGCTCCGAAACTGTGCACACACACTCCCTGGATGCCAATTCAGAACCTCTGCCCCAAATCTTTCACATAGCCCTGTTATAGCGCCACCAGGAGGCCGATTTGTGCACAACCCATTTACTCCTACAGATTTTATCCAAACGTCATGCAAATCGGTACACAGTGGCCCTCATTTATCAACGCAGCGTATAAACCGGCTTATATTTTTCCATATATTCGGCGTACACCAACGTCAAAGTCACATTTATCAACGGATCCTACACAGCCAATCCTGGCGTACATCAGGTCGGAGCTTTGATAAATCTCACGTCTGAAAACGAGCGTCATTTAAATAACACGCCCTTAAATATTCTCAAAACGCCCCGATTTTACGACATGAAGAAGAATCAGAATACGACCAAAGACATCAGAAGCCAATAAGAAAGAGTTTCCCCCGATCGCCTCGCCTCGCTGCCTGTCAAGTCACACACACACGCACACGCACACGCCTCACCTCTCTCTCTCTCTCTCTCTCACTCACACACACACACACACACACACGCCCAACTGTGTCTTTCATGTAATCCGTAGCGGTACAATCTTTGTCACTTAGGCTTGTAGCCTACATGAATGACATATTATGATACCAATCACATCGCCATGAATGGAATACGTTTGTATATTAATTTATTTAACCCATACCGAGCAGTGCACAAGCAGTCATGTAGATATTCCCCGTGAGACTCGGACGGGCGGCAGTCATTCCGCGGCAGTGATTCCGCCACGTTAATAAGAGATTGGAGCGTCGGGTTTATATCCTTAACCCAGCCAGGTTGTAGCCTTCATAACTCTCTATGACATAACTCCATACCATAGGACAAGTTACTGTAAGTTTGTACACCTCACTGTCCATGAAAAGATCGTCGGCAGTCCCGACCGCGGGACTCCCGAGTCCC